>NC_134214.1:3337658-3653769 GCF_965140235.1 Caretta caretta
GCTGGAATATGCCTGCACCGCTTTAATAAAAATAGCCCTGCTTTCCCCACATCTTGAAGGGTTACCTCGTCTTTCTCCTCTTGTCTGCGCCGTTGCTCTGCTTCAATCACCAATTTCACCTGAATTTCCTGAGCTATCTCGCAGTCCTGCCGTTCTCTGGAAGGCAGAAGGAGGAAGAGGTTACACGCGCCAAACAACATGGACATCAGCCAGACTGCAGAGACAGAGCACAACGGACTCCAGGACCAGCATTATTTATTCTTTGTATTACTGTAGCGACTGGGGCTCCTATCGTGCAAGGTGCTGTACAAACACAGAACAAAGATACAGGAAGTCGGCTCTTTGCGGCAGGGACTAAGTGGACGACAAAAGACAAGAGATGGAGACAGACAGACAGACGGGGGAGTACCAGGAAACAAGGGACAGTATTGGTCAGCATGAGAGGCAGTGGTCCCAGCACACCAATGGTCCAACCACTCAAGTTTTTTTGCAGGCATCATGGTGAAGGAGAGTTTTGAGGGAGGAGGAGGAGGAGGAGGTTGCTTTGTGGATGTTTTGGGGGGGCTCCTCCCAAGCAGGAGGGGCAGCACAGAAGAAAGCATGAAGGTGTCTGAAAGTTTAACAGCTGGGCAGTAGAGTCGGGCAGCACAGGGCGATCAGAGGAGAGCATCGACAGCTTGACAGCGAAAGAGAGAGGATAGGCAGGGCAGGGATAGGCTGTGGAGAGGTGACCGGGTGAAAGTTGCAGGGTAGGAAGCATTCTGAATGGATGCGAGTGGGACTAGACTCCATTTGTCCAGGCCAGAGAGAAGGACGTTGCAGTAGCGGAGGTGCGAGATGACGAGAGCCTGGACAAGAGTTTTAGCTGAACGGATGGCTAGAAAAGGTCACATCTTAGAGACGTTTTTGCCGATTCTTTCTCTGTGATTTGAATAGAGCGTGGACGCGAGGACATTGTGGTTCTGGGCTTAGTGACAAGTGGGGTGGTGGTGCTGGCCACAGTGACTGAGAAAGGAGGCAGCAGAAAGGGTTTGGCAGAGGGGCACTGAGATTGGGGCTGTGTTTTAGCCATGTTCAACTTGAGCTGGCAGCTAGACATCCCCCAAAAGAAGTCAGAGAGAGACAGGCTGAGATTTCAGTTTGGACTGAAGGAGACAAGTCTGCAGTAGACAGGTAGATCTGCAAGTTATCAGCCCAGAGATGGTAGTTGAATTTGTGTTTACAGATGAGGTTATCCAGAGATATGGTGTAGAGGGAGAAGAGGAGATGAAGGACAGAACCTACATCACTCAGAAAGAATTTTAAACCTCTCATCGATTTTCCATTGTTACTGAGGTTTGCATCTCTTTGCATTTCACTCAGCTCAGGCAGTGAGACTAGCCTGATACGATGCACTTGTGTGTCTGGTCACCTTCACTTTCCAGTTCTCCTGCACTAGCAACATTTGAATTTACAACTGGATGGGTGTGAAACTTTCCTTCTGGAGCCCTCAAATGCAGGTGAACTCACCCAGCTCCAAGCATGGACCATGGTTTGGTCTTGGGCAAACCTGATCTAAGCAGGGATTTACTGTGTCAAGTGAATCCCATGCAAACCTGCTGTCCAACAGGCTACAGCAGGGGAGGGGGGAGTGTCTGTCTGTCTGTCTGTCTCTCTCTAACATTCTGGGTCCTTTAGGACCAGAAACTCAGCGAAACCTCAGAGGACATGGCACAGATCCAGGAAGAGTAAACCTAAAGAGTCAGATCCTGAGAGGTACCGAGTGCCTGCAATCCCCCTTGACGTCTGCAAGCAGAGCTGAGGAGCTCCATTCACCAGTGCCAGACAGTCTGCTCAATGTAAAAAACACCACTTCCAGCAGATGGCTAAGAGACACAGCTAATCATTTCCCCGAGCATGGGAGCCAAAGTCACTTCCTCTCTACTCACAGCACTTTCTAGTGTGCTTGGCTGTGTGGGAATGGAAAAAAAAAAAATTACACAAAAGCAAAAACATTTTCTTGCTCCTGATGAGTCTCTTGGAATGCAATATACTAAGCTGTTTTTTAACCACTGAATTGCACCGATGGGTTATACTTTCTCTTTCACTGTTTGGCCGGTAATAACTGGAAACTTGGTTTAATCACTTGACAGAGTGTAGTGAAGAACTTTCCATTTTTATTTAAGCGAACTTCAGGCCCTACAAGTCAAATGGAAGGAGCAGGTGCCAGCACCTCCGGACTTCAACTGTCCTTCATCCCCGGATAGCCAGAACCCACTGGGCTTTGTTCTGAAAAATGCTTCATAGGTTTATGCTCCATTTTTACTGCATTACTTTTAGAAATCTGTTTCATGAAAATCATAGAATCATAGAATCATAGAATATCAGGGTTGGAAGGGACCCCAGAAGGTCATCTAGTCCAACCCCCTGCTCAAAGCAGGCCCAATTCCCAGTTAAATCATCCCAGCCAGGGCTTTGTCAAGCCTGACCTTAAAAACCTCTAAGGAAGGAGATTCTACCACCTCCCTAGGTAACGCATTCCAGTGTTTCACCACCCTCTTAGTGAAAAAGTTTTTCCTAATATCCAATCTAAACCTCCCCCACTGCAACTTGAGACCATTACTCCTCGTTCAGTCATCTGCTACAATTGAGAACAGTCTAGAGCCATCCTCTTTGGAACCCCCTTTTAGGTAGTTGAAAGCAGCTATCAAATCCCCCCTCATTCTTCTCTTCTGCAGGCTAAACAATCCCAGCTCCCTCAGCCTCTCCTCATAACTCATGTGTTCCAGTCCCCTAATCATTTTTGTTGCCCTTCGCTGGACTCTCTCCAATTTATCCACATCCTTCTTGAAGTGTGGGGCCCAAAACTGGACACAGTACTCCAGATGAGGCCTCACCAATGTCGAATAGAGGGGAACGATCACGTCCCTCGATCTGCTCGCTATGCCCCTACTTATACATCCCAAAATGCCATTGGCCTTCTTGGCAACAAGGGCACACTGCTGACTCATATCCAGCTTCTCGTCCACTGTCACCCCTAGGTCCTTTTCCGCAGAACTGCTGCCTAGCCATTCGGTCCCTAGTCTGTAGCTGTGCATTGGGTTCTTCCGTCCTAAGTGCAGGACCCTGCACTTATCCTTATTGAACCTCATCAGATTTCTTTTGGCCCAATCCTCCAATTTGTCTAGGTCTTTCTGTATCCTATCCCTCCCCTCCAGCGTATCTACCACTCCTCCCAGTTTAGTATCATCCGCAAATTTGCTGAGAGTGCAATCCACACCATCCTCCAGATCATTTATGAAGATATTGAACAAAACCGGCCCCAGGACTGACCCTTGGGGTACTCCACTTGATACCGGCTGCCAACTAGATATGGAGCCATTGATCACTACCCGTTGAGCCCTACAATCTAGCCAGCTTTCTACCCACCTTGTAGTGCATTCATCCAGCCCATACTTCCTTAACTTGCTGACAAGAAGACTGTGGGAGACTGTGTCAAAAGCTTTGCTAAAGTCAAGAAACAATACATCCACTGCTTTCCCTTCATCCACAGAACCAGTAAACTCATCATAAAAGGCGATTAGATTAGTCAGGCATGACCTTCCCTTGGTGAATCCATGCTGGCTGTTCCTGATCACTTTCCTCTCATGCAAGTGCTTCAGGATTGATTCTTTGAGGACCTGCTCCATGATTTTTCCAGGGACTGAAGTGAGGCTGAAAATACTTCTGTTCATATGAGCTTTGGCAAATAATTGGAGTGGGGTAGAGTGGCACAAAGAGAAAGGGTAGGGGAAGAGATAAATTAAATTTAAAATGGTCCCTTTAATAGATGCTTTGTGGAATTTGGAGCAGTGCCGTGAAAAGCAAAATTACATACCAGCTCAGGTTGTGCGTGTCTGCATGTATATATACACACAATAACCTGTAAGCTTTGGTGCTATTAGGACAGGCAGGATGAGCAGGTTATTCAACCACATTTAGGAAGAGCTCTTAGACTTAATGTAAAAGATGACCTGATACCTCATTAAAAACTTGAAACAAAAAAAAAAAATCCGTTTCCAAGTGTTTCTGTCCTTGCATTTATCTTCCCCAGTGCTTCCTAACTTTGGAAATCTAGGATTTAAAAAAGCCTCAGAAAGCTAGGATATTAAGATATTGATTTCTTAAGGGATTGTCTGTTCCTGCTTCCTTACTCACCAATCCCCTTCCAATGGGAAATCCTCCTGGTTTAGCTGTGGCGGTGAAGTCATTCTCTAACGGGGCTTAATGCTCACAGGCAGGATTGGTCCTGCTTGGGGATTGGTCCTGCTTTGAGCAGGGGGTTGGACTAGATGACCTCCTGAGGTCCCTTCCAACCCTGATATTCTATGATTCAGGAAAGAGGCAGCAGGAGCCAACAGAGGATTAAGAAACAGAGATCCAGTTGCACACCCCGTAACATCCCCAGGCTTGCACATCGCTTCTTGCTGAGAGGCTAGAGGACACAGGAGTGCTGCTGACATGATGCTTTTCCAACCTTTAGCAGGAAGCTTCAGCCTTTCTGCCAGCCCAGCAGCTTGCTGGGTTGGAAATTCCCATTTGCAGGGCCCCAGCAGCATCAAAACCTGCTGAGAAATGGGGCTAGTCGGCAAACAGTGATGTTCGCTGTAGACTGGAATGTGAACCTTGTGTACACACACGCTGGTGCAGTTCACACGTTCAGAGCAGACAGCAGCTAGAAAAAGTAAGTATGTATTTTATACACACATACATTCACTCTTCCTTCACCTCTATTCAGCCAAAGTGTTTTAGGGACATCAAAACCGATAGGGTGAACAGGGAGTTAAACGATTAGGTCAGAGAGTGATTTATGTTTGTCCAAGCACAAAGTGAAACCCTTCTTTTGTCTGAGAGATTTTGATCTAAGATTAAGGAAAACAACAAGACAAAAAAAAAAAAATCAAGTCTCCATGGGAGAGCGCAAGTTGCCTCTGAAACACGCTGCATCACAAAACAGTGCCTGCCTCCACAAACTCCTGAAAACCTGAAGGTGTAGTACACAGGAAGCAATGTCAGAAGATACACAGCTACCTACGCGACTCAGTAGCACAAAACACTCACAATGGGAACATGCCGATATCTGCACCTCTTATAACAGGGGGATTCATCACAATACCTGGCATTTTTGTAGCACTTTATATGCTCAAAGCTATGTCAAACATTCTCCAGCTGTGACGGCAGTGGCTAAGTCTTCCCCACTTCACAGAGAGGCCAAACGAGACAAAGGAGAAATGACCTGCCCAAGGCCAGGAGGCGAATGAGTTGGCAGAGCCAAGATTAGAACCCACAACCCGAGCTGGGTGAAACTTGTCAGCCAGAAAACGTTTTTCAACCATAAAAAGCAGAACCGAGCCGACTAACCATGCTGCCTGACATAAGCGGTTGATCCAGATAGAGTTTACGGACGTTTATTTGTATTCCGTACAGGGGAGAGAGAAACAGGAGCATAAGAAGAGCAAAAGGTTGACTGGCCTTGGCACAGATTCTGCTAGTGATCAGCTGAAAGCACAGCAGCAGCTCGGAGGGCAGCGACCCTGTGAAACAAGCGCTTGTGAGACTCCATCCCCCACTCACATGTCTTTGTAGCGCTTCTGGATTTGGGCTCTTGCTTTCAGATCCTCCTCTTCCTGCAGCTGCTTGGCCACTTGCAGGTCATGTTGCACCAGGCGGTTGCGCTGAACGTTTGTTGCCAAGTGATGTTCAACTGGAAAGAAATGGAAGAGGAACGTCAGAATCAATATAGGTACATAAATGGGCAGGCGGGCTTCAAAGAGGGTGCGCTTTGCGTCAGGGAAATGCCAGGCAGCACCTTTAAGGTGCCTCAGGCTGGGCACCTAAAACTTGAGGCTTCTGAAATCATTAGGCACTTTTGAAAACCTGGGCCAATATATTAAAAACAAAAACACACCACCAGTGTAACGTTTTACCAAAACCACCTCAAAGAGATTTAGGCCCAAAGAGATCACTTCACCCACCACTCAAATGCAGCCATCGCTGGGGTGTAGCACAGCAGCTGTTTAACAGTGTGCAGCCACTGTGAAAGGTAGGAAGAATAATCTGAACAATTAAATTGGGAAGAAAAATCTGATTCCAATTAAAAGCAGAGGTTTTGCTAGCAACACTGACATCGTAAGGGGACAGAATCCAAGAGCAAAACATTTAAATCCCATATAGAAAACCCACCGTTGCTCCAGCGACAATTCTGCCTTCTTTGCTCCCCTGTCTCTGCACTTTGGACCCTGCTGGGACAGACTCAATGCAAACCGAGCGCAAGGGACAGACACCAGACACTTACTCTCCTGCTCCTGCAGGCTGTGCGCGAGGGTGTGATCCTCCAGCACGGCGAAGTCTCGGCACACTGTGTGGGGGGAGGAGAGGGGCAGAGGGTCAATCCCAGGAACACAAAGGGTCCAGGAGCATGGGGAAGACAAACAGTTGCAAATAAATCAGACACAATCTCCCCCCTCCCCACCCGACCTTCTGCTGGGCTCTAGGGTGAGCTTTTTCCTTTCCCCCTAAGTGAGTAGTTTTAGCATGCACTTCCTTCCCTTGTCCTCACCTTCAGCCCCGAGCCATTCCACAGTGCCTGCATCTCTGCTCATGTTTCTTATGACATCCTGCCCTGCCCATGCTTTCAACACAGCCGGTTCCAAGCATTCGAGACCCACGAGACAGATGCAAAAAAAGTGAGATTCATCATGCTCTTTGTATTGTCCTCTGGCTTTTGCACCTTTTGGGGGTCACGTGCAAACTTGTTCTCTGCAACCATGTGCTAAAAGCCGAGTGTTCTGCTCACCTGACTTCAGCGTCCAAAGGCTTACGACAAACCATGAACACACAAGACTTGCCATACAATCACGAGAGGGTTTTGCCACGAGTCTCATGATAATTAGTGTTTTCTTTAAAGCCCCAGCTCTTGGAGTCAAGTGGGTAGGTGGTGATTTCAGCCTGGTTTCTTACAGAAACAAGGGCTAGAAAAAAAAAGCTTCAGAACGTGACCCTCGTGCACCCGAAAGGCTCAAAAAGCAGGAGGCCAACAAACACCAAATCTATTATTTTTACACCATCTTGTGATTTTTAAAGCCAATCTCATGATTTTTGTCAGCCTGATTTCTGGTTTCTGAACATTTGGGGTTAGCAATATGGACTTGATTTAGCTAGGGGTTGGTCCCGCTTTGAGCAGGGGGTGGGACTAGATGACCTCCTGAGGTCCCTTCCAAGCCTGAGATTCTAGGATTCTATTACTCGGGACCCTCCCTGCTTTGCCACCCTGGGCACCCTGAACTGGGGAGTCCGACCAAGCTGAGTAGGGTGGGACTTGGTCCAGGGTAAGAATTTTTTCTCAATTCCCCCCAACTCAAGTCCTTGGGACTTTTTTTTTGCTTTTTTGGGATAGCGTCAAATGATTTGATTTGAAAACTAGAATGAAAATACAAGTACATTTTCGTTTTTGTTTAAGCCTCTCTCTTACGGAAGCTGCATTTCAGCTCTCCTGTGTGTGGCATGTGCGTGATTGCCTTTCAAATGAACAAGGAGTTAGGTCAGGCTAGTGTCCATCGGTGGTGACTCCTTGGAACTGGCTGGGTGGGGTCCAACCTTGTGGCATTAATGGATTATTTTCACTCAGTGCCCCAGAGGAGGGCAGTAATAATAAACAGCCCTCTCCAAGTCAGCAAGAATATGCTCTTCATGCACACGCAGTGTCAGTAGACCTTTCCTATTGTAGCACCCAGCTGATCCCTCTGCCCGTGGGCAAGAATCCCCATAATCGGAGTATCTAATCCCCTTTGCACACTCATTTCCATTGCACAGACATCTCAGACCACATGTGCACCTACATGATATGGCGGATTTATACTGAAAGGGTTGGAGCCAGGCAGGGCCGGCCTTAGGGGTGGGCCACCTGGGTGACTGCCCAGGGCACCGGTAATCTAGGGGGAGGGGGGGTGCAGCAGCGTAGAGGTGCACGCTGCCAGCGTTGAATCAGAAACTGCTCCTGGCTGGCAGGGCAGCAGCCAGATTTCTCCCGGCTCCCTCCCAGCCGAGGAACATGGGGGAGGGGGAGGCAAGCAGTGACGCACACTTACTGCTCACCCCCCCACCCCAAAGTTTCTCCATGCCCCCCTAGGGGTGCAGGGGTTAGGGATGAAGGGTTGGGGATGCGGGGAGCTGGAGGAGCACACAGGGGCTAGGAGCGCCAAAATACAAGTTCGCCCAGGGTGCCATTTCCCCAGGGAGCCAGGAGTACCGAAGAAGGTGCAGAGCTGAGAGCAGACGAAGGATGTGAAGGGAGCAGCGAGGCTGGCATCAGGAGAAAGCAAAGCTCACCGGGGGCTCAGCCCCAGGGCTAGTCGAATGTTGTCCATCAAAACAGTCTTTCATCGGAAAACTGGGTTTCCAATAAAACAAGATTTTCCATGGTAACCTTTTAGTTTTCACCCAAAACTGTGAGGACGTTTGTTGGTTTGCTTACAAAAAGTCAACATTTTCTGTGGAAAAAATTGACAGAAAACATTGGGGGGGGGGGGGCGAGAGAGTGGGGAGGGCTTTTTAAGATTTCAGTAGGAAAAAAAATAACCCATTTTCCAACCAGCAGTACTCAGCACCCTGAAGGATCAGGCCTACTACAAGTGTGGGCTCCCATGGAAAACAACAGCAAAACTTTCAGTAAGTGCAGAATCAGGTCCTTAGCATAAGAATAAGGGAGCTATCAGTATAAATTCTTAAAAAAGAAATTGAGAATGGCCTGGAGACAAATTAGACAGGAAGAGGTTCACTCCGGCCTCCCTCTGGCTCCAGTCTGGGAGGAACATGTTTTGCATGTCACAGCTCTGGAAATGCCTGACACCTTCACACTTCGAATTTCAAAGGGATGCTATTTCCACACCATGGGAAAACACTACGGTTTATTTTTAACTTGTTATGATAGCCAGCAGAGTAGTAACACACTCTCTTTCTCTCTCTCTCTCTCACACACACACACACACACACTTCAGTCTCTCCATAGTATGTATGTGCCAACATCTGTATGAACTGAAAATAAACTGGTTTCAGAGTAGCAGCTGTGTTAGTCTGTATCCGCAAAAAGAAAAGGAGGACTTGTGGCACCTTAGAGACTAACCAATTTATTTGAGCGTAAGCTTTCGTGAGCTACAGCTCACTTCATCGGATGCATTCAGTGGAAAATGCATCCGATGAAGTGAGCTGTAGCTCACGAAAGCTTACGCTCAAATAAATTGGTTAGTCTCTAAGGTGCCACAAGTCCTCCTTTTCTTTTTGAAAATAAACTATGACTTGTACCCCCAACCATGCAAAACATGGGCCCAATCCTGCAGGTCTTCCATGCACTGGGTATCTATCCAGTTTAGGGGGAGTTCCACACAGGACAGCTTGCAAAATCAAGACTAGAGAATTATAGTACTTTGATTTTTCTGACAGGCCAATGTGATGGACAATAAGACACAAAAGAGGAATCTCTTATGTTTATAGAGTGCTACCATTCCAAGGAATCATAACTATAGCTGGGTAAAAAAATTTCAGTGAATAGTAAATTTTCCATAAGATGCATTTTTCAGGGCACTGAAACTGAAGAATTCTATCCAAATTTATGAGAAAGTTTCAGATGAAAAAAAGAACAAAAAATATTAAAATGGTTTGTTTCAGCCATTTAGAGATGAAAAGTTTTGATTTTCATTTTGAAACTTAGGGTATTTTGCATCCTTTAAATTGAGCTAACAGAAAATGTAAAAATGGGGGGGGAAGCGCGTCATTTTGGGTTGAACAAAGCATTTTGTTAGACTCAAAAGGGTGAGATAGCCCCCCCAGAAAAATCAGTTTTGGTTTAACCGAATTATTTTTCATTTCATCCCCTGAACTGAAAAAAGTCAATTATTCACGCAACAATAATCACAGCAAACTTTCTGAACTTATATGTATGAACCACTTCGCCCGACACTGAAATGCTGTCATTTCCCGGGTAGAAGTGGCCGCTGCTTCACGGAGCATACCAACAGTTCAGAATAGTTTTGAAGAGGAAGTGGTACACACCTAATACCACAAGGGGACAGGAATAGTGTGGCTGGATGTTTCATCTGTAAGATTTCAGAGTAACAGCCGTGTTAGTCTGTATTCGCAAAAAGAACAGGAGGACTTGTGGCACCTTAGAGACTAACCAATTTATTTGAGCATGAGCTTCCGTGAGCTACAGCTCACTTCATCTGTAAGACAAATCCAGCCGGGGAGCTAGAACTAGGGGTGCTTCCGCACCCCTGGCTTGAAGTAGTAATAACAAACATCAAATACAGAGTGGGCTTTGGATCAGGCCCTGAATAAGAGTGAGAGTCAGATGGAGAAGAGGACGAGGGTTACAGCAGTAAGATCCCACTGTGACTCACTTTCAGCGTATACCACTCTGGATGGTTCTCTTATGGTTTTTTCTATAGCAATAACAAAATTAAGGAAGATGATACAAACCACTGACTAATGTTAACTGCTCATAGGAAACAAGTCATGTATAAACAAACAAAATCTTTCTCTAGCTTCCCATTTGGCCAGCTGACTGCAAAAAACACAGTACAATCTCGACTAGCAACGGATGCGCATGGGAGGCCCAGGACTGGAATAGCAGGGGCTGTGTGTGAGAGGAGGAAGCGAACCCTGCATAAATCTGTCAACTCAGTCCCTCATTTTCATATGCACTAAATATACACTAAATTCACACAAATCTTTGCAAAGCAGCAATCCTGCTTTGCACTTACTGCAGCAGTGAACCATCTATCAGAGGATTTCCAAGCACTTCACAAACACTAGAGAAATAAGCCACATAACTCTAGTCTATCCATTACACAATTGGGTAAATGGAGAGACAGAACCATTAAACAACAGGCACAAGTCTTTAGTCCTATTCTCTATAGATCCTTATACCACACTCATCGCCGTAAGCAGTGTTGCCAACTCTCATGATAATTAGTATTTTCCTTAAAGCCCCAGCTCCTGGAGCCAAGTGGATACGTGAGGATTTCAGCCTTGTTTCTTAAAGAACAAGTAAGTTTCTAGCCCTGGTGGCTGTGGAGAAAGCTTCAAAATGTGACCCCAGTGCACCCTAAAGGATCAAAAAGCAGAAGGCAAATAACAAGAACATCAAATCTACTATTACTACATACTGTAATCTCACGATTTGAGGTGAGCCTGACTCCTGATTTTTGAACATTTGGGGCTGGCAACAGTGCTGTAATATTGGCGTGTTTTCCCTTTGTTGCTGAGGAGATGCACTGCAGCTCTCTGCATCTCTTGGAGTACCTCCAAAGTGTTAGGAGCTGGTCACCGACCACAGCTTTACTCAGTAAGCCAGGTATCCCAGGAGGAGAGCGACAGAGGCTAGCCTTGTATTTGCTCAAGCAAGCATTTGGACTCATGCTTGCAGCGCTGAAGAATCCACTTGGCCATAGATGCAACGTGCTCATCTGCTCTTCTAAATCCGCTCTCTGACCGCTCAAGTACAGCTCTCCCTCCGGGCTGCTAAAGCTGCCTGAGGAAGCCTTTTGCCATCATCAGACACCAGCCTGGGTTGGAGGCCGCTGTAACTCAGCTGTGTGCTTTATGGCCAAGGTCCCGTTGTTCTGAGAACGACACTGAAAGTAAGACAGAAGGGCAAGTACTTCCGATGGGCCAGACACCAAACAGCTGTGACTCCCGCTGAAGCTAGGAACAATTGCAGGTGCACAGCACCTGCCAGGATTTGGCCCTGTGATACTGGAAAGAAGTCAATATGACAGCAACGGCCAACAAGCTCAAGAAAACCCGCACAGCCTTCGCTATGGGCATGCGTCATGTTTTGGGGGCAAATACAAGTGACTAGTTCCCTGTACCATTCTCAGTCCATGCCTGGCCCTTTGAAATTAAGCTCCCCAACCTCAGCCTGCACAATTAAATCTATATGCAATACCCTCTAGTTACATGGGATTTGCTGGGCACAGAGTTCTAGCTGAGAGACGGCATGGCCCAAAGAGTAATGGAGAAGCTCACCCTTCCATCTCCGCAAACAAACCTAAACCAAAGAAATTCCATGTCCTTAAGTTACATGCATTAAGAAAGAAAACAGATTAATGCACATTCCATATCACAAATTAACTGGACTTCACCTCTGTAGGCCCACACTGGGGGCTATCAGACAGTCGTAGAAGCAGCAGGGACACAAACAGAGATGCTCTAACGGGCAAGTTTGCGTTATGCTTTGTCGGACAACAGGTTTACTCTCCTCCAAATAAGCCGGCCTTGCAACAGCAAGGGGCTAGGCCATGCTAAACACTTCCCACCCAGCTGGGAGGGGCAGAGCTGTCAGTCTAGGAATCCCAGACGCTCTTTCTAGCTCCCACAGCTGCAGGAAGTGCCTTCATGGGAGAGGCCTCCAGAGACGCTGCTGGAACAGGCAGCTGGATGCCACCTCCACAAAGGACAAAGCAAAGCAATGGCGTTCAGGATGAATCCGCCCTGCTGCAGGGGTCACACAATGGACTGATTGCCACCTAGGCCCCATGTACAGGTCTGCTGTAGCGGAGTGAATGAAACCCAAAATGCTGAGACCCTCAGGAAACTGCACAGCATTGCACAGCCTCTGTGGTTTATTACAGAGTCCCTGGGGTCACTGCTGAGATCTCAACCTGCCAAAGGGCAGAGACAAACCAAAGGCATGAAATACATACTAATTTAAACGACACTTCAGCTTTCTTAGCTTTCCCTATTACCTCATCATCTTAAGTCAGCATTTCCAATGCTAGTTTGCAGCAGAGAAAGTGAGATAACCACAGAGTCAGCAGGGGGCAGAGGCAAATTTAGGTCTACTGATTATTTATTTATATAAACACAACAAAGAAAGAGCAAAAGTAAAGTACAGGGGAGAGCACAGTGTGCGTTTGTCCCCTCTGTACCATGCTGCACCAAATGGCAGCTGCCTTAACAGGTCCAATACACTGACAACAAGATCAGCTCCCTGTGTTGTTACACAGAGTTTCACATGCCACACAAATGCCATGAAGTCTCAAACCCTACACCTACGTCCATCTGATCGAGTCCAGTAGCTTACGTGGCCTTTCTGCTGTGTTCCCAGTTAATGCCCATTTCTACAGCCAAGGAATTGATCAGCCTCCCTCCCAGACATTTCTTCATAAATGATCTGGAGGATGGTGTGGATTGCACTCTCAGCAAATCTGCGGATGATACTAAACTGGGAGGAGTGGTAGATACGCTGGAGGGCAGGGATAGGATACAGAGGGACCTAGACAAAGTGGAGGATTGGGCCAAAAGAAATCTGATGAGGTTCAATAAGGATAAGTGCAGGGTCCTTCACTTAGGACGGAAGAACCCAATGCACAGCTACAGACTAGGGACCGAATGGCTAGGCAGCAGTTCTGCGGAAAAGGACCTAGGGGTGACAGTGGACGAGAAGCTGGATACGAGTCAACGGTGTGCCCTTGTTGCCAAGAAGGCCAATGGCATTTTGAGATGTATAAGTAGGGGCATAGCGAGCAGATCGAGGGACGTGATCATTCCCCTCTATTCGACATTGGTGAGGCCTCATCTGGAGTACTGTGTCCAGTTTTGGGCCCCACACTACAAGAAGGATGTGGATAAATTGGAGAGAGTCCAGCGAAGGGCAATAAAAATGGTTAGGGGTCTGGAACACATGACTTATGCGGAGAGGCTGAGGGAACTGGGATTGTTTAGTCTGCAGAAGAGAAGAATGAGGGGGGATTTGATAGCTGCTTTCAACTACCTGAGAGGTGGTTCCAGAGAGGATGGTTCTAGACCATTCTCAGTGGTAGAAGAGGACAGGACAAGGCGTAATGGTCTCAAGTTGCAGTGGGGGAGGTTTAGGTTGGATATTAGGAAAAAGTTTTTCACTAGGAGGGTGGTGAAACACTGGAATGCATTACCTAGGGAGGTGGTAGAATCTCCTTCCTTAGAAGTTTTTAAGGTCAGGCTTGACAAAGCCCTGGCTGGGATGATTTAATTGGGGATTGGTCCTGCTTTGAGCAGGGGGTTGGACTAGATGACCTCCTGAGGTCCCTTCCAACCCTGATATTCTAAGATTCTATGATTTCTTTTTGTATGTACCAAAATCTAGCTCTCTTTTTCCTACTATTTTCCATCAGCTGTTCCATTCACAAAACAAACTCTGTTTACAAAACATGGGAGCTGCTAGCAAGTCAGAGTCACACTTGGTGGGGAACATCTGCATTTCTAGAATCTCAAAGCCTGAGCAGGGAGTAGAGAAGGGACAAGACAAAGCAGTTTAGTCAGCTAAAAAAAACCCAGAACTGTCAAATTGTTGACAAGTTAGGCTGAAAGCGGCAGGTGCATTCAGCTCCAGCCCAACGGATTTGGAAAGACGCTGAGTTGTTAAAAAACTCTCCTGAAAGTCTCTTTTCCAATTTGGGTGACTTCTCTGAAGGCTGCAAAATACTTCCTTGAATCACGGAGGTAAATGTGACTCAGGCGACACCGGATTGGAGATAACCGAGAAAGAGCCAGAAGGCAGTTTCCAGAGGAAACATTCACCCCCAAATAATGAGTGAAACCGCTCTGCAAGGCACTTGCACTGATCTCACATCCTCCCTCCCTCTCTCCCCTGTTGCAAAGATAAGATCCTGGGGCTGGCACGCTCATGCATGGTACGAACAAGCACCTCTTTATGTTGCCCATAACAACCCTAGACAGCTTGAACTTGGGTTCTACAGATGACGTTAAGACCTTTTTTTGTTTCACGCAGTCCATGCAGGGGCGTGAAATCAGGAAACTGCTGCCGAGAGAGGAATTCGGCTTTGGCAGGAGCCAGGTAAAGTGTGGAAAACAGGGTTGGGCGGCTCAAGTGGAGGACATCAGTCCTTGGAGCCTTTTGCTTCTAAGCCACAGTCTCAAATGCAGCCCATGTTAATGGTAACTGAGCAGCGTGGCCATCTGAGGCTGTTTGCTGGCCCCGGGGCAAACTGAGTTTAGGGTCTCAGTTAGGGTTGTCAGTTTTGTAATATCTAAAAACCAGACACCCCAGCGGGAGTGTCGGAACCTCCCTTTCTCCTGCCCCTTTCCCCTGAGGGCCAGCCCCTGCCCTGCCCTTTCCCCTGAGGACCTGCCCCTGCCCTGCCCCTTCCCCCCAGGTCCTGGTCCTGCTCCTGCCCTGCCCCTTCCCCCTGAGGTCCTGCCCCCGTTCGCTCCTCTTTCCCTCTCCCTCCTTCGCTCACGGCTTTCCCCCACTCCCCCTGCCCTACATGGGTCAGGAGGGACTTGCCTGCAGAGCCAGGGTTAGGAGCGGCAGCTGCCGATGCAGGTAAGAGGTGGTCCTGGCTGGGCAGGGGCTGGCGCGGGTGATGACTCAGCACCTCCCTGCCTGCCTCCCGCACCTGCAGTCAGCGGACTTTGGGTGTCCGGTCAATAGATCTGACCAGACACTGTCAGGTCCCCTTTTTGACCAGACTTCCCGGTTGAACACCAGACACCTGGCCACCCCAGTCTCAGCCCAGTGCCTAGTGGACAAACGTCCATTAGGAAAAGTACCTCTGCAGAGACTGGCCTCCTTACTGCCAGTCTCAGCAGACGTGGACTGGGCTACGGAGCATGAATTATGTTCTCTGCCCTAGAGTTAGTGTCTTCAGGTCAGGGTTAAGTGGCCAGGATCATGCTCTTCCTAGGCCAGTGTCAGTCCGGCACCTTTCACCAGCACCAGACTGGACACAAAATGCATATTTTGAAGTCAAAGCATCAGAGTAACAGTATTTCTTTTTAAACCCACCAGCCCTCCTCCCTCTGTGAAATGCTCTCTCTGAGCCTGCTTGTGAACACTCACTTCTGTCAATGTGACCTGCACACCAAGTCTTACAAAACTTCCCACAGCTCAGTGCGCGTCTGTTGCACACACCCAAAGCTCAAGGAGATGAGTTTTTCCATGGTCAAAACAGGAGACTGACAATCCCTAGGGTTCTCTGGAATAACAACGCTTGGATCCTGGAAAGAGAGATCAGCCTTTTTTATCCTCTGGAGTCAGAAAAACCGGTTCCTGGAAGGAGGAGTGGGGTGGGTGGGGAGGGAAGGGGAGGGGAGGGGAGAATGGCTTTGAAATAAGACTTTAATACTTTCTCCTCTTTCCCTTCTGGCCCTGGGCCACAGAATTTAAAGACCCGAGCTGCTCAGGTTTTTGAAAATGACTAGTGACTTGGGGTACTTCTGTTTTGGGATGCCCAATCTGAGGCACTTAAAAGGAGCCAGATTTTCCAGGCTAGGTGCTCAGTGCTGGCTGAAAAATCAGTCCCCCTTAAGGGCAGTCAAATTGGGCTGCCAAAAAGTCACTAGACCCTCTTGAAAATCCTGAAGAGTGCCTCTTAGCACAAATGGGAAATGGTTCCAACCCCTAAGAGCTTACAACATAACTTCACCCAAAATGCAATGCGGGGGGGAGGGGCCGGGAAGAACGCAGGTGGGTGGCGAAGGAGGATACAGGAACAAGATTATAATTACTCAGGAAACACTGGTACCTCCTGCATGGTAGGGTGGGAGACCCCAGCCAGCCCACCCAGGAGAAAGGTTTTGAGGAGTCATCGTTTTGGCTTATACCGGAAGAAACCTGCCCCCATCACTAACTGCAGCAGGCCTTTTGCAAGGTTGGATTTTTTTAATATTCTCACCAGGGCCTGATCCAGCCCACACGAAACTCAATGACCAAACCCCCATTCACGTCAGTGACTCAGGATCAGGCCCCCCAAGCATTATACTAAACCGATCAGTGATACAGCAGAGCACAGAGACGTTCTCCGAGGAGTCCAGGTTATCGTTGCCCAGCACCCCAGTGCCGATCAGAATTGGTAACATTTTACATCCCCTTTGCAGTCTACGTGAGGAGCAGGGAGGAGTGAATTGGGCACCGCGTGTACTGACCCCAGTCCTAGGAAATCCAAGAGCCCCCACTCAGTTCCGAAGGAAAGCAACAGGAGTTGAGGATGCTGAACGCCAAATAGCCTGCGGCTCATCACGTGCACAAAACGGTCCCCCAAAAATGTCACATGGAGATGATTAAGCAGCATTTTGTGTCTTCAGTGGATTAGCTCTGTACGACTTGGTGCCCACTGCCTACCTTTAGGCTTTCATTTAACCTGTGAGTGCAGAATCAGGCCCTTCACAAAGAGAATCAGGGCACTTCTGTATGCACCCCAGTATATCTTACCCAGAGCACTAGGAACAGCTGCATGCCTGAAGGTTTGACAGCCACAGAGCTAATATCTCACTCAGTATTTGCACTCTTTGGGGCATTTACTTCCTCTGAATATGTTGTACTCTGGTGCATTTGCTTTCCTACATTAACTCGCTTTCTCTTCAGCATTTCCAAGTGACGTTGTGCCACGCAAGGGACATGCTGGACTTCCCCGACGGGCTGCGCTTCTCATTTCTGCTACATCCAAAAATAAATTCCTCACTCAAATTGCTGCTTTCTCTTCTAATCTGCAGGCCTGTCAGGCTCCAGTGCAACGCTTGGCAGCGCTCTGAAGAGACAGGGTCATGCATCTTGGATGCTTCGCCAGCATTTTTAAGCCCTCGCCCATGCAGCCTGGTGAAGGGGCTCACATGGCCACTCAGGAGAGAGATGCACAGACAGATGGAAAGGGGGATGGTAAAGAGTTCGCTGGATAACATGAAGTGTCAGCTCTCCCAACATGTCACCACTGGCTCAATCCTTAGAGGTAAAACTTAGAAAAAAATATAAGGAGGACAGGATTGAATGAACGAGAGAGCTCTCTATGCTCCTCTGGGAAAGATTATAGAGCTTCTTCACTGACTTCAGTAACGTCATTACAGATTATACAGACCCCGCTCTAGCGAGTATGGACAAGAGTTTTAGATGTGTGGATGTACACATAAGCCCATATGTTCGAGATATTATGCAAACAGAATTGGCAAGATTTAGACATACCCTGGAGTGAGGACCTAGCGTGAGGTCAGAGTCGAAGATGACACCCAGGTTCCGGGACAGAGTGACAGGCAGAATGGTGCTATTGTCTACATGGTTGGAGAAAGGACGTAGCAGGCAGGGCTTGGGGCAGAGGGAGAATTAGGAGCTCTGGTTCAGCCACTTCGAGCTTGAGCTGACGGCTAGACATTCACAAGGAAGAGGTGTCAGAGATACAAGCAAAGATTTTACTTTGGACAGAAGGAGACGGGTCTGGAGTAGAGGGGTTGTCATAAATATAAAGGGAAGGGTAAACCCCTTTGAAATCCCTCCTGGCCAGGGGAAAGCTCCTCTCACCTGTAAAGGGTTAAGAAGCTAAAGGTAACCTCGCTGGCACCTGACCAAAATGACCAATGAGGAGACAAGATACTTTCAAAAGCTGGGAGGAGGGAGAGAAACAAAGGGTCTGTGTCTGTCGGTATGCTGGTTCTTGCCAGGGACAGAACAGGAATGGAGTCTTAGAACTTTTAGTAAGTAATCTAGCTAGGTATGTGTTAGATTATGATTTCTTTAAATGGCTGAGAAAAGAATTGTGCTGAATAGAATAACTATTTCTGTCTGTGTATCTTTTTTGTAACTTAAGGTTTTGCCTAGAGGGGTTCTCTATGTTTTTGAATCTAATTACCCTGTAAGATATCTACCATCCTGATTTTACAGGGGGGATTTCTTTATTTCTATTTACTTCTATTTTTTATTAAAAGTCTTCTTGTAAAAAACTGAATGCTTTTTTCATTGTTCTCAGATCCAAGGGTTTGGGTCTGTGGTCACCTATGCAAATTGGTGAGGCTTTTTACCAAACCTTGTCCAGGAAGTGGGGTGCAAGGTTTTGGGAAGTATTTTGGGGGGAAAGACGCGTCCAAACAGCTCTTCCCCAGTAACCAGTATTAGTTTGGTGGTGGTAGCGGCCATTCCAAGGATAACGGGTGTAATATTTTATACCTTGGGGAAGTTTTGACCTAAGCTGGTAAAGATAAGCTTAGGAGGTTTTTCATGCAGGTCCCCACATCTGTACCCTAGAGTTCAGAGTGGGGGAGGAACCTTGACATGGTGGCACAGTGGTGAGATTAACCTGAAATCATTTGAGATCCAGTTGAGATTTTTTGAACTAGAAATACAGATTTTAAAAAGGAAATTTTTTTTCCTTTGGAAAGAAAGTCCAGAAAGCAGCTTTGAAACTGAAAGCAGCTTGGTTTCTCTCTGCTTTGTGGCCAAGCAGAGACAAAAGGGGATTATCTTGTGAATTGCAGGTTTTCTTTGCCTGGAGGCAGGGTACTTAACTCCTGCAGGGAAATTCACAGTCTTCCAACCCAGAGGTTTTTTTTTTCTTTTCTTCCTAAAAGTAAATAGGGGGGGTGTGCTCTACCCATTTGCCTGGAGACAAAAGTGGCAGGGTTTTTTTTAGGATTTTGATTTTTTTTTGTTTTGTTTTACAAGGAGCACAGATTTGAAAAGAAATTTTTTTTTTTCCTTTGGGCTGGGTAAGCAGGTTTCCAAGTAGTTGGAGGTTTTTTGCTTTAATTTGGGCCCAGAGCAGAGACAAGGGAATTGTCTTTTTCTGTAGGCTGACAATCACTATCAGAGAATAGGTATTCTATTCCAGCACAGCAAAATTTTACAGCCAAGTTTTGTTTGTTTATTTCTAAACCTCGGGTGTAAAGTTAGTAAAAACAGAGAGGTTAGAATGGCAAAATCCGCGGCTCGACTACAGCTCGAATTAGCCAAATTTCAGGCTGAGGAAAGACAAAGGGAACATGAAAGACAGATAGAACTCATGCAGCTGAAGAAGGAACAAGAAAGGGAGGCAGAACAACACCAAGAGGCTGCCCACAAGAGGGAAATGGAGGCAAGGAAGCATGTGGAGGAGGAGAGGGAAAAAGAGAGGAAGCATGTGGAGGAGGAGAAGGAAAAAGAGAGGAAGCATGTGGAGGAGATGGAGAGGATAAAGGCCCAGCAGAATATACCAACAAACCCTAGCAATCCTTCTCCAGGTACCACTTCCCATCCCAGAAAGTTCCCCACCTACAAGGCAGGTGATGATACTGAGGAACTGATGTCCCCAGCATCAAGGGAACAGTTCCAGACCGAACAGGAAGCAGATGAAAGCCTCCAGAGAGCTTGGACGGCGGCACGGAGCAACCCACCGCCTCTCAGCTCTTCTAATCGATCCAGGTTTGTTATAGAAAGAGGACTTTTATACAAGGAAACTCTTTCTGGTGGACACCAGGAAGACTGGCATCCTCAGAAACAGTTGGTAGTTCCAACTAAATACCAGGCCAAGCTCTTGAGCTTAGCCCACGATCACCCTAGTGGCCATGCTGGGGTGAACAGGACCAAAGACCGTTTGGGGGGATCATTCCACTGGGAGGGAATGGGCAAGGATGTTTCTACCTATGTCCAGTCTTGTGAGGTGTGCCAAAGAGTGGGAAAACCCCAAGACCAGGTCAAAGCCCCTCTCCAGCCACTCCCCATCATTGAAGTTCCATTTCAGCGAGTAGCTGTGGATATTCTGGGTCCTTTTCCGAAAAAGACACCCAGAGGAAAGCAGTACATACTGACTTTCATGGATTTTGCCACCCGATGGCCGGAAGCAGTAGCTCTAAGCAACACCAGGGCTAAAAGTGTGTGTCAGGCACTAGCAGACATTTTTGCCAGGGTAGGTTGGCCCTCCGACATCCTCACAGATGCAGGAACTATGAAAAACCTTTGGGAAGCTCATGGGGTAAATCACTTGGTTGCCACTCCTTACCACCATCAAACAAATGGCATGGTGGAGAAGTTTAATGGAACTTTGGGGGCCATGATACGTAAATTCGTAAATGAGCACTCCAATGATTGGGACCTAGTATTGCAGCAGTTGCTCTTTGCCTACAGAGCTGTACCACATCCCAGTTTAGGGTTTTCCCCATTTGAACTTGTATATGGCCGTGAGGTTAAGGGGCCATTGCAGTTGGTGAAGCAGCAATGGGAGGGATTTACACCTTCTCCAGGAACTAACATTCTGGACTTTGTAACCAACCTACAAAACACCCTCCGAACCTCTTTAGCCCTTGCTAGAGAAAACTTACAGGATGCTCAAAAAGAGCAAAAAGCCTGGTATGATAAACATGCCAGAGAGCGTTCCTTCAAAGTAGGAGACCAGGTCATGGTCTTAAAGGCGCTCCAGGCCCATAAAATGGAAGCATCGTGGGAAGGGCCATTCACGGTCCAGGAGCGCCTGGGAGCTGTTAATTATCTCATAGCATTCCCCACCTCCAACCGAAAGCCTAAGGTGTACCATATTAATTCTCTAAAGCCCTTTTATTCCAGAGAATTAAAGGTTTGTCAGTTTACAGCCCAGGGAGGAGACGACGCTGAGTGGCCTGAAGGTGTTTACTACGAAGGGAAATGTGCTGGTGGTGTGGAAGAGGTGAACCTCTCCATGACCCTTGGGCGTATGCAGCGACAGCAGATCCAGGAGCTGTGCACTAGCTACGCGCCAACGTTCTCAGCAACCCAGGACTGACTAAGCGGGCATACCACTCCATTGACACAGGTAATGCTCACCCAATTAGGGTCCAACCTTACCGGGTGTCTCCTCAAGCTAAAACTGCTATAGAACGGGAGATCCAGGATATGTTACAGATGGGTGTAATCCGCCCCTCTGAAAGTGCATGGGCATCTCCAGTGGTTCTAGTTCCCAAACCAGATGGGGAAATACGTTTTTGCGTGGACTACCGTAAGCTAAATGCTGTAACTCGCCCAGACAACTATCCAATGCCACGCACAGATGAACTATTAGAGAAACTGGGACGGGCCCAGTTCATCTCTACCTTGGACTTAACCAAGGGGTACTGGCAGGTACCGCTAGATGAATTTGCCAAGGAAAGGTCAGCCTTCATCACACATCTCGGGCTGTATGAATTTAATGTACTCCCTTTTGGGCTGCGAAATGCACCCGCCACTTTCCAAAGACTTGTAGATGGTCTCCTAGCGGGATTAGGAGAATATGCAGTCGCCTACCTTGACGATGTGGCCATATTTTCGGATTCCTGGGCAGACCACCTGGAACATCTACAAAAAGTCCTTGAGCGCATAAGGGAGGCAGGACTAACTGTTAAGGCTAAGAAGTGTCAAATAGGCCTAAACAGAGTGACTTACCTTGGACACCAGGTGGGTCAAGGAACTATCAGCCCCCTACAGGCCAAAGTGGATGCTATCCAAAAGTGGCCTGTCCCAAAGTCAAAGAAACAGGTTCAATCCTTCTTAGGCTTGGCTGGTTATTACAGACGATTTGTACCGCACTACAGCCAAATCGCTGCCCCACTGACAGACCTAACCAAAAAGAAACAGCCAAATGCTGTTCAGTGGACCGGAAAGTGTCAGAAGGCCTTTAACAAGCTTAAAGCGACACTCATGTCTGACCCTGTACTAAGGGCCCCAGACTTTGACAAACCGTTCCTAGTAACCACAGATGCATCCGAGCGTAGTGTGGGAGCAGTTTTAATGCAGAAAGGACCTGATCAAGAATTCCACCCTGTAGTGTTTCTCAGCAAATAACTGTCTGAGAGGGAAAGCAACTGGTCAGTCACTGAAAAAGAATGTTATGCCATTGTCTACGCTCTGGAAAAGCTACGCCCATATGTTTGGGGACGGCGTTTCCACCTGCGAACCGACCATGCTGCACTAAAGTGGTTTCACACCGTCAAAGAAACTAACAAAAAACTTCTTCGGTGGAGTTTAGCTCTCCAAGATTTTGATTTCGACATCCAACACATCTCAGGAGCTTCTAACAAAGTGGCTGATGCACTCTCCCGTGAAAGTTTCCCAGAATCAACTGGTTAAAATCGTCCTTGAGATGTGGAAAATATTGTTAGTCTTTATGTACTTGGTAGTATATTTAGAGATGCATGTGTCTTATTAACTCTGTTTTCCTAGAGCTCCAGGAAGAAATCCCAGCCAGTGTTTCACCCTAGCTGAGATTTGGGGGGCGTGTCATAAATATAAAGGGAAGGGTAAACCCCTTTGAAATCCCTCCTGGCCAGGGGAAAGCTCCTCTCACCTGTAAAGGGTTAAGAAGCTAAAGGTAACCTCGCTGGCACCTGACCAAAATGACCAATGAGGAGACAAGATACTTTCAAAAGCTGGGAGGAGGGAGAGAAACAAAGGGTCTGTGTCTGTCGGTATGCTGGTTCTTGCCAGGGACAGAACAGGAATGGAGTCTTAGAACTTTTAGTAAGTAATCTAGCTAGGTATGTGTTAGATTATGATTTCTTTAAATGGCTGAGAAAAGAATTGTGCTGAATAGAATAACTATTTCTGTCTGTGTATCTTTTTTGTAACTTAAGGTTTTGCCTAGAGGGGTTCTCTATGTTTTTGAATCTAATTACCCTGTAAGATATCTACCATCCTGATTTTACAGGGGGGATTTCTTTATTTCTATTTACTTCTATTTTTTATTAAAAGTCTTCTTGTAAAAAACTGAATGCTTTTTTCATTGTTCTCAGATCCAAGGGTTTGGGTCTGTGGTCACCTATGCAAATTGGTGAGGCTTTTTACCAAACCTTGTCCAGGAAGTGGGGTGCAAGGTTTTGGGAAGTATTTTGGGGGGAAAGACGCGTCCAAACAGCTCTTCCCCAGTAACCAGTATTAGTTTGGTGGTGGTAGCGGCCATTCCAAGGATAACGGGTGTAATATTTTATACCTTGGGGAAGTTTTGACCTAAGCTGGTAAAGATAAGCTTAGGAGGTTTTTCATGCAGGTCCCCACATCTGTACCCTAGAGTTCAGAGTGGGGGAGGAACCTTGACAGGGGTAGTTCTGGGAGTCGTCAGCACAGAGATGGTAGTTGAATGTGTGTTTGCAGATGAGATTACCCAGAGATAAGATGTAGCAAGAGAAGAGAAGGGGACCAAGGACAGAGCTCTAAGGAACCCGCACAGAAATCTGGAGAGGGGACGGGTAAGATCCCCAAAGGACATGCCGCAGGAGCAAAGGGAGAGGTAGGAGGAGAACCAGGAGAGGAAAGAGTCACAGAAGCTCAGACAAGATTACAAGAAGAAGAGCTCAGCTGGTGATGTTGAATGCAGCTGACAGGTCAAGGAGGATGAGCATGGAGTGCTGGTCCTGAGATGTGGCTGGGAAGATATCATTCGAGGCTTTGGCAAGAGTGGCTTCAGCTGAGTGCAAGGGGCAGCAGCCAGACTACAGAAGGTCTAGGATGGAACTGGAGGAGAGAAACTCCAGACAATGACTAAACAGCATGTCCAGTCAGCTTGGAGATAAAAGGAAGATGGGGCAATAGGTGGAGAGCAAGAGGGGTCAAGGGTGTGTGGGTTTTCTACGATGGGAGAGGCTATAGCATTATTGTATTGTGAGGAGAAAGAGCCACACTCTAGTGAAAGGTTAAGGGGAAAACTGAGGAGCATAGAAGAGAGGTTTCCATTCAAAGCGGTGGGAGAGGCTGCCGCAGAACCCGTGGAGCACTTTCTAGGAGTCACGCATGTCACATGTGGCCATCTCAGCCCATCTCTCTAGGAGCATTTCCGATGGGGACACGCTCTAGTGTCTCGTCCAGTCTAGCTGTGAAAGCAACATCCATCATGTCCTTTAGGAGTGGATTCTGCAGGAGACCACATCTCACTGTCAAGAAACTTCTTAATATTCAGACCAAATGCTTCTTTTCTTAATTGTCTCTCATTAACTCTTGTTCTGGCCTGTTGTAGCACACTGAGTAATTCCCATCTCTCAGTGGTGCTAATATGCTTCAAATATCTGTAGACTTATGTCCCCTTCCCCCTTAGTCATCACTTAGCTGAACTCCACATAATTATGTCTCAACAGTTTCTCATAAGTCAATCCGTCCCCCGAGAATATTAGTTTGGTTCAAAGAGGTTGCTTGGTGCAGGGGAAGAAGGAGATAAACATTGCACCCACGCACATGTGGGCTCCACACTTTACCACACACGGTTTTCGAAACAGCCTGTAAAACGGAAGTTAATGGAAAGTGACTCACTCCTACCACACTTTCAGCTTTATCCCACATAGTGGTGACCACAGGGAAAGCTGTCAGCAGTGCACAGACTAAATCTACCACCATCACCAGCTCAAGCCAAAAAAGTTCAAGTTAGACTATTTTATTTGGACGGCAAAGAGTTGTTGGGTTAATTGGTTGCACCGTGGGTTAGCACACAAATGAAATCATCATCAGGGCCCGATGCAAAGTTCACTGAGGTCAGTGGAACACTGCTGAGAGTCTTTGGATCAGGCTCCTTCAATACCTGCCTTCAGAGATCTCAAAGCTCATTACAAACACTAACTAGTTAATCCCCACAATACCATGTGAGGCACGGTGCATTTAAAAGGCAGATTTCAGAGGAACAGCCGTGTTAGTCTGTATTCGCAAAAAGAAAAGGAGTACTTGTGGCACCTTAGAGACTAACCAATTTATTTGAGCATGAGCTTTCGTGAGCTACAGCTCACTTCATCAGATGTATACCGTGGAAACTGCAGCAGACTTTATATACACACAGAGAATATGAAACAATACCTCCTCCCACCCCACTGTCCTGCTGGTAATAGCTTATCTAAAGTGATCAACAGGTGGGCCATTTCCAGCACAAATCCAGGTTTTCTCACCCTCCACCCCCCCACACAAATTCACTCTCCTGCTGGTGCTAGCCCATCCAAAGTGACAACTCTTTACATAATCAAGTCGGGCTATTTCCTGCATAGATCCAGGTTTTCTCACTTCCCCCCCACCCCCATACACACACAAACTCACTCTCCTGCTGGTAATAGCTCATCTAAACTGACCACTCTCCAAGTTTAAATCCAAGTTAAACCAGAACATCGGGGGGGGGGGAAACAAGAGGAAACAGGCTACCTTGCATAATGACTTAGCCACTCCCTGTCTCTATTTAAGCCTAAATTAATAGTATCCAATTTGCAAATGAATTCCAATTCAGCAGTTTCTCGCTGGAGTCTGGATTTGAAGTTTTTTTGTTGTAAGATAGCGACCTTCATGTCTGGACAGTGGGGTGGGAGGAGGTATTGTTTCATATTCTCTGTGTGTATATAAAGTTTGCTGCAGTTTCCACGGTATACATCTGATGAAGTGAGCTGTAGCTCACGAAAGCTCATGCTCAAATAAATTGGTTAGTCTCTAAGGTGCCACAAGTACTCCTTTTCTTTTTTAAAAGGCAGAGTAACTGATTCACAGAGAGATCCGTGAGGTCAGACAGTGCATCGGGGGCGCAGACACTGGGATCAGAATGTAAGTTATTACAACCATAATAGCCGTATCGGGGCCCCATTGTGCGAGGCACCACACAAACACATGGTGACTCTCTATTATGATCCAAACAGACACGCCAGATAAAAGGGATGACAGACATGGACCTGGCACAAAGAGTCTGCACGATCTATCCAAGGGCACACAGGGAGTCTCTGAACCCAAATCTCCTAGGTACTAGTTCAATGTTTTAAGCATAAGAGCCGCCTCCCTTCCCCCAGAGGCTTTCATGTTTTGAGCTTGAGCTAAATCTAGATGAGGAAGCAAGTAGGCTGGTGTGAAACTGACCAGCTGTCTGGCAAATGGATTGTCAAGTTCACGCGCTGGGGACTAGCGCTGTGGGGAAGATGCTGCGTGAAGCGGTTCATCGGAGCGTTGCTGGCCTGGGTGTGAGAGTCACGTGAGCCTTGCAGAGGATTTGACCTGGGCTAGAAACACCTTGTTCCTTATGCCAGATACTTTTCTCTGAACAAACAGGCTCAACTCAGAAGTCTCCGAGACAACAAGAGGCAAACCCTTGCAAAACAGGGCCATTTCCTCCTAAACTGAAAAGTATCACGGTCGCCCGCCTCCCTGCAGGCCCCATGGCCCTGCTTTTCCTGAAGTAGCCTATTACAGTCCAGGAGGAGAGGGGGCACCTGAGTCTTCCCTGCTCTCCTTTCAGGATCAGGGCAGGAGAGAGACTGCTTCCCTGAACCTGAGGCCTCACATACCTCATACTTAGGGCCCTTCGATTTGGTTATTATTTTATTTTATTTTTCCCAGGAATTTACCGTGTTTATTCCTGAAACAACAAAAATAGATGGAAATCAGTGGGAAAAAACTATTAATAATTTGTCTAGGAAAATATCTGGGTTATTTTGGTGGAGGGAAGGATGGGGGGGAAGTAATGATTAGATTAATGCTTTGATGAATGGAATTCAATGTGGTTTGCTGCAGAACTAAAACAGAATTCAAAAACACAACGCCACCTCTGAGTTTAAGAAAACAATATATCCCTAAATCACAAATGAAAACTTTTATTTGAATAAACAGTTTACTGTAGACTTAGAAGTATTAGGCTATAAATATTAACATTTGATACCTGGGCCACACCATTTGCAGCGCATACACTCAACTTCGTCCTTTTCTCCTGTTTTTATTATTTTAAATTTTTTTCTTCCCATTTTAGTATGTCAGATCTTTAAATCGTTATCTGCTAACAGGTCGAAATGTGTACGTGGTGGGCGGGAGATTCATCAGTAGCTTCAGAGGTGCACACCCTTTAGAGTTTGTGTGCATCCCTGTTTGTTTATTGTGTGTATCCTGAGTCTAGACTAATACCTAGCCTTACTCAACAGGCAGCTTTGCCTATACACACAGACTAATGTATTATCGTAATACAGCTCTCTCATGCAACGTATTGTATTTTCACAATAAAACAAGTTATTTTTATATATTTGAATGATACAAACGTAGGGTGAAAATTAGAAAAAAAACAAATAAAACGTTTTGTAAAACCTGGGATTTTTTGGGTAGAAATCAGTTTAAACTGAAAACGATGGGGCTTACCCCTATTATACCATGCAGAAGCAAAGGAATCAACTGGCTGCTGCCTGCAGAAAACATTGGAGCCAGGGGTGAGCGTACAGACAGCCCTCAGCCAAACACTGTTCTTCCTTGCGCAATGTCCCTGGCTAGCTACAGACAATCCGTAGCACTGTCAGATGTGAAAAGGGGGGATGGGAGAAGACACTCGAGCCTGTTTGCTCAGGGAAAAGTTTTTGGAGTAAGGAACCAGTTGTTTCTAGCCCAGACCAAACCCTCTACAAGGCTCATGCAAATCTCACACCCAGGCCAGCAACGCACATGAACGGCTTCACACGGCAACTTCCCCACAGCTCTAGTCACAGGCGTGATGAGTCCCAGCCAAGCCCCTACGGAATCTGTGCACTTCAGAAAACCAATTACTGTTCACCAGGGTCCGATGTGAAACAGTGCCCCGGATATGGAAGGCCCTATATAACCCAGAACATATCCCCCCGAGCCATCCAGTCCCCAAGCGCCGGCCTAGAGTGATTTCCAAGAAGAAGCCACGAAGCAGAAAACCACGACCCTGCACAGCGAACGCTAGAAGTCAGTCACCCGGACCCCAGCAGCAGGTGCTTTAGCAATGACCTTGCAGATCTTCAACCGCTTGAACAACTGCTGTCCTGATGACACTAAAACTGACAGGCCAAAGCCTGCTTGCTCTGGCTTCAGAGAGACCAAAGTGAAACCTTAATGAGCAAGGTGTTTGGGTTTCCATACTGAACCTCTGAGAAATCCTAAGGAGATTCCCCGCTCCCATACCAATAATCTAAAATTCTGAACCTATTTCCAGTCCTGAAAGACACCAAGTTGTTTTCCCTCTACCCCCATTTACCTGCAGACACACAACACAGGCCATAGGCCAGGGGTGGGCAAACTTTCTGGCATGAGGGCCACACTGGGTTTCTGAAATTGTATGGTGGGCCGGTTAGGGGAGGCTGTGCCTCCCCAAACAGCCAGGTGTGGTGTGGCCTGGCCCCCGCCCCCTAACCAACCCCCCACCCGCTTCTCACCCCTGATGGCCCCTCCCGGACTCCTGCCCACCCAACACCCCTTTTCCCTGTCCTCTAACGCCCCCCCCCCCCCCGACCCCTGCCCCATCCACACCTCCCTGTCCCCTGGCCGCCCCCAGAACCCTCGCCCCTGACTGCCCCCCTCCACCCCATCCAACCCCGCCTCTCACTCCTGACTGCCCTCCCAGCCCGGGACCCCTGCCCCATCCAACCACCCCTTCTCCCTGTCTCCTGACTGCCCCCGGAACCCCTGCCCCTGACTGCACCCCGCCGCCCCATCCAACTCCTCCTCTCCTTCCTGACTGCCCCCCCCGACACTGCCCCCATTCAACCCCCCTGTTCCCCGCCCGCTGACCGCCCTGACCCCATCCATGCCCCCGACCCCTGCTCATCCCCCAAACTCCCCTGCCTTCTATCCACCCTCCCCGCATCTCCCTTACCGCACTGCCTGGAGCACCAGTGGCCAGAGCACCGGGACAGCCAGCCACGCCGCCCGGCTGGAGCCAGCCACGCCGCCCGGCTGGAGCCAGCCACGCCGCCCGGCTGGAGCCAGCCACGCCGCCCGGCTGGAGCCAGCCACGCCGCCCGGCTGGAGCCAGCCACGCCGCCCGGCTGGAGCCAGCCACGCCGCCCGGCTGGAGCCAGCCACGCCGCCCGGCTGGAGCCAGCCACGCCGCCCGGCTGGAGCCAGCCACGCCGCCCGGCTGGAGCCAGCCACGCCGCCCGGCTGGAGCCAGCCACGCCGCCCGGCTGGAGCCAGCCACGCCGCCCGGCTGGAGCCAGCCACGCCGCCCGGCTGGAGCCAGCCACGCCGCCCGGCTGGAGCCAGCCACGCCGCCCGGCTGGAGCCAGCCACGCCGCCCGGCTGGAGCCAGCCACGCCGCCCGGCTGGAGCCAGCCACGCCGCCCGGCTGGAGCCAGCCACGCCGCCCGGCTGGAGCCAGCCACGCCGCCCGGCTGGAGCCAGCCACGCCGCCCGGCTGGAGCCAGCCACGCCGCCCGGCTGGAGCCAGCCACGCCGCCCGGCTGGAGCCAGCCACGCCGCCCGGCTGGAGCCAGCCACGCCGCCCGGCTGGAGCCAGCCACGCCGCCCGGCTGGAGCCAGCCACGCCGCCCGGCTGGAGCCAGCCACGCCGCCCGGCTGGAGCCAGCCACGCCGCCCGGCTGGAGCCAGCCACGCCGCCCGGCTGGAGCCAGCCACGCCGCCCGGCTGGAGCCAGCCACGCCGCCCGGCTGGAGCCAGCCACGCCGCCCGGCTGGAGCCAGCCACGCCGCCCGGCTGGAGCCAGCCACGCCGCCCGGCTGGAGCCAGCCACGCCGCCCGGCTGGAGCCAGCCACGCCGCCCGGCTGGAGCCAGCCACGCCGCCCGGCTGGAGCCAGCCACGCCGCCCGGCTGGAGCCAGCCACGCCGCCCGGCTGGAGCCAGCCACGCCGCCCGGCTGGAGCCAGCCACGCCGCCCGGCTGGAGCCAGCCACGCCGCCCGGCTGGAGCCAGCCACGCCGCCCGGCTGGAGCCAGCCACGCCGCCCGGCTGGAGCCAGCCACGCCGCCCGGCTGGAGCCAGCCACGCCGCCCGGCTGGAGCCAGCCACGCCGCCCGGCTGGAGCCAGCCACGCCGCCCGGCTGGAGCCAGCCACGCCGCCCGGCTGGAGCCAGCCACGCCGCCCGGCTGGAGCCAGCCACGCCGCCCGGCTGGAGCCAGCCACGCCGCCCGGCTGGAGCCAGCCACGCCGCCGCGCGGCACAGAGCACCGGGTCAGGAGCTCGCAGCCCCGCCACCCAGAGCATTGCGCGGCGGCACAGTGAGCTGAGGCTGCAGGGGAGCGGGGAGAGTGGGAGAGGGGCCGGGGCGAGCCTCCCAGGTCAGGAGCTCAGGGGCTGGGCAGGAGGGTCCCGCAGGCCGGATGTGGCCCACGGGCCGTTGTCTGAGCACCTCTGCCACAGACAGTCACTGAAAAGCCTGACATAAGCCAATAGCATCAGTAAATCTGGGCAGATTCCAAGAGAGACTGAGAAACACAGAACCTCTGCTCCGTGACCCGGCATCTGCCACCTTCAAAGTCAGCAGCTATGCGGATCTACTAGCGAGGGTCTCCGTGAAGGTCGGGGAAGCTGCAGCGGTCAGAGGGCAGGCGGTGGAGGGGGAGGAGAAAGGGGAAGACGGGGCTGATGCTCAGAACAAACTTCTATTCAATCATATAAAAGAGCTTTGCGCCGGGAGCCAGGCAGCCTGCCTGCACCGAGAAAACCCTGGCCAAGACAGAACATAGCCATACAAGCCCTTCCTGTTCCCCCACGGCAGCAGCTGTGCCTGCCAGGGACACGTGTGGAGAAGCCAGTCAAGCTGGCATCGGCACAAAGAGCAGCTTTTGAAACTACAGCTCAGTGTTTGTAAAAAAAAGTCAAATGAGAGTCTTCAATGAGAGCGGAATTTGTAATGCAGCCATTGTCATGGCCACCCGCCCTGAAGAGCCGCACTGAAACAGTCAGGCCTTGTCTACACTGGGGGCTTAGCGGCAGAGCACACATGTGCTACACTGCTACTAAATAGCACTTGACCCAGGACAGCTTAACCCAGTTCCAAATTAGGGGACACAGCTGGCGACAAGCCTGGGGCCCAGCAAGGGTGGTTTATGTCAGAGGGCAGGTACCTGTTGGAAACAGGAGGGGGAAACAAATGACCAGAGCTGGCACAGGGGATTGGAAGTAGGCTCCAGAGCTGTTCACCGGTTCAGATCCACTTGGCATCATAAGGCAGCGCATGAACATTTTAAATCAAGCAGGGAGGTTTTTTCAAAAGATCTGCTCTAGGCGTTATTCCGGGGCAGTTCTGTGGCCTGCGTTGTACAGGAGGTCAGACCAGAGGATCACAGTGGTGCCTTCTGGCCTTGGAATCTATGCTGCGTTCTCCTTGCTGCCTGGTCAGCGGCCTGGGTCTCTGTCCCAGACGGCAGGTGTCTGCGTCACAAAGCCAGTGGCACAACTCGCAGCCTGGCAGAGGCAGCAGCAACCAAATGGACCACAGGGACTCGACTATCCTGGAAAGAGAGGTGGCATCTTTGCAGCTCTGGGGGATCCCTGTGGGTCTGTCTACGCTGCAAAGTAAGCCAAGGGTTAGGGGAACTCGAGTTAGCAGACCCTGGGTTTGTTAGCCTAGGGCTTGAGCATCTACACTCATCTGCAACCCCAGGGCAGGAATTCCTGAACCCTGGGTCCCAGCATCTGCATTGCATTTGCTAAGTCCAACCACCCATATCCCAGACTTCCTAGCGCCCTCCCAAAATGTGGTCATTCTAGCCCTCTGTTCATGGTGCAACCACCTAGCTTGGCTGTCCAGAGGACAAACAAAGTCAGCCCATGCGATACTTTTGGCAGACTCCTAGAGCACAAATCCAACAAGGCAGCATCTACACTGCTTGAACCATAGATCCCAGACTGACTCAGGGTCAGACTCTCCATTCCTGTAGGGTCCTGGGTCCTTGGACCAATCCCTGACTTAACTGGATTTGTGTGTAGGCAGAAGGAGGGTTAAGCTTGAGCCTGAGCTCAAACCCAGGGCTTACACTACAATGTAGACGTGCCCTAAGAGATAACAGTTTGGATCCTGCCAGTGACACCCTGGCTCCAGCCCACCTGCGCCCCTTAGGATACACGTGTGTACTGCATCCATGAGTTGATATGAAGTGGCTAAAGCAGATTGAAACAAGGTGGGGAGCTGTGGAGAAGGGCTGGTTACTTAAGCCAGGGAAATGTGTTTTTCCCTACACACAATTCCCTTGCTTTAACCTCTGGTATTATGCTAGGGGATGGGGATCAGTCTGGCATGCAACTACTTGCATCACAAGTCAGTTTCATAAGTAACTGATTAGGAATAATTGTCTATCTCCAGCGTGCTTTTGTCCCAGAGGTTGTCAAAAAGGCCTCATGAAGTATGCATATGGATCTTTTCACTGCCACGGTGCAGCACCTCTGGGATGGAAACTGACAGCGGTCAAACAGCGCACAGTAACATTGCCCAGCAGCTCAGGGCTGGGAAGGAAAAAGACTGTTTCCTCTTAAAACAGCAAATATGAACCCAGGCAAGAAATAGCTCAAGACGAAACTTGGCCAGGCACCACATCTAACATGACTACTTTGGATAAATATTATTATGGTTTCTTTAGTGACCACAATGGTCAGAAACTGCACTTTGCATCTCGTCTAAAAGATGGCAACTCCAACAACAAAGTGGCTTCTAATACCGGGCTGAAGCACTGAGGCCTAGTCTACACTGGAAGAGGCTTGCCAGGATAGCTAGGTAGAGGCAGCTTCTACCGACAAAAGCATTCTGGTGTAGCCTATACCAGCTCCCCAAAAGAAATAAGTTATACCGCCACAAAAGTGATTTTGCTGGTATAGCTGCATTTAGGGCTGTTACGGCTTTTAATATCAATGAAAAAAAAAAATCAAACCCTGAACTGATATTACTACTGATTCACAGATTCTAAGACCAGAAGGGACCTCAGTCATAATCTAGTTCAGAGGTGGGCGAAATACGGGCTGCGGGACCGTCCTGCCAAGTCCTTGAGCTCCTGGCCGGGGAGGCTAGCCCCCAGCCCCTCCCCTGCTGTCCCCCCCTCCCCAACAGCCTCAGCTCGCCGTGCTGCCAGCGCTCTGGGCGGCGGGGCCGCAAGCTCCTGCCGGGCAGCACAGTGGCGTGGCTGGCTCTGGCCGGGAGGCGTTTATGCCAGTCCTTGTGCTCTGAGTGGCATGGTAAGGGGGAGGGGGGAGGCGCTTGGATAAGGGACAGGGAGTTCCAGGAGGCAGTCAGGGGACAGGGAACAGGGGCTGGTTGGATGGGGGGTGGGGTCCCGGGTGGCCTGTCAGGAGACAAGGAGCAGGGGGGGTTGGATGGGTCGGGGGCTCTGAGGGGGGCAGTCAGGAGGCGGGAAGTGGGACAGGGTGGGGGCTAGGCTGTTTGGGGAGGCACAGCCTTCCCTACCTGGCCCTCCATACAGTTTTGGAACCCCGATGTGGCCCTCGGGTCAAAAAGTTTGCCCACCCCTGACCTAGTCTGACCTCCTGCAGAGCAGAGGCCAGAGAGCACCCCCAAAGTTATTCCCAGAGCAAATCTTGTAGAAAAAACATCCAATCTTGATTTTAAAATTGCCAGTGATGGAGAATCCACCATGACCCTTGAACTGTTCTAGTGGTTAGTTACCATCGCTGTTCAAACCGTACACCTTGTATCCTACCTTCAACTTCAAGCCATTGGATCTTGTTATACCTCTGTCTGCTAGATCAAAGAACCTGTTACTAAATATTTGTTCCCCCATCTATGTACTGCTAGACACGAGGAGCTCAATCTATTTAGCTTAACAAAGAGAAGGTTAAGGGTGACTTGGTCGCAGTCTGTCGCTATAAGGCATGGTTTCTCATTTTTTAAATCAGTCTCATGGCTTTTCTCTGAACCCTCTCTGATTTAGAACATCCTTCTTGAATTGTGGGCACAAGAACTGGACACAGTATTCCAGCGACTCCTACTCAAGATTCCCCAGTTTACATATCCCAGGTTCACATTAGCCCTTTTGGCCACAACATCACACTGGGAACTCATGTTCAACTGATTACCCAGAACTCCCAAATCTTTTTCAGAAAGCATCACCCATCCTGTAAGCGTGGCCTACATTTTTTGTTCCCAAAAGCACACATTTACATTTAGCTGTGTTAAAATACATATTGTTTGCTTGCATCCAGCTTACCGAGCAATCCAGATCAGTCTATCAGTGACTTGTCCTCTTTGTTATTTGCCACTCATCCAATTTTTGTGTCATTTGCAAACTTTATCAGTGCTGATTTTGTTTTCCTTCAGGTCACTGATGAATGCCATGAACAGATCCTTGCGGGACCCCAGTAGAAACACACCCACTCGATGATAATTCCCCATTTACAATTGTATTTTGAGAGAACTTTTCATTCATTTAGTGTGTGCCAAATTAGTTTTATCAATCAAAATGTTGTGGGGTACCAAGTCAAAATGCCTTGCAGAAGTCTAAGTATATTTCACCAATGCTATAACCTTCATCAACCAAATTTGTGGTCTCATTTAAAAAAAAAGTAGACCCTGTCAAACTTGCTTCCTATTTTCCATAAACCCATGTTGATTGGTATTAATTATATTACCCTCCTTTAATTCTGCCCTATGTAAGCCACTCCCTTATCTTGCCCAGGATCAATGTCAGACAGACAAGCCTCTAATTACCCAGATCATCCCATTTACTCTTTTTAAGTGTCGGCAAAAGTGACCTGGCTTTAGTAAGAAGTCATCTGCAGATTTGAATAACCAGCACCACTTCCTGCAGCATCTAGCTAGATTATCCATCCGAGGACAGAATCAGCTTAACATTTTTTAGCTTAGAAGAGATTTTATATGACCGCAGCACTAAAACAGTGACGATACCCTTATTCTTCCAAGCAGTACCAGGGCATCTTATTGTCACAATGACTAGACCCTCAGAGATAGTTCTCATCTGGGGGAGAGTTAAGAAATAAAGAAACCAAAGCAAACAGAGTAGCAAAATGGTCTTCCAAACCGTTAATGAATCACCACACTGACCTGTGTCCAAAATAAACAGAGTGGACATTTCTCCAAAAGGACGGACAGTGATTTTCTGCCTCTGGAACAAATATTTCCCTGGTTATGGAAGCTGTTCTGTTTCTTCCCTTTGTCTGGTATCATAAGCAGATGCTAGAAACAGCGAGGTCAGTAATGAAGCAATCTATTCTAAACAGAGCGCAACTGGGGTTCAGCGCTTTCCATCAGAATAAAACCTGATGAATTATGTTCCCAGTAAATTAAAGGTATTTGACTGAGACTTTAACACGGCTGTTACTCTGAAACCTGTGTTCTGTAGTCTGTATTCGCAAATAGAAAAGGAGGACTTGTGGCACCTTAGAGACTAACCAATTTATTTGAGCATAAGCTTTCGTGAGCTACAGCTCACTTCATCGGATGCATACTGTGGAAAGTGTAGAAGATCTTTTTATACACACAAAGCATGAAAAAATTGGTGGATCTGTGCTGGAAATGGCCCACCTTGATTATCATACACATTGTAAAGAGAGTGATCACTTTAGATAAGCTATTACCAGCAGGAGAGTGGGGTGGGGGGAGGTATTTTTTGCATCCGATGAAGTGAGCTGTAGCTCACAAAAGCTTATGCTCATATAAATTGGTTAGTCTCTAAGGTGCCACAAGTACTCCTTTTCTTTTTACAGAACACAAAGGCTCCACCTACCCTGCACATTTTAGCCATGTTGTAACACTCCATAATCAAATTGTTATTTGGCACTAAGGGTGAAATATTGGCTCTACTGAAATCAGTGGGAGTTTTGCCATTAACTTAAGTGGGCCAAGATTTCACCCTGAATGCTACCATTCTCTATTGGCAATAAACAGAAGCTTTAACACAAAATTCTTAGGGTTTGGCCTGTTTCCCCTCCATCTACTCAAGTTTTTAAGACTAAACTGGATCTTCAAGTGTATGCTTGCTATTTTGTATTAACTATGAAACAAATACTATTGGCTACAGACTTGGAAACATGTCTAAGATGTTTTGAATGGATGTAGACAGTAATTACAACATTCACCACTTTCAGTAACACTGGTGTAAATCCAGAGTAACTCCTTCGACTGGTGACGTTACTAAAGATTTGCTCTGTTGTAAGCAGGAACAATATCTTCCCCGTAAACAGTACTTTTCATCTGAAGACCTCAGAGCATTTTTAATAATGCCCAACAGCACCCTTTTGAAGTAGGCAGGTATTGTTATCCCTGCTTTCCAGCTGGAGAAACTGAGTCACTGACTGTCTGAGCTGGGCACTGAACCCAGAGCTCCCAGTTCCCAGGCCTTTGCTAAAGTTACTAGATCACACTCACTCTGAGTAAGAGTTAAACTAATTTTCAACAAAAAAACAAAAAATGTGGTTGTTTTGCTTCTAGAACAATGCAAACCCAAGAAAGCCCTGAGAGGTAAAATCCCAGCTACACTGCAGTCTAGTTAAAAGGAAAGGAGTACTTGTGGCACCTTAGAGACTAACAAATTTATTTGAGCATTAGCTTTCGTGAGCTAACCGCTGCAGCTGGGCACAGATAAGATCTGTGATGCTAGAGGACTGGGTTACCACATGGCTAGTCCAGACACAGGCAAAAACACATTTGGCCTTGCAGCAGGGGCAGGACTGACCCACGTCTTTGAACCGTGACACACGGGGCACCCTTAAAACGTGGTTAAATCTCACAGCATGCATGGGACCACAGCGTGTTTTAACTAGATCCTGGGCACCATTCATTTGACAACGTGCTTTGCCCCAAAAGAGGAAGAATTAACCTCTTCGCCCTCCACAGTTCTGCCTTTCCCCTGTTCCCAAGGCTGGGCCCTTAACTTGCTGGGGGCAAGGGCTGTGAAGAGCAGATTTGCATATCAATAGCATGAACGGGCTCCCAGCTACTGCATAGCCAGGCTTATTGTCTGCCATGCTTACGGGTGTGCTGAAGCCCCCCGCTGCCCTCTCTCCACACACCCCCCTTCCACAGGGACACTAATTAATCCGGGGCCGCTCCGGAGAAGCGCGGCTGGTCCGGTCTGCGGCCAGGCGCACGTTCAGGCCAGCGGAATTGGAAGTGACCCGCAGATCCCGAGGAAGCTGAAAGCAGCGCCTGGTTTGCCTCTGCCGAGTCCCATCCCCGTTTTAGGGCCGGTAAAAACAAACAAACAAACAAAAAACATCCGACCTAAGTTTAAACCAACACAGGTAAAAAGGGCTCTGAACAAAAAGCCGGATCTCCCCACGGGCTCCCTCCATCTCTGGAGCGTCCGATCTTCACCAGCTTGTGACCCCCCCCCCCCAGTCCTGGTAGCCCAAAGGGGTTCCGCAAAGCCACATCGGATCCCACGGACGGGGGGAGCTGGGGCTGGGTTTCTGTTCGCCAGCCACAGGCACCCTGAACCAAACCGGGGGGAGGCGTTCATGGCCAGCCGCCCCCCCGGATCGGCGCCGGGAGGCTGGGCGAAGTGGTTTCCATCACAGGCGGGGTGTGCAGCTTGGTTCAGGGGCCGCCAGCACAAGAAGGGGGGGAGTCACATTTCACAACAGCACAAGACACACACTGACCCACACACACACTCTCTCTCCCCATTCATCCCTGGCCGCTCCTCTTTTCGCCCGCAGAAATAGTCACACCCCCCCCCCCGAAATGTGTGTGTAGTTTGTGTACACACACACACACACACCCCCCGAAATGTGTGTGTAGTTTGTGTACACACACACACACACCCCCGAAATGTGTGTGTAGTTTGTGTACACACACACACACACACCCCCCGAAATGTGTGTGTAGTTTGTGTACACACACACACACACCCCCCCCCGAAATGTGTGTGTAGTTTGTGTACACACACACACACCCCCCCCCGAAATGTGTGTGTAGTTTGTGTACACACACACACACACCCCCGAAATGTGTGTGTAGTTTGTGTACACACACACCCCCCCCCGAAATGTGTGTGTAGTTTGTGTACACACACACCCCCCCCCCCGAAATGTGTGTGTAGTTTGTGTACACACACACCCCCCCCCCCCGAAATGTGTGTGTAGTTTGTGTACACACACACACCCCCCCCCCGAAATGTGTGTGTAGTTTGTGTACACACACACACCCCCCCCCGAAATGTGTGTGTAGTTTGTGTACACACACACACACACCCCGAAATGTGTGTGTAGTTTGTGTACACACACACACACACCCCCCGAAATGTGTGTGTAGTTTGTGTACACACACACACACACCCCCCGAAATGTGTGTGTAGTTTGTGTACACACACACACACACCCCCCGAAATGTGTGTGTAGTTTGTGTACACACACACACACACACCCCGAAATGTGTGTGTAGTTTGTGTACACACACACACACACCCCCCGAAATGTGTGTGTAGTTTGTGTGTACACACACCCCCCCCCCGAAATGTGTGTGTAGTTTGTGTACACACACACACAGAAACTCCACCACTTCCCAGGGACGTCCGAGCCCCGCACAGCGGGTGGGGTGGGGGGGGATCAAACCTGCGGCTGACCCCTGGCTCGCTCCCCGAGGCGGGGAGAACCCCCCACCCCGCCTGCCGGCTCGGCTCGGCTCGGCTCGGCTCGGGGGGGGGGGGCGGCCTTACCTTCCTTGACGCCCGGCAGCTTGGACTGGTCGATGCCGATCTCAGCCATGTTGGGAGCTCTCCCCTCCTCCGGCTCCGGCTCCGGCTCCGGCGGCGGCGGGGCCCGGGAGCGGGGCCCGGGAGCGGGGCGCTCCGCCCGGCGCGGGGAGCGGCAGGCCGCGGGGATCGATCCCGCGCAGCTCTGGCTGGGGCTGCCGCGCTCGGCCCCGGCGGGAGGGGTGGGGGAGGGGGGAGGGGAGGCAAAGCACAGCCGCGCAGCTCCCCCTCCCCCTCCTCCAGCCCAACCGCCCCAACCGCCGCGGGGCGATTAACACCCCCCCTCCGGCCCGCGCTCCCCCGTAACCGGAGCCGGGAGCCGGACACGGAGCGTTCTGTACGGAGAGAGAAACGGGACAGAAAGCAGCGCGGCGCGGCAGGTTCCCTTCGCCCGTCCGAGTTATACCCCCCAGGAGAGCAGCACGCGGCTCCCTCCGCGGCCCGCTTGCCCGGCGGCGCAGACCAGGACTGTGGGGGGGAGCCTGGATATTTGATCCTATACATGAGCCTTTGGGTAGAGAGGGGGCTGGAAATGACACCCCCACGGTCACGTCTGGTTTGCAATCGGCCGGCACCAGAATGGGCTGGATTTCTGGGTTTGCAGCTTTAGATTAGTTTTCTTATTTTTTTATTATTATTATTATTATTATTTTGAACAAAGCTGGGAGGAAAGACGGGAGGGGCAAGCGACCAGAAAGGTCAACCGGAGACATAAGGAACACAAGCGGCAACAAAGCTCTGATGTGGATCCAAACGCTGCCACCATTTCATAGAATCACAGGAGATGAGGGCTGGAAGAGACCTCAGGAGGTCATCTAGTCCAGCCCCCTTCCCAAAGCAGGACCAACCCCAGTCTGAGTGTGTTTTTGTCCCCATCCTGTCTAAATGTAATGTAGTTAATTCAGAACCACAGCACAACTAGAAAATTGAAGGGTTTTTTTTTTTTTTTGCATTTGTACAGCCACTAATGCAAAGAGCTTGAAGTTTATATTTAAGCTTGGATTTTTATCAGTAAACGTGGGTTTGTCATCAGTTTCACCGTACACACACACACACAAACTGATGACAAAACATTTCCATTGATTAGAATCAAAATGTACAGATAGGCAAAGGAAGCAAAATGCTACTTGAGAACTTATTAGAGTCAAAATCCAGTGACTTAGACTTTTGAAATAATGCTTGTTACAAATGGACTAGTGAATGAATGGTAAAACCAGGTGTGATTTGTTAGGTTAAGGATAGTTATATATACCTTGTATATTTTGACATCCTGATGTTGTCAATTTGCTTTTACCAGTTTATAAAGCTTTAACTTTTTGAATCTCAGCATCTATTGTCATTAAATAACTGTCTGACATAATTTTGCATAATTGCATAATGTTCCACAACTGGATACCTGCAAACATGGTGCTTAGGTTGTTGCTATTGTTATGAGCTTGTTATGGGGTGAGTTAAAACCCCATTGAGACTGAAAGGTGTGAACTCAGCCTTCAGTTAACATAACTGTGAGCATAAGCTCCCACCTAAAACAAAGGGTGTGTGAACCCAGAGGCCACTCAAGACAATCTGCCATCCTAGACAATACTTCAGTGTACCGCCCCGCCCCCCCCGACACACCCACCATTCAAATTGGGCCTGGCCGCCCATCTATGATGACAGAGAAGCAGCTGGGCCAAATTTAAGTAAGTGGCAATGTGATCCGGTTCACTGAGGTGCCACGCCACCCCGGTTTGGCTCAACCGCTCATCTGCCATGACAGACAGAGAACTAGGCCAAAGTTGAGTGAATGGAATTGTCACCTGGAGCACTGGGTCACAATGCCATTCAAATCTGTGGCCCAAACCAGCTGCCGTGAAATCTATGGCCCTAGGCAGCTTCCTAGCTTGCATATAGCTAGTGCAGCCTCTCTGCGAACCCATCCAGGAGCATTTACCTACGCGCTGGTTTGGGTGTGTGTGTGTGGGAGGAGAGATCCCACAAGGACTCAGGGCTTGTCTACACTTAAAAGGCAGCGATGGTGCAGCTGTCGTGCTTCAGTGAAGACACTACCTACGCTGACGGGGGAGCTTCTGTTGCCGTTGGTAATCCCCTGCCCCGAGAGGCAGCAGCCTTGTTGGCGGGAGAAGCCTTAGTCATTTCCACGCTGGGAGGTAGGTCGGTATAACTGTGTCGCTCAGGGGCATGGATTTTCCACACACCCGAATGACGGCGTTATACCGACATGAATTGCTAGCGCAGACCAAGCCTAAGATCAGACCAGACAAGACCAGAGGGAGAGGGAGAGGCAAGACAACCAAGCCGGAGCCTGTAAGCACAGTGTGACCCTCGAAGAAGCTAGAGAGAGAGCTTTGGGGTGTGATGGTAGCTAAAGAAGCTTGAGGGCTATAAGCTAAGAAACTGCTCTTGTTGTTCTTGGTTCCTTCTGTGTTCAGAGAAGCAGAATTCAGTCCGTTCCTTGTCAATAGCAAGATTGCACCAAAGAGCACACCAGACTCCATCAGTTCCTGCAGCCAACTGGAACACCCGCAGGCCCTGAACTTTGACCAGCTGCTCATGTCAAAAAGGACAGCACTGTTTTAAGTCCACAGTTCTGCCACTTGTTCCATGGAGACACTCTCCTGCCATAGTCTTCACTGATTTCCTAGGGCCACATGAGGCCAAGGGGCCAGCCAGTTGCTGGATTAGGGCCCAAAATACCAATATCAAACCATCAAACATGAAAGAATCAAAAGCTAACTTAACTGTTGTCAGCAGCTGCCATATTGGTGCCACTGGGCCCTGAAGTGACTTAGGCCTGTTACAAGAGTGCTCTGTGCCTGTATATATGTAAATAAGTAATCGATAAAGTGCCGGTAGATGGAGCTCAAAGATATGTAGCATAGTTCTGGGGTGGGCAGAACCCATATAATTTATGCACTGGGCCTAGCTTCCTTGGTGCACTCTTTACATCCACTCCCAACAGCCTGGATCCCACAAGTCTTGCTGTAGCAAGGATATAATATCTGCGGAGACCCCCAGAGACCCGATATGGTGACACAAGGCACTGCAAAAGACAGCGGGAAATAATATGCTCTCAGGCTGCATCCGGCAGGCAAAACAAAGCATTTCCTTTGCAACTGCTCCATCAGTGTCCTCCTTCTTTGCGCTGGATGCTGAAATATATATTTAGATAAGACCTCTGAGAAAGGAAAAGGGAACTAATCATCTGGAATGCGCAGGAAATCTAAGAGATAATGAAGAGAACATGACCTCAGAGGGCCTCCAGGTGGGGATGAATTGAATAGTACCAAGGAAACAGGTTGATGTTCAGAGTTTGCTACAGACTGCCAGCAGCATTGTAATAACAACTTATGGCTCTGTCGTGCTTTTCGTCCTGCAGGATCCCAAAGCGCCTTACAAGCGAAATAGTGGAAGCGCTGGTCCCCTGTTCAGTATTAGGGTTTGTCTTCGTGTACAGCACTACTGCAGTCCTCTAGCCAAGACGCTCCTGAGCTGATGGGAGAGCTTCTCCCGCCAGCGTAGTTAATCCACCTCCCTGAGAGGCAGGAGCTGTGTCGATGGACGTAGTCCTCCTGCCAGCATAGCCCTGTCTACACGGGAGGTTAGGTTAGGTCGGTATAAGTACATCGCTCAGGAGTGTGGAAAATCCAGACCCCTGAGCGACATAGTTCTACCCGTATGTCCGTAGTGTAGACCTGGCCTTGGTTGCTTCTGGGTGGAGCGCTGCAGTTACTCCCCGGAGGGATGGAAACAAATGGTTACAATACAAAATGAAATCATAAAAAATGTGAACTATGGCCCACACTTATCAGCAGCAACCTTTCCTATCTTATAAGGCAGATCTCCCACCCTCCCGCCGAGTTCAGTCTGTTACAGAGCTGGCTGGATTCCCAGGAATCAGGATCTGTCTTTCACAAAACACCCGCAGAACAAGATGTCACCTCAGTGAATGGGTGCAGAGAGTCTTTCTCCACCCTGTGATGTACTGAACCCATCTTTTGTCTTCATCCACTGGCAGGGAGATCCCCGTCTCCTGTAATGCTCCTTTTTACCTCCAAGTGGTTTTGATTGTTTGCAACTGTTTTTGACAGTTTTCCATTGACTGTTCTGGGATGGGGCAAGACAATTGAACCTTGCATTACATCACCGGCTGACCAGGGAGGGGTGACAACTCCCTCCCACTTGGATGGCTCATCATGAGACAGATGCATCCCTGGTGACTTACTCCAAGGCCATAAGGCATAATTTGTGACTATTGAAAACATTACCCGCACACTTATCTCACAATGATTATGAGTATTGATAAGTTACAAGCTTTCAGTAGAGGCCTCACATACTACCCTTTGCAGATAAATATATGAACGTGGTATATTAGGGGTATTGAGTTTGCCCGGTCTCAAACAGAACTTGCTTGTAAAGAACAATGAACCCTTTGCCCATCAGCACCAATGGGCCTCTGTGTCACAGATGGATGTTAGCCGCATCATTTAATGCACCTAGAAGGCACTTAGGCCCAGCAGAAGTTAGGAGCCTAAATATCCTTCAGGATCTGGACTTTAGATGTCACAGTATTGGAACCTGTAGAGAACAGAATTTTGTGATAGTAGGTGGTGGAGAGGGGTCCACAGTTTGCACCCAGACTGTTGCAAACACTGCCTGGTTCTGGACAAAATTTTAATAAACTGTAGATACATTTAAAGAAAGTTCAACGGGGCTGAAATCAGTGCACTGGACACCAGGCAATGGGGTCAATTCAATTTATGGAGGGGCTCTCACCATATTCCAGCCTGAATAATTATTCAACCCTCTTAAAATCCCACTGGTATTTTCAGCTGAGAAAGTTATTTTCACTTCTCCTCCTAGACCCATCTCCCACTGCGCAGTATGGCTGGCAGATATGTTCCCCCTACCCCATGCCTACACCACCACCACCCAGAAGTGACTGCTTTGCAGTGGTGGCGAATGGGCAGTTTTGTCCACAGTAGTCTCTAGATCCCAGGTTTGGGTGCCCAAGTTTTTGCACATACAAAAATTCCAGTTGACACAAACTCAAAGTTTTGTGCCTGCAAAAATTTTCCCCGGATTTAAGAAGCCCTGTTTCCCTTTTCCATGTCTAGTACGCTCTCTCTCTCTCTCTCTCTCTCTCTCTCTCACACACACACACACACACACTGTATTCAAAGAACATTATTAAGGTTGCAAAGTCAAACATTTACAAGTGAGGAAATGCCAAAATGAAGGTTGCCCATGCAACCCGAACTCAGCCCTCTTTTGCATAAGCATTATGATAGTCTTTAATTATATGGTCACATACTATTTTTCCACAGGACCCTGCCTCATTCAGTGCACTGGATGGATGATGCTCACATAATGAGCAGCTATTCAATAAATGGTTTTATCCTCACGGTTCAATGTATGAACCGAGGCCTTATTTACTGCTCACTCTTCAAACCCTGTTCTACATAGAGAACGACTAATTTGGCTTTTCTATGGTGCTCACTGCTATAGGAGCTGAATGCTCCACAATCATTAGTTAATTATCTCACAACAGCCCTGTGAGATAAATGGGTGTGATTAGCCCCACTTTCCAGGGCAGAACTGAGGCTCAAAGAGATAAAGGTCAAGCATGTCCACTAATTTTGGGCGACTAATGTGAGATTAGGGCCTGATTTTTCAGAGTACTCACCTTGATCTAGCACTCCAAAGCACAGCTCCCAGCTCCCATTGACTTCAGGTGCAGCTGTGAGCGCTCAGCACTTCTGCACATCAGAACCCAGGATCTGAAGTCAGGCACTCAGAAAACGAGGAACACATCTTCCTACCCCTGACTCCGGGCCCTGGCCCTTCTAGTTTGTTCCTGTCCCAGTCCTCTCTCTTCCCTCAATCACAGCTCTTCCTCCCAGTCCTCCTCCACCCAGGACCAGGCTGCTTGCTCCACTAGTCCCAGTGTCTCCCTCCAGGATCCCCACGAGAGAGTCAGTATTCTCCCCACCTTGACTCCCAGTCTCCCTCCTCAGGTTCCTCACCTCGGTCTCCCCTCCGGGCTGATTGCTCAGCCAGGCCCAGTCTCCTCTCCCAGGCTCCTAGACTGAATCTACTCCTTCTCCCCCAGCCCCCCCTACAGGTCTAGCTCTTGTTCCCACTGCAGTCCAGCCATGCTTCCCCCTCAAAGGGAGCCTTGAGGGCACAGGAGAGACAGTCTCCCTGCTCTCAGTTCTGGTGCCTTAGCACCAGAATGACCCACAGCACAGGGGAGGAACAATTGCAGCTTCTGCTCAGCTCCTGCAGCCCTGGGCTGGACCATGTTCAGTGCACGAAATCGTGGAGAATTCAGTTGCCCCATTCTAGGAAGTCTCGACTGAGCATGGGTGAACTGAGATGTTTCTGGAGGCTTTTTCAGTCAACTTTCTCAAATGTGGTGTTTTTTCATGGGAACAGGAAAAGGCCCATCCCTGACACCCACGCCACTTATACCAGTTTGTAAAGTGCTGTGAATTCAGCTTGAGAAGTGCTATGTCCGTGGACCGGTGAGTTCAGAATACAGACCCAGCTCCAGCTAGGAGACCCGTTGATCCCATGAGGGAAGCGGTGGCCCTTTGTCACATTCGGCATTGGATCCAGATCCACATTTCCAAAGTTCAGGGTGCTCAGATCCGGGTTTTGGTTTGGGCCTCTCTCTGTTCACGGCTATTGTCATTAATGATCAAGTGGAACCCAGTCATACAGCCTGAGACTTTTCACTCAGGTTTGCATTTCACCTGCAGCCCTTTCTTTTCTGCTCGTTCAGCCTGGCCCGTCTCCACCGATCAACAAAGATATTCAAGCCGGAGAGCAGGTTGGGCTGAGAACCTGAACGCTGCGGGGCACTTTCCAGGTCCCAGGGGAGGCCCAAATCCTGTCCCCAATGTGCGGGAGATTCCAGCGTGAGGCTGACTGGGGAGAGAAACCTCCCCTCACAAAGTGGAGGGCTGACTGGCAGCCCCTGCTGCAGTATCTGTTCAGAGCCGGGGATGGGGGAGCTCAGGCAGCAGGGTTTGTGATGCTGTAGCTGTGGCCTTGAGGTTGAAGGCTGAGGCTGACGATCCTTTGAGCTCCAGGACGGAGTTAGAGGTAGCGCCCCCCAGATATAACGTGGGCCAGGCACACTTTTAAGGGACACAAATATCTATTACCATCAACAGGCTGCAGGGTCTGTGAAGGCACTGAGGTCCTGAACCCCTCTGTTGCCCTCCCTGCCCCGGGCTGGCCCCGACACCTGGGGAGTAGAAATCACGTTGGGCAGTCTGGAAACCTCGTCCCTGCCGTGGGATACAGACACAGCTTCCCCACGGCGAACGGGCCAAAGGGAGGGGTGCTTGGATGCCCGATAGGTGTGGCATAAAAGCCCAAACAGAAGAGCGTTGTCAGACGACAAGAAGCACCAAGGGCTGACGGAGCTGAAGTGCAGAGGGCACAGTGGGAAAGCAGCGTGCAGCGTTTACACAGGGGAGCGACCCAGATTTGCCTCCAGAATCGGTTTATTCAGTGTCCATTCGGAGCAGACGCTGATGCTATAATGTTCAGCCAATCAGCTAAAAACTCTCAATAATCCCGACGGTCAGAGCGATGGGTGGGGAGAGGAATAGGAGTGGGAGAGCGAGAGCAAGAGAGAGTGAGAGGCATGCATTTTTAGATGAAAAGGATTTAAAACTAAAGGATGCCTTTAGGAGGACACTGTGCTCTGAAACCAGCAACATCCTGAGGGCTAGAAAGCCCATGAGGATCCTAAAATGCCTTTATTTCCCTTGGCCTCCGTTTTAGCTTGCCCTATGGAAAACTCCTTGGAAGATCCACGGCTGGGTTTAGCACTGTGTGACCTACTGGCTTCATATGCATGGCAGAGCGGGTGACGCTGCCCCATGGGGGCTGGCCCACAGAAAGGATGATGAGGCCTACAGCTACCATCGCTTAGGGGAGATCGCCCATTGCTCAAGCAGCTGGTGCCTACGTTTGTGGCGGGGATGTTCCTGGGGTCTGATTTGTAGTGATGCTGTCTCTGGTGCCAGCAGCATGCACGTTTGTTACATCTGGTGTCACTCCCGTGACTTCCATGGCATCCTGCTGGTCTAATCGGCTGTATTCAGAGGTCGGATACGGCAGCTGCTCCACGGACTGGGGTTGGGCCCAGGGCAGATAGGAGTCTTGTCACAACGGAGATTGATCCAAGTGGGTATCAGCCTGACAGTAGAAAATAGTTTCACTGACTTTAGCAGAATCAATCCAGATTTACACTGGTGTAAACGAGAGCAGAAGATGGCCCCTTTTCAGAGCCCCGTGATGGGGTTCATGGAAGTGCTACCTAGACCCCACGTTGGTCATTCTGAGTCATGACTGGGGAATGCTGTGTTCAGCGCCCTGTGAAATGGGCTGGGGTGGGGGTGTTACCGCCTAGGTCATAGTGGGAGGGAGCGGCACACCTGTCTCCCTGTTGTCAGTCTCAATAGAGATGCCCATGCCCCTTCTGCCCCATAGAGGAGATGCCTCCAGGACATTGATGGGGTAGCTGGCACAGCTGCTCTGCCTGTAACCAGGGTGGCCTTCTTGAAATTCCAGTGCGTTTGTATCATTGTATTGTCTCCTGCAGCTGAGGATCTAAAAGCACTTAATCAACGGTAATTACCCTCCAGGGCATAGGTGTGCATCACTATGACCATTATAAGCAGAGGCAGAGGTTAAGTAGCTTGCCCAAGAATGCACAGCAAGTCAGGGAGAAAGCAAGGATGAGAACCCAGCTCCTCTCAGTCCCACTCCTTTGTGCTAACCACTAGGCATTGCTCCTCTCCAGTATGCCTCACCCCTGTGCGGAGCCGGCAGGTCCTTCCCTCAGTGTTAGTTGTTGTTAGTTACCTCGGTGAACAAGACCCACAGCGTGTGGGCAGCCTGGACCCCTCCCCTCCACCTCTCTTAGCAGAGCTTGCCAGGAGACAGTTAACCCAGAGTGTCTAATTTTATAGTCATTTTGGGCTGAGCAACAAGCACGTAGTGGAGGAACAAATTGCATCAGTCAGATTAAAAGCTTCATAAATATTGACTGGCTTTAACCGGCCCCCGGGGAACAGAAAGTCTAATTATCTAATAACTACAGCTCCTGCCCCACTGAGGGCTGCTCCCAGGAGGGAGCGTGTGTGTGCGGAGGGGTGTTCTATAGGCATGGTCCATTCATTCCCTCACTCAGAGACTCGCCCCCTTCCACGGGGCGGGGGACACCGTGCCTGCGGGGGGTGAATGTGTGTGAAAGGAGGAGACACTTTGTCCAGCTGGGAGGGGGAAGGGGATTTTCCATCGTTTCCCCTTTGACTCTGACTGGATAGCTACGGGTGAGGACGTGGGGCTGGGTGGGGTGGGGTGGGGAGGCAGCCTGGGCAGGGAGAGGGCAAAGTCCTGGCATGGTGGGAGGAGCCAGGCCAAGCAGGGAGGAGGGAACCCGTCTGGAGGAAAGGGAGTTGGGGAAGGAGGACTGGGGGAGACGCCTGCATGGAGCGAGGCACGTGGGAAGAGGAGTCCAGGGGGGAAGGGGAGGGTGCACTGGAGTGAGTGGGGGGAGGAAGGACCTGAGCGGTTGAGCGGGGAGAAGGAGGAGTACTGGGGTCCAGAGGGGGCAGTCTGGCCCTACGGGAGGAGAAAGCTGCATGAACGACCCTGTCCAGTGGAAAGAATGAGTGAAGCTGACAGTGGCCCTGCTCCGGGGCACCGTTCCCCATACCCCCACCCCCGCCTCTATGAACAGAGGAACTGTGGGCATGAGGCCAATGTGGGCATGAGGCCAATGTCTCTCTGAAGCGTCCTTCTCCCCTGGCCAGTGACGCCAGCCGACCACTGTCATTAGCTATGGCCTGGGGGAGGCAGCGATGACATGTCCCGGACGGGAAGACTCTTTCGGGAGGTGCACATTCAGCAGGGTGTTTTCACCAGGATCCAGCGTGCGGCGGCTCAGTGGAGAACACAGGAGCCGGAGCAAGCCCAGCCCACGCCGCTCCGGCTCACCTGGAACCCACGCAGAGCTTTGAAGCGTTTCAGAGCCTCCCGAGTGCCAGTGAAGACAGGATTTCTCTCTCCAAACCCCACCTCTGCTGTGTGAAGCGGCCCCTCCACGTTCTCTCCCTCTCATCAGTCCAAGGCTGGTGGCATGTCTTAGCAGTTATCTGAGGAATGTGTTGAATTCTCTTTGACTGATGCTTGTCCCAAAGGTGCGAATGCTGCTTTGGGATGAATCCGAGGTTAGGCTACTTGGAGACTCAATCCTGCAGCCGGTAGCTACAGGGTGAAATTCTGGCTCCGCTGAAGATAATGGCAAAGCTCCATTGATGGCACTTATCATGACTGAATGGTTTATCACACAAGAACCAAGAGGGTCTGCACAAGGGGCGGAGAGAGACGAGCCGAACGCATAAAGACATGGAGGTGGGATTACACTGAGGAGCTTAACCTCCTGTGTCCATACACAGAGCTGGTGCATGTGGAAGCAGCTCCTCTGAGGTTAGTGGCATCCAGCCAGCTTGCCCCTGGTCTGCATATTCCCAACAATATGGACTGGTGGGTTTTGTCCATTGTTGTTCATTTCCCTTTTGACCCCAGATACATTATGCTGTGCTAGCAACAGCTTCACAAGCTTGTGCCCATGAGAAGTGGCCATGACAGATTAGGACCATGAAGATTAAAGTTGGCGAACTCTTATGTTAGGCGCCAGCTGCCTGCAAGTACAGGAGGCAGTCCTTCAACAGATGACGTGCAAGACATTATTGATGACTGAAGCTGATTTTGAAAACAAGAAAAATATCGCAAATATTTCATCCAAATTTGTTTCCATTTAATTGAAATGTCAATGACATTTTTTTGTCAACATTTTGCAACTTGACAAAGCTTCTCCCAGCTGGATGAATGAGCCAAACACAGAGTCCCTTTTATTCAGCCCTCATTCAGGGAAACCTCTCATTAAGGCCAGTCACTGCCATCCCATAATCCCACAGCAGCAATGAACCCAATAGGACCTTTGGTAACAGGCTGGCATGTACAGATCCCTCCCACTCCTCTAGATACCTCCTCATTCCTTACCAGCCAGTCTCATATCTGTCTCATCATATCTGGCTGCCCATTCACCTTCACCCAGGTCCTTCATTTGGCCAGACACCTGACATTGTAGGATCCGAGCCCGGCAGAATGATCATGCTCCGTACTGTGATCACACTGCAGCACCAGACCCCACATGCCCAATGTTGGAGAGGTGGCACCATAGATGCGAGGACACTTTGGGCAACTAAACAGTCGTAGCAGCCCAGTGCTACCTCCCTGGAATTCTCTGCAATGAAAAAGCAAACCCCAGCGAGGAGCTTTTCCAGCATCCTTCTACAAGATACTACAAAACGTCAGCAAAGCCTCATTGGTACCAAGGGCTGCTGACAAATGGATTCAGCAGAGACACCTTACTCAGACCTATCACCAGGAGAGCAGCAGCCACCATTGATATCAACACAAGACTCAGTTCTACCCCAGGTCTGGAGACAAGCTGGAGAGGGGGCCAGGAAACCAGTTGCCGCAAGTGTTTCTGTAGCTGACCCTTCCCTCTAAAAGGGTGGTTTGAGTCTGAACTATAATTGATAAGGTTGTAACATCCACAGTGAGTTCCTGCTTAAGGTGGTACTATTTCAGCCTGAGAATCACTTGTTATATATTAAACTGATCTTGGGCAAACTGGTGACATATGCTAACTTGTGTGTTATCAGGGGACGTGCTCCCAGGATAATGTGGGATTTCTCATGTCTGAATGGAATAATAGCTTCAGAGGCAGTGAGGGGATAGATATCATACTCAGCTGGTGCACTAACTTCTGATGATGGAGGAAGTCCTGGTTTGTTTGGTCTCTGAAAGCTCAGAATTAGAGCTAGTGGGAAAATACCAATATTTTGCAGGAAGTTTTGAAAAATTTTCTTGCAGGAATTTTTCAGGTTTGTGCAGGTTGTTTTTCTTTGTTTGTTTGTTATTGAAAACTCCAAATTGAAAACCTACATTTTTTTCAGCTTTTGGTAATTTTCATTTAAACAAACTCAGAAAATTTCATCAAAAATGAAGTATCTCCATTTTGACCAGAAGTCATTTTCATTTACATTACTTTTTGACCAAAATAAAATAAAATAAATTTAACCAGCTGTAATTGACATTGTCCTTGTTTGAAATCTAGGCCTCCAGGTGGCCAGTTAATAAGATGCTAAACACACTCATATCATAATTGAGTTGCAGGATAACTTTCAGCTTCTCTGGTCCTGGGAATCAGCCTAGTCACTACCTTCTGTTAGCACCCCAAAAGACAGATTTATTTTCCCTCTAGCTTTATAGTCCTGTCAAAGCCAGAGAATCATAGGGTTGGAAGGGACCTCAGGAGGTCATCTAGTCCAACCCCCAAACCAATCCCCAATTTTTGCCCCAGATCCCTAAATGGTCCCCTCAAGGGCTGAACTCACAACCCTGGGTTTAGCAGGCCAATGCTCAAACCACTGAGCTATCCTTCCCCTCCGTGTTGCACCTCATTTGGCTAGAGGATAATGGTTTGCACATGCCCTGGAAGACCGATTGCATTGGGACAGGACACAGCTGAAAATAAAGATGCTGTCATCCCAGCTATAGTCGTGCCCTTCCCATCACAGAACTTCAGTGCAATCCAGCACGATTGCCCACGTCTGCTCAGGTGAGCCTGGGCAGTGGTATAGCAAGCAGGGGTGCAGCACATCAAGATCAAGAGGGGAATGTGCACTACACGACCTTCGTGTGCTATTGTCCCAATTCTGCAAGGACGCATTGAACATTGTCAATGCAACTTCCACTGACTTCAGTGGGAGCTGAAGCCCACTGGCACCTTGCAAAAGAGCATCTTGTGGGGTCAGGCCTATATGTCTAGCAGAAGCCAGTGCTATTTGTCACTCATTCTCATGAGCAACCGCTGTCATTTTCTGCACTTAAATAGCACCTTGCACTTAAAGATCTCAAAGGGCTTCACCAGCTTTAATTGGTTTAGTCCTCGTTGTATAGCTGGGTAAGCTGGGGCATCACAAGTGACTTGTTCAAGGTCACGTAACAAGTCGTTGGCAGAGCTGGGAAACAAAACCCAGAAATCCCAACTCCAAGTCAATATTGCCTTCCAGTGAATGCTAATTGCAGGCAGCATGAGGCGGAGTGAGATGGGCAATTCGGGACAGTGTGCGGCAGCCAAGAAGATCAGGTGAGTCAGTGGCACTGTGCGTCCACATCAGCTTGTTGCGAGCGCAGGCTGTGAGTGACTCAGTTCTGCAGCTCATCTTTGCAGCGTCACTCGGCGGACGTAGCAGGGGCTGAGAACAGAGTTTTACCGGGACGGTTGTTCTTGCAGCATCTTTCTTGGTATCATAAAGTTGTAGTAGAAAATTACTAACAGGTCACTGAGAGAGCTTGGAAGGCAATACATACAAGCCAAACAAGATGGAGCCAGACCCCTAAAACAGACACTGAAAGGTTGCACAGTGCATCATACCACATTTTATCTTAATAAAATATAGGCATTTGCCCAACAAAATGGATCATCCAAACACCCTTCCTTCTCCCGAATGGACAAAACTGAAGGGATCTGGCTCCTCTTAGTTGAATTTCATATCTGATGTCAAATGTTACCCCCAGCCTAAACTCTACCCTGCAATCAAATGCAGCGTTTTGTCAGTTGATGATAAAGCCAATGCTCAACAAAGTTATTGTGATGGAGCAATGCACCTGAGTGCCAGCAATCAGTTAAATTAAATGAACAGCCCTGTCTTCCCCTCCACCATTCTGGCACTTTCTACATCTCAGGTTAATTAGCACAGGCGCGGGAGAGTACAATAATAAATTGCAAAGCTCCCTTCGAGCCAGCTCACGGAATACATTTCTGTAATAGAGTCACAGAACCTGTATATGGATGCGCGCGTGTGTGTGTGAGAGGGAACATTCATTGGATTGGTCAGATAAGAGACATATTGACCGTGTTCCTTATGACGTCTGTTCCTGGGTTGATCTGTCCATTATCCAAGGAGTGAATCATATTGACAGGTTGAATTATATTTCAGAAGATTTTTTTTCTCCCCCTCCTCCAAAGACCATTTGTAATCCTTGCACATTCACTGGCTTTTAAAAGTGAGCTCCTCTGGAGCCGGGTTGCACTGAAGTCCTCCATCGAGCGTGAAGGAAGAGTTCTTTTGGGTGGCGGGAACATGGACAAAATCTGTTCGGTCCAGCACTGCCTTGGGGTCCTAACTGTTTTCTCCATAATGCTGTCGATACCGTCTGCACATGGAAAACCTCTTGCACTACAAGGTAAGCTGAAACTCAGCCTAGATGACGCAGGTAGGTACTTATCTCTGCTGGTTGGTTGGTTGGGGGATTTTCCTTTCTGCTTGACACAACCCTACAGCATTGATTTTCACTTGGGAAGGACATAAGGTAACCCATTGCTACCTCACTCTACTACACATGTGAGCGACTGAGAGGCCTCATTCTATTTGTGTGACCTATAATGATCCCTATGTCCGTTTCTGGCTGTATAATACATCACATTGAACAGTGATCGTGTCAGATCGGAAGGGATGCATCTGATGAGAATGTCTCTTGCTATTCATAAAGAAAATCTCTTAGGGAAAAAAATGCCCTGACATTACCCAGTGATGGTCCTGACACAGAACGTACAAGACCTGCCAGGTCCTAGGCGTCAGCACTAGACGTTTTAGCCAAGGTGGCTTCTTTTTCACCTGTTCTTTTTTTAGTAACTTAAGTGCGTCTTGGCTTGCACTTATTCTGCAGGGAAATGGTGTCGTTCATCTTCTTTGTTACAGAGCCTGTGAGGGGGAAACGAGCAGCCAAATATCAACTGGAAAATAACATTGCTTTTAAATTGATTTTTCCTCCTCTACTGCCTGGTTGGTTTTGTAATAATGCCTTTTATTTTGATTGTGCATCTGTATTTTTTTTCTAAAGCAAACTCCAACATGCCTCAAAATCATCATAACCCAAATCCTCTTTAAACTCACCATGATAAACACATCCCCCTTGTGACTCCGCTAAATTTCAGGGGGTTAATTCCAGCTTGCAACTGAGATGAGGATCAGGCCCAGTGACACCGGTCAAGGTACCATGCCAGGGACGAATTTGGCCAGCATTTATGATCATCAGAGTAGACACAGCTCCTCAGCTCCCCCAGATTTATGCAGCTGTGTCTAAACAGACGTCCCACACCTCCTAAGCCTCCACTAGGCTCCATGAGATCAGCTATAATAATAATGGGTTGGCCCCTGTGTGTATGTTTTGCTTTAAGACCATCACGGTTAGATAAGGGTGAAGCCACTTTGGTAAAATGATTGCCCCTCATCTCCATGTGCGGAGGGAACGGGAGCCTGGAGGATCAGGAAGAGAAGAGTGCTGTTCCTCTGGCACCATTTTTGCCTATCTGTGGTCTCTACATGAGCCCCTCCATAGCTTTGGGATCTGAAATGGGTTTGGAGCCTGGGCACGCTCCATGCATTGTCCCCACTGCTTGCCTCGCAAAAGTTAACGCTGACTGTGCGCCCGACTCCTCGCTTCAGGCTATAAACGAGACCCGCTGGGCCGCGCTGGGAGGTCCTGGTCTCTGCAGTACTACAGGGTCTCGGTGCATACGGCCCTGGTCTATGGTGACTGTCCAGTGATCAGATATTGGTGGATCCGTGGGGTTTGGAGAGAATCTTTCCAGGGAGCAGCGACTCCCCACCCTCGCTAAGGGAGCAATACAGAAAACGCTCTGCCTGGGGGTTTCACAGAGGGCCTTGTCCCCTTTCTGGCAGCAGGCAGTTGATTTAACAGGCTCTGGGAGGATTCCCCTTGTGCACAGGGAATCCCCCGGTGGCCTAGAGTCAGCCCAGGAGGCTTTCCGAGGAAAATGAAGGTATGTCTTGGACATCCATACCGGCTGGCCCTGCCTGGCACCTGGAACAGTCCCTGGCCCCATGGGCGGCCAGGAGTAGCTCTGAGGCCAGGCTGCCCCGTGGCTGGCCCTAGACTGGGCGAACACAAAGGCTTTTTGTCACCTGTGCTGTGTGTATCTCAAGCACAGAGGTGGGGCTCTTACGTCTAGGCTGGAGGGAACTCCAGTAAGTGTGCGCCAGGGATCACCCCTGTATTGGTCTCGGGGAGACAGGCTGGATGGAGTCCCAGCTTCTCCCCAGCTCCAGTGCGATTCTGGGGGGACAGCTGGGGGAGGCCAGGGGGGAGGGAGTCCCCAGTGAGTGGTGACGGACTGGGCAATGCCACTGTCTGACTCCCCTCCGCGTAACAGGGAGGGACCACGTTGACCAGGACCTGTTAGAAGCAGTAGCAGCCATGAAGCAGCTCTGCTGGGGCTGGGGGTGAGGATTGCAACCCCCACCCACCCATGGGAGACACCCCCCCCCAGTACATCTCCCTCTCCCTGCCCCCCATCCCTCCCAACCTGCCATTATGCAGCAGCGATTTCTTTCCCTCCTGTCTTGTGCTGGGGAACCCATTCGTCCCGGCATCCCAGCCTGAGAGAGGTGTTTTATGTGCTGCAGAAAGCCCAGGGTTTCTGGAGAGAGGAGACACCAACCACCAAGATGCGCTGATGACTCTGCTGCTTAACCAAAACCTTGGCTGGAGGCAACCAGCGGACAGCAGTAAGTGAGGGGGCGGGCGACACGCTCATCAATCCCATCTCCCAGCTCCCTGGAGGGAGCTTTGTTTATTTGAATACTAAGGGCCTGATCCTTCAGGGCTGAGCACCCGAATTACCAAGGCTTGCTATGGGAGTGGAGCCTACTCAGCACCCCGTAGGATTGGCACCTACATGCAGTGGATCAGACCGTCTGGTACACTGGGGTTACTTGATGCTGTTTTTCCATTGCAAGTCTGACCTGAAGCCATCTTAGCTGGCCCCCGGAGGCTCCTGCAGCACAGGGGGATTCTCAGGTGGCTCTGAATTGCCGTAGACGCTTCTACAGCCCCCCACGCCCCCGTAGCAAGCACAAGTGGCATGGCTAGTGACCAGGAAGCCTGACGGAAGTGTCCCTGCACCCCAGCGATCCCTGGCTGCTAGAAAGAGTTCTGTCCTGTGCCAGCAGATTGGTCCCGCTCAGAGCAAGCCCCGGGTCGAGGGGAGGGAAGCCACTTTTGACAGCCCCTCCCCCATGCCGCAACTAGCAGCCCTCGGATGCAGCTCAGGGTCTGGCTGGAATGTTAAAACTTCGGCAAGATCTTCACCAGGAGCTCACACAAATAGTTGATCATCATTTATATCCAGGGTAGTTGCTTTACAGAGAGCAAAGAGGTGATCGGGCTCAGCCGGAGTCCACGCTTAGTAAGGTTTCTCTGGATGAGCTAAGAACCAGGGGGAATGCCTATCAGAACCTGACATTGTTAAAGTTGGGAAAAGTTCAGCCAATGGGATTTTTCTTGCTGATCCGTCCCTTTGCAGTTCTGGTTTGGCAGGGACTGGAGGCACTGAGCTATCACGTGGGGCGTTATCCCACCCGCGAGATCTGACGTGACCAAAAACCAGAGAGCGTAATTCTAAGGGCTCCAGGCCTTCCTGTCGATTTCGGCAGGATCCCAACCCCAGAATGCGGCAGGGTATCGTGAGACTTCTCATGGCATAAAAGGAGGGAGCATCATTCAAACTTATGAGATAACATTTGCTCACTGAGGGCCCCGTCCAAAGCCCATTGAAGTCAATGGATGGGTTCTCACCGGCAGCGTAGGTCTTCAGAGCAGGACTGTGCTGTGTTCTCTACACAGTGACAATTCAGATGAAAACAGGAAAGCACAGGGATAAGCAGGGACAACATGCCCCAAGGACTGCAATGGTCTCCAACCTTACCTCTGCTAAACTCAGTGAGGCAGACGTAGTTCTGAATGGCTGAATGATCCTGCAAAGCAAACCGATTAAGTTCTTCTGCTAATGAAGGAATTCAGCTTACAAATGGGATGCATTCAAAAATGAGCAGGGTTATGGGTCAGTGTATTTATTACTCCTAGTGGCAGACTTCATTTTATGCCGGGCAACTGCCAACAATTAATCTCCGAGGGAAGCATAGGCAGAGGCTTTCCACCCAGGCAAAGTGTCATCAGTAAATTAGCCTTTTTTCTCCCCCGAGACCGTCTGTTCCAATGTCAGCTGCTGTTCATTTTCGGGATGCCGCAGTCCTTGGCCAGCCCGCTGGCTTGTGGGAACCGGAGCCAAAGCAAACGCCCGAAATGCCGCAACATGTGGATGGGCGTGCAGTAACAATCGTAAGCGCTTAGGCAGCAGTTTTCATGCCTAGATCTCGGAGTGTTTTTGCAGTCTCTGTTTCGCTGATGTGAAAAGCGGGTCACAGAGCCTTAAAGGGATTTGCCCAAGGTGTCACAGGAGGCACAGCCAGGAATAGAAGCCAGCTCTCTTAATTCCCACTGGACCATGCTGTCTTTTAAATCGAGACTGATATAATGCATTGGCTTTATGTCTTTTCTTGCCCCTTTTGGCCCAAGCAGTTAGCCAATATTCTGAGTCTTGCAGGTTGTCTCCATTAGGGGAAGAAATTGATGGTGGAAACAGACGTTTCTTTGGTGCAATCCTGTCTATTTTCTGTACAAAGGCCTGTTTCCCTGAACGCAGTAAGAACAAACAGCAACAGATAGTTTCCAGCCCCACGGTTCCATGCATCTTTCCAACCCGCACTCTGCCCAAAAGAAGCTCTGTCTCTTGGCTTCCTCTCAAGGCCATGTTACCAGTGCTTCTCTGGATGTCTCCTGGCTTTCTGGCCACTTTTCTGCTTCTCTCAGGGATGGTCTGCACTACAAAGTTCTGCTGACATTGCCAGGTCATCTAGGGGTGGGGAAAAGCCCTCAGCGTAGCTATACCCACAGGGGAGTGCTTTTGGCAGCATATCTAATGTCGTTTGGGGAGGGGGTGTAGCTGGGCCCGCAGAACTCCTTTCACTGGCCTAAACTGCATCTCCAATAGGGGGCTTTGCTGGCCGAGCTGTACCGGCAAAGGCTCTGTAGACAGGCCCCACGCACAGCTGCCGTGTTTGCCCTGAACACCCAGGGAAACACCTCTGCCCACATAGCTCAGCTTCTGACTGGCCTTGCACGTAGCCTCGCCCCTTGGGCAGTGTTTTCTATTGTGTTAGCTATGTTGCTCCACCAAGGCGCTTAATTGCTTCTTACTGTCCCGGGGTGCACCACTCGTGGCTTGTCTGGCACCTCCTCCTGGTCACTCTGGGGATTAGCTCTCAAGGTCGACGACCCTTCCGTGGTCACATGCCATCACACCACGTCTCCAGCTCTTCTCTTGTTCCAGGCACCGCAGTGTCCTCTTTGTGACTCAGCCCTCCGGCCGGGGCACTCAGTCTCCCCCTTGTGGGGTACAGTCCTTCAATTCTCTGCCCCTCCCACAGCGACCCAGGCAGTCTTCCCATTCACTGCCCCCTGCCTGGTCTATGCCGGTGGCTGGTAGGGGAACCCGGGCTCACCCACTGCTCTGGATTCCAGTCCAGGGGCCCTACACCCAGTAGTCCCGGGCTTTCCTCTCCCAGCCCTCACTGCTCCTTTCCTGGCCTGCGTCCAACAACTCCTGGTTCCCCTCCTTGCTCAAACACTCTTCCCTCTTCCCAGGGAGTGACTGACCCTTTCCCAGCAGCAGCCCATCTATTGCCAGCTTCCTGGCTTGATTGGCCCCGCGTGTTCCTGCCCAGCTGAACCTGCATGCAATCAACTCCCTGCTCCCTGGCTCTGCCTGGGCACCTTAACCCCTTCCGGGCCTGTGTGGGGTGGACACCCCCTCACACTTACATTGATCCTGAGTGAAGGGTGGTTAGATGTGGATCGGCCACAGCAAGGTCTGTGATTGCCAATAATCAAAGACACGGGAGCTGGGAGGCACCAACGCTCTCCAGCATAACCGTAATGGAGACTGCATTGGCTCTCTCCTGCTCTGGTCACTTAATCACAGACACATAATTCCCCTGTTGCTTTAATCTGACAAAGCCTGAGTTACCGGCCTTCAGGTCCTGGGGCTAGGCCCATTTGTTCTGGCTTTTGCCCATCCAAGGTGATGAAGAGCTGCTGAGTTGGCACTGGCCAGTACATGACCGTATTTTAGCTGTTATATTTGTACCCATCAGGTATGTTTTATAAGTTACAAAACAAACATGACAACCTGCCCCCCTTTTTATTTATCATTAAGGGAAAGTCCTATAGAACTTGTAGGGAATGCCAACTCTTCTGTTGGGTTTTCAACTAACCTATATTTTCAGGGCTAAGTAGGAATGCAATGGTAAAGAGGCCTTGCACTTATAAAGGGTGAATGAGGAAATTCCTTCTCATGGGGGTTTCAGGAAGCATTACAGATATTAACACGACCTGTGTTCTTATTCCAGGCTTGGAGCTGGCAAAGAAATTTGAAGAACTTGAACAGGTGAGAGGCGCATGCATTGATGCAGAGCAAATGGGACAAAAGCCATTAGAGTGTCAATAATACCCAGACTGGACTCGTGGGTACGTTGCGATCCCCGGCCTGTTTTCCTCGATTTCAGTGCCCCAGCATGAGAATGGGCCGTCTCCTCAGGAAGAGGAAGAGGAAAGCACAGCAGGGGTTTAAAATACTCACCTGATGGAAGAAATTCATTCATAAATTGCCAGGCCAGAAGGGACCATTATGATCCGCTTGCATAGTACAGGCCCTAGGACTTCCCCAAAGTAACTCCCAGAGCAGATATTTTAGAAAAACATCCAATCGTGATTGAAAAGAGGCCAGTGATGGAGAGTCCACCATCAGCTTTGCATTGGGAGCAAGCTAGCAGAGAACATTGTTTAGGCTGCAACAGTGACCCATCTCGGCCATATTTAAAGGGCCAGCATCTGGAAAGGCACGCTTGGGAAAAAAGTTCCCAGAAGAGGGAAACCCTTCCCAGGGGAGAGGTAGAAGGGACTAGCTACAGAGGCAGGAGCTGCTGCTTTGTCATGTTTAATCCCATCACTGGGTCACACCAAGGAGCTATGGGTGGGGGGACTGGTTCAGATTAGAGACAGGACCACAGCACAAAGTCCTTCTCCTAATCTGAATTTTCCCAGGTCCTTTATGATGATTGTGTCGCAGTAGCACTTCGAGGCCTACGCCAGGAGCATGTCTCCATTTTGCTGGGTGATCCACCCCACTGTGAGCGACAGTCCCTGCACCAGAGAGCGGAGGGTCTAAGCAGACAAGGCTGGTGTAAGCAGGCGCCCTCACCTCTAGGGACATGGCAGTGCAGGGAGCTTGGTCTCTTACCCCTCAGTGGCCAGTTCGGTGGCTGTGGTGGCTAGTCCCAGCCGGTGTCTTCTCCCCTCTCCCTCTCTGTTTTCTGGGCCTCAGCCCTCCGGCCACGTCACATGACAGTTCACTCTCCTTCCAGGGTAACAAAAGAGCCATCCAACTTAAAGTCCAAATCAAATGCCCAGACTAGCAGCTCTTCTGGCCCCCTCGGGCGCCACGGAAATTCTCTGCATCTCCTGACCCTGCAGAACTTCTCTTCTCTTCCTTCTTCCCCAGCAGGACTGCCCCGCTGCTTCCCTTCACCAGGCATGCCAGCAGCTTACCTCTGAGGATCTCCCTGCTCCTTTTAGGCCACATCTCAGGGATCCCCCCCACAGGAACCTACTCTGCTCAATGGGGAAACTCAGCCTGACTTCCTCAGGCTCTCCTGCTTCTTCCTTCCTCCTGGGTCTTCCTCCCTCTGCTGAGTTCCCAGCTTTAACTAGCAATCTCCTGGCTTCACCTCCCCAGCTAATTAAGTCAATTGCAACCAGCTGCCATCACAGATCCACCCTTATGTTTCAAGTTCATTGGTTAGGCTTAGCTGCTAAATCATGGGCACGACTGAGCTCAGCTTGCCTCAAAGGGCCAGCCAGCCTGTGACAGGAGAGAAAGCATGTGAGGGGAAACTGAGGCACAGGGAGTGGAAGTGACTCACCCATGATCACATGGCAGGTCATGGGAGATCTGGGAATAGAACCCAGGTCTCCTGACTCTCAGTCCAACCTGCCTCTGCAATGTGTCACTATATCACACCTAGCTGCGACTGGGATAGAGACAGGCCCCAGCACAGTGCCCTGATTCAGATGGGACCTTTCCCAGAGATCTGGAATATTAGGATCTGGCTTCCTGAGAGCTATGTTGCCAGAGCAGAAGCAGAGTCTCCTTGCCGCGGACGGCCCTCGCCTCTAGAAGAGGGAAAGAATGGCCCTTAACATGGAATCCCTGCCCCAGAGAAACCAGTGCGACAGGGTCACTGCTGCCCGAAGGCAAAGTGAACGGGAGACGAGCATGGAAAATGAGGGGAGGATATCAAAGCCACAGCGGCAAGAGGAATAAGGTGGTAGCACTCTATGCAGTGATAGGTGGGTGGGTGGCTCGCGGGAGAAGGGCTGGGGGTGGGTCAGGAGAGGTTAATCTAACCTTGTGCTTGTTCCAAACAGCTGGAGAAGTTAAAGGAGGAGCTTTTGGCTGGGGAAGGCTCTGAGGAGGCCTACGCCGAGGCAGGCCTGCTGCCATCACACCCTGACAAACGTGGTGGGTTTTGGTTTTAGAGCCGCCTCTGTGAGCCCCTGGGATCTATCTGCCTGTAGCCCTCCTGCCCGCCTGCTCCCTTTAGGGCGTTCTCTCTGCACCCCCGGGGGCGATAGCAGATATGCTGAGAACCCCAAGGCAAACAGAGCTCAGCCATCCATTGTCACCAGCTGGGCATCTACGGGCTTTGCCATTGCTTGCTAATTAATCAGCCTTGTTGACTAGCAGCAGGATCTCCTTCTAGCCTGAGCTGACTGGCACTGCCTGTCCACATTTCCATTTGCTTTTGATAGTTTAAGGGGCTTTGGCAGCATCCTAAAATGGTCCTATTTTGGTCCCTTTTGGTGGAAAATCAGAAGCTTTTAAGAGCTTGTTGGTTCATAAAGGAACTGTGGAGTCCAGGCTGTAAGGAATAGCTCTGTTGAAGGTCCTCAGGTATAAAGGAATTTTAGCAACTGGAACCATTCCAGGGATCTTTTAAGTGCTTCTAAAATCCATTTGGAAACTTCAAGCAGCCTTGCAGCAGACCTCTCTTTTCAGTCAGGAGAGGATTTGGAGTTGTTTGGTACATCCCGGCTCTCAATTCTGCAGAAACCCCTTTTTTTGCAGAGTGAGTCAGCCCACATTACACAAGCTGATAGTGAAAACGTGTCCCCTTTGCCAAGGTCACTGCTCTCCCGTGTCTCCGTGTGGGCAACACAAGGAGCAATTGTTTGTGTGGCTGAGAGACAGTGAGGAAGGACATGGAAATTAACCAAGAATACAATGAATTAGAGGAGGCCAAGATCTAAGATGTCATTCAGTCCATTCCCCCTGCCAAGAATGCAGGACGGCTGCCTACCTCCAGTCGAGTTTTACATAAGCTTGCACCTGCAAGACTGTTTCCTAACATCTCTCTTTCTCTCCTGGCCTCCCTAGCCTGCTTTTGGAAATACTGCGTGTGAAGCCCCGATGGGATAGGAAGAGAGAGAGCAGGCCGGCCCTGAATTGCCTCGCTGTGGTGTCACTGTGTTAACATATCTTCTGTACCTTCATCGTGCTGCTACCTTGGGTGCTTTTCCCAGCGAGGAGCTAGGCAGGGCCGCAGCCAGGATTGACAGGAATTCGGACAAGACCGGGAAGTTCCCACGTTTCACCCCTTCTTCCCTCATATTCCTCTCCCGTTCCATTTTTATAGCATCTGCCTACCCTGTCTCCTTTCAGCGTATCACCGATTTGCTCTTATCCCTCCACTTTTCCTCCACTCCTCTTTTCTCCAGGTCCTCCTAGTGCCTCACCCTCACCTAGCCCCCCTGAGTGTGAGAGGGGAAAGCCCTTTGCGGCTGCTATTCACTGTGGTGTCGGTGGTCCCATTCCCCTTCTAAACCTGGGCCCAGGACAACGGCACCCCCCATCTCCTGTGGCGGTGGCAGGCCTGGAGCTGGGAGGGGAGGTGTTTGCCGTTTAACTGACAAGGCGAATGATAGCAGGCTGAGTGCACTGTACGGATTTGGTTGGCTTGTTGCCACAGCTTTGTAGTGTTGTCTCTATTTGTGTCCTGTCGGCGTGCAGTGTGTGTATCCTCCAGTCTTTACTTTAGGGGAGAAAAGGGCCAGAATTCCGGCTCCTTTAGGATATAAGTCAAATAAAGGTAAAATGCCAATTTATATTTCACAGAGTCCCCTGATGTTTTCTTTCTCCTGCATTAGCATGGCCCAGGTGTCCAGGTCTGTTCTTCCCTCCATACTCGCGCTTGCATACTCGATGCATGTGTTCAATTTCGCACAGAAATGGCCACAGTGGAATAGACCAAGGGTTTATCTAGCCGGGTATTCAACAGTGACAAAAGTAGTAGCTGCTTCCTTTGACCAGTTTTGGGAATCAGTGCACTTCCGTGTCAGAGATGAAGCCGCAGTGCTAAGCCACTGGTCCAACCTCTTTGAGTGCCAACCTACCGAGGGTTGTGACTCACATGGGTGGACTTCACCCAGGCTCTACCCATTCCTGGCTTCACCCTCTGCCCCATAACTATACCCACACGCATAGAATTCACAAAAACATCATACTGCTGCTGCAGGCATTCATCTGAAAGTGGCACTTGTTCAACTAACCAAGGAGGAGAATATTTTTTTAAATTATTTGCAAATGAAATACATCCAGCTCCTGGGCCATATTCCCAAGTGTAAATCCAGGATCACTCTGCTGAAGCCAATAGAGTTAACACTGGATTCCCAATAAGATAAATAAGAACAGAATTTGGCTTTGCAGTATGGATGAGTGAAATGATTTGGGCTATAATTGGACATGTGTCTCCAGGCCTGTCTAGCCATAGTATTTAACTGCAGGTTTCTTGGTACACATTCTTCATAAACACCACTTCCCCACAAAGCATCAGTTATTATCCTACACCAGCTGCCTGGGCTCTGGCAAAAGGTGCATGTTTACACCAACAGCTTGGAGGCTCTTCAAGAACAGGGGAACTACATGTCTTGTTATGATGCCGAACCTGGCACACATCAAATGTCAATGTACTTGGCATATATTAGCAGTTTGCATACATTAGTTCAGTTTGATCACACCCAAAGTACATTATGCTGCGAAAGTTAACTCTTTGGGACTTGAGCCCTGAATCTTACCCCTCTCCTTCTGGTTATGGATACATATTCAGTATCTCTATGTAAACGTGCCTTCATTTGTTGTTCTCTATTATCACAAAAGCCAGGGAGACAGGAATAACCAAAGCCCATTCTTGAGAGCCATAGCTCTCTTAAAACAGTAGTGTAGTCACAATACTTTGGGGACCTGTTCAGGGTTCTAGATTTCTGCCTCTCACTGGCTTTCAGCTCAACTGAGTGCAGGTTCTCCAGTGACGAGCCAGGTTTTCTAACGGCCAGAATAGCAAATGCCAGATGGGTTCTGCAGCCTGGCCGTGTCCACAGCAGCATGAGGAATAGAGAGTCTGCAAAGGGAATCAAATGGTTGTAACTATTACATGGTTGGCGTTTACCCACATGGCAGCATCTGAGGTACCGTGTATTTCCCTGTACTTAGGTAGCGGCAGTGATCAATATGAGATACCGTGGTGTGGTAAATGTTACTAAATTTATAGATTTTTAAGGCCAGAAGGACCCGTTAGGATCATCTACTCTGATTTCCTGCATCATACATGCCGGAGAACCTCTCCCAGTGATTCTTGCATCGAGTTCATTGCTGAACTTTTAATGGCAACCTCTCAAGTTCCCATGGGGCAGGCTATGGGGCTTGGGCGCCAGCTTTCATGGCAGCTGACTAGGGAGGCTGAGGGGCTTGACACGTGTCTTAGCCATCAGATTGAGGCTGTGGTATATAGGAGGCAGCTTGTCCCCCTTCCTATCTCTCTCGAATGAGCAGCTCCATGCCCTGCTGCGTGCAGGCTGCCAGGACAGCATCTTACCACAAGGAACAGTGAGACTGAGTAGGAAAGTATAAACCAACCACCAAGAGCCTTGGGTTAAGTAGAAACAGCCTCCTTGGGCAAGTTAGTCCCTAAGTAAAGTTTCTTGCCCTTTCCTCTGCAACATGGAGAAAAGAAAACTTTATCTCCCTCAGGCGCCACTTGGACAGCCATTTTTTCTCACCATAACCACACTTTGTCCGTGGCAATAATATGAGCTGATTTGTTGCTCTGAGAATCCTGATACTCAGGGACCCCACATAAGAATTTCTAAACATATTTCCACAAGATGTTCTGTTCAGTTGTGTTGATTTATTAGCAGACATCCCACAAAGGCATCTGAATGGTTTTGTGAACAGAGGAAAACGGGTAAAGTTGCTACACAGTACATGTCACAGTATCATCACCTCGTGTTTGCTAACTTCCATGCTATGGACAAAGACCTTGGCCAGCGTGATTTGTCTGTGAGAACAGCAATGGTGCCCAGTCTTACTCTTTCCTCTTCAGTTTTAACACAGATGTTTCATGGGCCTCCTAAGGCTTACTATTTAAGTAGGACTTTTCATCAATGGATTTAAAAAGTGCTTTGCAAACAAATTTAAGCCTCAGAGCACCCTTTCAAGTTAGGCCTTGGTGGATGAACTGAGACAAAGAGAGGCTATGTAATTTGGCCACGGTAAAACATGCAATCCAGTGGCAGTTGGGAATAGAACCCAGGAGTCCTGACTCCCAGTTCCATGCTATTACCAACAAAGAACACTCCTTCCCCATGTTCAATGTTCTCCTCCAAAGTGGAGATATTTCTGTACATGCCTGTAGACCGCACCATTTATCTGTGGTTAGAACAGAGAAAAGGGCTAACGCTGGCCAATAGTTACACAGTACATTTTATTGTAACATAGTTTTAGCATCCCAACATAATGCATTAACTCTGGATCTCTCCAGTCTGAGCCTCCCCAGGTGTGTAACCGGGAGAGAGTCCCCCTCAGACTGCACGTTTAAAGAAATAAGCAGAATTCAACACAAACTTCAGCAGACCCAAGAAAAACGGGAGTAAATGAATGAGGCGACTCATCACGTCTCAGGCATAGCCCTGCTTTCTTTCTGTAACATTGCAGATTTCAGTCTGAGGATGTGATCGTTTGTGACTATGCTACAACATTAGTGGTTAAAAGCTAATAGCTACATTTATATTTAAAAAAAGGCAGAGAACTAACAGCCAAACCCATCGTTTCCTATCTGACAGAGAAAATTGGTGCATGCCATCCCACAATCCATGCAAAGGCAGATACAACAGACAGCAGAGCGCTGGAGCTGTGAAGGTCAAAGTGCCTTGGAGTACAGATTTGTGACAGGCTACAGTTGTGAAATCCTATTAGGCCACAGCTTTGTAACATCGAGAAGTTTTCTAAATGAGAAATGTTGACAAAAATAAAGATTTTTGTGAAAATTCCTTGTTTTCAACCAGCTCCAGTTCCAGTCATGGGGGGCGGGGAGGGGGGGAGGTAGGGTAGGAACTGTCATTAAACATTAGTTTCTTACATCATTGCCCCTCTTGGGGAGCTGGTCGGATTCCTCCCTACTCAGCCAACTTTCTACTAGTGGCCAGTCTCCCTCCTCTGCGTAGTACATGAGATCAGAAGGTGGATGCTTAATTCACTACTCCACATAGGCCACAGCCCACCTGCCTAAAACTGGGTTTTGTGGCACATTGCTGCTTGCTGCCTTGCTTCAGTCACACCTAAGAGAAAGACCCAGGTATGGCCCAGCCTCCTGTGGTCCCCTCCTGACATAGTTCCTTTCCTGGATGACTCTATATGATTATTCCTGACGACAGATTGGTACAAATCACCCTTGGAGTTTGGACCTGATCTGAGCTATCCAGCTGACTCCCCTTTCTTTGTGCTAGACCCAAATTCCAGCACTGAACACCTCCAGCTTCGGGAAAAATTAGATCAGGATGCAAATCCAAACACTGAGACTGAGCCGCATCTCTGCTCCGGTAATGTTTTGCAGGGTGAGAGAAGGAAGAGGGGGTGAAATCTCCTTGTCCTAAACATTTCAGGGAGCTAAAGCCAGGTGCTCTATGAAGACGGCTCAGGGGCTGTATCATCTTCTACATGGAGGGCACCGCCAGTTCATCACATGTTATGCACAAGAAGGAGTGAAAGGAACTAATCAGCTCAGAGGTGTAAAGGAAGTAACAGCCTCACCAAGTTTCAGAGTCTGTCAGATGAAAAGATTCATGACATAGGTACAACAGAGGTAAGGGAAAGATTGCTACAAGTATCAGGCTAAATCCTAAGGTATTTATGTGGGTTTTATTCAGGTAAACTCCTGCTGACATCAGTAAAAGTTTTGCCTGAATAAGGACTGAATAAAAGCTGGATTTGTCCCCTTAAGCAGTAAAACGAATAACCAACCCTCTTGAGTGAAATTTACAAAGCAATTCTGCCTTCCATAGAGTGCTGTTGGTATCTCTAAAAGTTTTATTTTTCTTCAAAAATTCTAATAGTCCTTACGAGGATAAGAAACTTTTATGAGTTAAAAAAAAATGGTTATGCAGTGAAATTATATACACTCATTTTCTGTTCCCTTTTATTGTCAGACCAAAACGTCGCTGTGAGAATGTTCTGATCTGATGGATTGAATCTGTTATTGTTTGTAAAATGCAATGTGAAATAGATTTTGCAGTAGGTCAATTCCTTAAATGTTGAATCATTACTCAATGACAAGACACTCTCTGAAGCGTCTTCCATATTTCTGTGACATTCCCAATACAGCATCAATCATCCAGCGCAGATGCACCTGCAGGAAAAAAAAAAAAGCAGTGAAAGTTACATTGTCCTAGTCAGAAACTCAAAGCCTCAGACAAAGATACTCTAAAAAGGTCTATGAAAGACAAGCAAAGTTAACAAAAAGAAAAGGAGGACTTGTGGCACCTTAGAGACTAACCAATTCATTTGAGCAGAAGCTTTCGTGAGCTCCAGCTCACTTCATCGGATGCATTCAGTGGAAAATACAGTGAGGAGATTTATATACACACAGAACATGAAAAAATGGGTGTTTATCATGCACACTGTAAGGAGAGTGATCACTTAAGATGAGCTATTACCAGCGGGCGGGGGGGGGGGGGGGGAGAAAACCTTTTGTAGTGATAATCAAGGCCATTTCCAGCAGTTAACAAGAACGTCTGAGGAATGGGGGGGGGGGGGGGTGTTGAATAAACAAGGGGAAATAGTTTTACTTTGTGTAATAACTCAACCACTCCCAGTCTCTATTCAAGCCTAAGTTAATTGTATCCAATTTGCAAATTAATTCCAATTCAGCAGTCTCTCGTTGGAGTCTGTTTTTGAAGTCTTTTTGTTGTAATATTGCGACTTTTAGGTCTGTAATCGAGTGACCAGAGAGATTGAAGTGTTCTCCGACTGGTTTATCAATGTTAAAATTCTTGACATCTGATTTGTGTCCATTGATTCTTTTATGTAAAGACTGTAAAGAGGCTCGTTCATCTGCACATCTATCAATGTGATAGATGCCATCATGTGCCAGCAATGCCCCTCTGCCATGTACATTGGCCAAACTGGACAGTATCTATGTAAAAGAATCAATGGACACAAATCAGATGTCAAGAATTTTAACATTCATAAAGCAGTTGGAGAACAATTCAATCTCTCTGGTCACTCGATTTCTGACCTAAATGTGGCTATTCTTCAACAAAAAAACTTCAAAAACAGACTCCAACGAGAGACTGCTGAATTGGAATTAATTTGCAAATTGGATACAATTAACTTAGGCTTGAATAGAGACTGGGAGTGGATGGGTCATTACACAAAGTAAAACTATTCCCCCCCCACACTGTTCCTCAGACGTTCTTGTTAACTGCTGGAAATGGTCCACCTTGATTATCACTACAAAAGGTTTTCTCCCCCACCCCCCACTCTCCTGCTGGTAAGAGCTCATCTTAAGTGATCACTCTCCTTACAGTGTGCATGATAAACACCCATTTTTTCATGTTCTGTGTGTATATAAATCTCCTCACTGTATTTTCCACTGAATGCATCCGATGAAGTGAGCTGTAGCTCACGAAAGCTCATGCTCAAATAAATTCGTTAGTCTCTAAGGTGCCACAAGTACTCCTTTTCTTTTTGCGAAGACAGACTAACACGGCTGCTACTCTGAAACCAAGCAAAGTTAGGTGTATTGGATTTATTGTGGGGGTTGCAAATTCCTAACTTCTTAAGGCATCAAAGCTAAATACACAGAGATAAAGCAATGTTATACAGAATTATAGAAATGTCAGGCTGGAAGGGACCTCAAGAAGTGATCTAGTCCAGCCCCCTGCACTGAGGCATGACCAAGTAAACCTAGACCACCCGTGACAGGTGTTTATTCAACCTATTCTTAAAAACTTCCAATGAGGGGATTCCACAACCTCCTTTTGAAACCTAGTCCAGAGCTTAACTACCCTTAGCGTTAGAAAGTTTTTCCTAATATCCAACCTACATCTCCCTTGCTACCGATTACTTCTTGTCCTATCTCCAGTGGACATGGATAACAATTCATCACAGTTCCCTTTATAACAGACCTTAACGTATTTGAAGACTGTTACCAGGTCCCCTGTCATGATGACATGAAGTCACCTTTCCACAGATCTGACCTTCCAAATCCACTGACATCAACATGAGCTTGCAGGTCTGTAACCGAGAGCCTCATTGGATCCTGCGTGACGTCTGAACATTGCTTTGGTGAACCTGACTTACTTGCACCATCTGCTAACCCCTGGTGCTGGCAAGACGGTTCGTTCCGATTCGGTCCAGAGGAATTCCAAATCGTCGCTTGGGCAACTCCACCACCTTCCTGCACAAAAAAACAGGGCAAAAACTGGTATAGATACTTCACAGGAATAACCAAAAAGTGGTTGCATCTTTGCTTCCTCCATTTCACACCAGTCTTGGCAATGGGGTTTGGTCAGGGCAGCTCTGTTGTTAAAGCTGGAGGCTCTGGACAATTACTCAAAATAAGGTATTTTGCATTTCATAAGCTGCAGCCTCTATAAGAAAAGCTACCCCTGCAGGGAGCAGACAGTTGCAGCTGTTTACAGCAAGGCTGAATTTGGTCCATTATCCCCATTTGGAAGTTGTTCATCTACTATTCAAAGAAGAAGGAAAAGCTTTTTAAAACATGAACGGGAATAGTATTTATGCAAAGTTTAATTCACCCATGGAACTCATTGCTGCAGGATATTATTAAGGCAAATATAAAATATTAAGTTACAAGGGCTGGGAAACCTTATTTTTCCGGCCATAAAGTGGTCATCCTGCCCTCCTCCAAAGTACAATGGGCACAGTCAGGTATTTTGTGGGGGTTTATACCTTCCTTTGAAGCACTCAGCATTGTCCACTGTCAGAGACAAAAACACCAAAGACCATGAACCCTCAGTCTGAGTCACTGCAGCAAATCTGACCTTGCCAATGTGTCACAGCAAAACTGAACAGTTCCTCCAAATGTTGCAAACGGCAGGGAAATATTGAGACGGATAGACTCGTCCCCTAGTTCCAAAGAAGCAACAGGTGTTGTGTGGCAGGTTCCATCCTACACGATGAGGGGTAAGTACACTCCCATTATGCCTTCTTCTCCTCTTCCTCCTCCCACTCCTGATCTGCCCCCTCCCTCCTCTGCCCCAGTGTCCCTTGCATCAGTGGCTGCAGCAAAGGGGCTGGAGAGCTGTCTCTGCACCTGCTATAGTAGACGCACATGCTGGGGTTATTCTGTGGGGAAGGAGGCCCCCCATCTGGCCCCTTTGCACCAGCCTAGGTGGCGCAGAGGGCCTCATGGCAATGCTGAACTGATCCCCCTCTTTTTATGGCGCTCATGAAACAAGCTTGTAAAACGAAACAGATTTCGCTTCCTTGTCTCCAAGTTCCCAGCCCTGCCCCGGCTTCCTCCTGTCTGCTCTGAACTCACTTTCCCTTCCTTCCTTCTTCTTGCCTCTCCCACACCTCCAGCGAACAGTTGCAACTTGTTTCAGAGGAACAGCCGTGTTAGTCTGTATTCGCAAAAAGAAAAGGAGTACTTGTGGCACCTTAGAGACTAACCAATTTATTTGAGCATGAGCTTTCGAAAGCTCATGCTCAAATAAATTGGTTAGTCTCTAAGGTGCCACAAGTTGCAACTTGGTCAGCTTTTCCAGCTGACCCTGAGGGGCCTCTCCTCCCACTGGCAGGCAGCTGGCTGCACACCCACGCCAGCTCTGCTCGCCAGGAGCAGCACTTGCTGGCCTGCGGCGCATGTTGCTCCAACCATCTTTGGCAGCCCCGGGGAATCCACAGGAGCGTCCCCTTGGCTCAGTGGCGAGGCTGAGAATGTGACAGGGCCGGTGTTGCTAAAACATGAGGCCTTTCGAGGAAAGAGGGCTGGATCCGCGGTTACGTTTCAAACCCACAGAGTTCCAGGCCCTTTGAAATCTCCTCAGACTCGTTCTTCCGTCCTCAGCTCAAAGGGCAGCAGCTCAGCTCAGTAGCTTGGTAAGTTTAACTCCAGGGTGGCCTTAGCTCTGAGAGCACCTCCTCCCCGCCGCCAACTTACTTTGTTAGGAATGAAGGGCAGGATCTGAGCCTAAGTCCCCTGCCGTCTGGGGTGGCCAAGCCCAGAAAGGTTATGGGGCGGGACGGATTATGGGTTATGAGGAAAGGTAGCTGTAGGTAGAGCCAAGGCCCTAAAGGGTCTGAAAATCAAGGCCAGAGAGGAATTATTGGGGGAGGCCATAGGGAGGAGAGGGCGGGGGTGTGACTTAGAGGAGTGGGATGGGAAATAGAGGGTGAATCCCAGGAAATCAGCCTTACTGCAAGCCACGTCTATGTGCCAGGGTGAACAAAGGGTTAACTCAAACTCAGCTCCCCACTCCTCTAGAACCAGGGCTCAAGGAGGGCAGGATGCCTTAGGCAAGGGCCGACTCCAAGCTCCAGGGGCCCAGATCCGGGCTGAGCCCCTGCGTGGGCAGGGCTCTACGTGCTGAGTATTGCCAAGTACATTGTGTTTTACTTTCTTGTGATAAACACTAAGGGGCTGATCCTGTCCCCCCGGACAACACGCTGGCAGCACATGGGGCAGGACATGTGCCTCGACAGGCCACAGGTGAATTCCCCAGGTGCAGAAGAAGTTAAGAAGAAGTTGGGTTAATGTATAGGGGGCATGCCAGGGGCAGGAGGGGAGTAGCCATAGAGCTTGGCACAATGATAATTTGGGCTGCCCCGGGGGCTGCTCTAACTTATGCCAGAGGCCATTTCAGCAGCCCAGAAGCTGGGTGGTTCAGCAATGGTCTAAGGTCACTTCTCCCCTCGTCCAGGATGTCCTGGGGCAAAGACTTTCCTGGCTGTGACTTGGTTTTTTAAAATCATTCTGTGTAGTCATTTCACTAGCTTTCAAACGTTAGCTTGTGGGACGCTCTCTGAAATGAAGTGTGTGTGGCGAGGCTGGTCCATTGTTTTGGACATTTAGAACTAGAGTCTGTAAATCATAGAATCATAGAATCATAGAATATCAGGGTTGGAAAGGACCTCAGGAGGTCATCTAGTCCAACCCCCTGCTCAAAGCAGGACCAACCCCAACTAAATCATCCCAGCCAGGGCTTTGTCAAGCCTGACCTTAAGAAAGGAGATTCCACCACCTCCCTAAGTAACCCATTCCAGCACTTCACCACCCTCCTAGTGAAAAAGTTTTCCCTAATATCCAACCTAAACCTCCCCCACTGCAACTTGAGACCATTACTCCTCGTTCCGTCATTGTGGGGAAAGGTACACGGGGGAAGCATCCTGCAGAGGTAGAAAGGATGAAATAGAGGAGACCTAACAGGTGTTTTCCAGTCTCCTTTCTAAAACGGTTGTTTGCAGTGCGACGTTTAGACAACTCAATAGCCACAAACATGAGCATGAGGTTTCAATCATTGGTTTTAAACGAACAAAACCAAAATGCGAGATATTCCTAGCTAAACCTTCCCTTGCGTCTTTATTCATGACCAATACGGCCAGGGGTGCAGGAAAAACGAAACAAGGGAAGAAGGAATATTTCCATTCCTGCTTCCAATGTTTCATGAAAAACTGAGCATGGTTTTTGAGAGTGGAGGAACTTGCATTTCACCCATAAAAGCACGGCCACTTTGCAGTAAAAACCCTGGTGTTTCTGCAAACACCTAGTGAATTCCCACCTGGGGAATAATCCTAACTTTTGTCCTTGGAGAAACTTTACAAAGAGATGGAGGACTGGAAAATGAACTCTCTTCACTCTCTTAGGCCTTGTCTTCACTAGGAAACAAGGCATGTTCTTAACTCAAGTTAGCTAACAGTGTAAAATCCTAGTGAAGATCAAGCAGTCTGGAGTTTTCACAAGAGTTAGTGGATTCAGGTAAACCATAGGATCCCCCAAGGTCTTTAACTCATCCTGCTAAAATGTGTGAAATGTGCCAATTGCCCTGGTCTTCACCAGGGTTTTTACCTCATGTTACCTAACTTGTGTGAAGAAGATACCTTTTTTCCTAATGATGACGCACCACTGCGGGGGAATCAGAGGCATCAGGGCAGCGTGCAGTTCTGCTCTCTGTCTGTGTTTGGTTGGATATAAGGAGGACTTAATTTTTCAGAGCTGTCAGTCTGGTGCCTTTCAGCATTGTGCTTCCATGCCTAAATTCACTGTAAAACTAGAACTTAAAAAAAACCCTGTCACACGGGTCCCAGGCCTGGACTAACCAAGGTGCACTCAGAGCACTTGCAGAGGGACCCATCTCAGAGGAGTCCCCAGACACCAGAAAACCCCCCAAATCGAGCAGAGCTATGACGCTGTGTGCCAGATCACAATGGCACTCACTCAGACTTGGCCCAGCTGCCCCTTCATCATGATGGAGGAGCAGCCAGGCCAAGCCTGCCAGCTTAAGGCCGGGCGATGGGAGCACGCAGACCTGGGTGGCCGGGATAAGGAGGAGCCACTGTCACCTGGAGTGGAGTGCTGAGTTGTGGGGATGTGCCGGTGAGTGGCCAGGAAGGTCCTGGGGGCAGTGGGTGAGGGCTATGGGGCGAGTGCTGGCGGGGCAGTGGGGTTGGGGGATGTTGGCGGTGAGTGGGGGATGCTAGGGGCTGTGGCTGGTGGGGCAGCAGTGTTGGGGCCTGCAGTCAACGGGATGTAAGTCAGGGCTGCTGGGATGTATGTGGGGGATCAGTGGGGGCTGGTGGAGGGTTGTTGGGGTAGATATGAAGTGAGGGGGCATTTAGGGGTCTGTGTGGGGCTGGGTACATAAGGGGCAGTAACAATTTAAGAAATCTGGAGAGCCCCTCCATTTCCATAGCGGTCAGGGCCCCAGAATTCTTTAATTTGGGCCTGATGTTTCCCATCGAAAGCACTGGATCAAAGCTAAGAGGTTTTACAGCTGAGCTGATCCCTCCTGTGGCCATCTGCAGCAATGACAGGGACTTTCAGCCCACCCTGCAGAGCTTCTCTCTGCTGAGCTTCTGTGCATCTTCGCCTGCCGACCAAACAGGGCTTGGCCTTGGGCAGGAAAATCAAAAGGAATTTTGTTTAGAACATTATTTATGCCTCTGTGACGCTCACTGGGGTCTCCTTCGCTTCGAATCTCATCTGAAAGCTTGTCTTCTCTTGCTTTTGTCTATGCTTTCCAAAGCTTCTTAATGTTAAGAGTAGGTGAAATCCGGGATGAAGTGAACGGCCACTTTGCCATTGACTTCTGTGGGGCTAGGCTTTCCCCCAGTCTCTGCGGTAAGTTTCTTTTATGTGAGCGTATATCACAGCACTGTATTAATACAGGGTGTAAAGTCTTTTTCATCATCTGAGAGCTTTTCAAGCCATTATATTCAGGATCTCTAAACCTCCTGGAGCTAAAGGTGTAACAGTAGCAGGCTGTCATCTCATGTGGACCCTCCACTAGAGAAGGCAGAGACTCTGTCATTGGCTTACACTTGCCCTAGTATACAGGCTGAGAAACATTTCTGATTTGGTCCATATGACCGAACAGCATTCCCTTGGTCTATACGCTAGTGTGGTGATTGTATAGAGTGACCCCAGGATGCTGGTGAGAACAGTAGCAGTGTAAAATGTAGCGATCAGAGAACCTCAAATGGCTTCAACATTTGGTTCCTCCAGGAGCGAAAAGCTTGTCTGCTCCTCCAAGCAATAACACTCACGGGTGAACCCGGGGCTGGAAATCTCATGAAAGGCGATATTTGGTGACACTCTGGCACTTCTGAGTTCAGCTAGACCTGGATGAAATTGTTTTTGATTTGAGAAATGTCACGAGAAATATTGGCCCATTTCCCAAACTTCCTCCTCCCCTTCCTCAGGTGTTTTGCTCTCTCTGTAATTTCAATCAAATCTTAATTTTTACATCTAAAATATGAATTTCCACGGGTTTGTGGAAAGACTTTTCTTTTGAAAAAAGGGCTCATTTTTGCTCCCCAAAACAGCCAAATTTTGCTTAAAAACCCCACGCACTTACTGCAGTGATTGGTTTTCTCAGAAATGGGCCCATTTTGAGTTCATAGTGAGCTATAAGGGCAAAAACCCCTGCCTGAGGTTTTAATCATTTACCCCCTACTGGCCAGAGCCTGGAAGTGCAGAGCGAGTATTAAAGCTGGTTAATTGCAAAAATATCTTTGAAAAAAACAATTTTGGAAAACGTTGGCTGGCTCCAGTGAATATTTTTCACTTTCAAATTAAACACAGTCAGCCAAACTTCTACAGGCCTCAGTAAAAATTCTGGTTCCAGGTCTGTGGTGAGTTTTGGGTGAAGGCTTGGATCAGGTTTTATTTGATCAGAACTTTGTTTACCCATCCATACAAAGGCCCTTCTCCAGCAAATCACGTAAAGCGAGTGCCTAACTTTAAGCACGTCACTCAGTGCTTTGCTGGACTGGGGCTGAAAGGTGAGGGAAGATGGTCACCAGCAGCAAATAGCAGGGGAGGGGAAAGAGAGAGATCTCAGCGAATGCTTTCTGTTACAATGAGCAGCAGACACCCTGCAAGTCTTGCCCTGCAGCCACACGCATCTCCTTTGCCATCTTAATTTGCATCTCATTGGCTCTTTCCAACATAAAACCCCATCTCCTCTAAGGTGAACAGTCAAGGTATCAGGCCTGAATATTAACAGGTGCATTGTAGGATAGGCATATTTTGCTCAGGACCCAATCTCAGTGAAACCAATAGACCAGGATCCTGAAGGCCTTACTCAAGATGCCCTTCCTATCATGTACTGTCCATGACTTTTACGCACACTACAGTGTCGGTCAAGATTTGCTGTGTAAGATGCCCTCTCACCAGCCATCTGTTCTTGGAAATATTTAACCTCCCCCCCTTCACTTTTAAACCCCAGACAGTATATATTCCTTGAACAGTTTTACTGCCTAAATAGCCTTTTAAACTGAAGGGCCATGAACATGAATGGGAAAGGGTGCGCTGGAGGAATAAGTTTACCCAGATGTCTCTTGTAGGTTGATTCAGGTTGCAAGGATAAATCAGCTGCAGAGTGCATTACTTATCATAGCTGAAGAGCTATAAATCTTGCAGCAACATTGAGAAGATGAGTAGTCTGCAGTGACTTCAATATGCTGACAAATGAATTACCCACAGCCGACCACAGAACTAGTGAGCTAATGAAAATGAGTAGCTTGCATTTGGAAAGTGTATCTATCAACGTTCTTTATAGCGCGCATCACTGTACCATCCGATCTCTCAGCTTACCTCTGCTTGCCTTTCAGATCTACCGAACTCGCAGAAAGCCTGTCGAGGGGAGACCCAAACCCTGGGAAACTTCTTTTCTTCTTGGTCTCAATCACGTCATTTTCAAGAGATACTAGCTCATCAAGAAGCAGCAGCTTAGCTGCCAGGTCCGTGGCTGACTTCTCTTCGCTGGATGTGGAATGTGCTTCCATGCCTAATACTATGGAAGAGTCAAAGGGCTGCAAAGGAAGAGGGGATGGGTTTGCTTGATGTTTCTGTTTCAGGAAAAGAATTTCAATCAGTACAGTGAGCGGTACAGCCTGTAAATACATTAGAACTGACAAAGACTAAACCTGGAGCAAATTTCATAGAATCATAGAATATCAGGGTTGGAAGAGACCTCAGGAGGTCATCTAGTCCAAGCCCCTGCTCAAAGCAGGACCAATCCCCAATTTTTGCCCCAGATCCCTAAATGGCCCCCTCAAGGATTGAACTCACAACCCTGGGTTTAGCAGGCCAATGCTCAAACCACTGAGCTATCCCTCCTTTTTCAGTGAAAACTGCTCATTTTTGCAAGATGAATTTTTTTAATGTCTGGTTGTTGACATTGTTGAAATTCTTCATTTTTCACAAAAGCTTGCATGACTTTTTAATTGAAAATTTTATCTGAAATGTTATTCAAAATGGTTATCAACATTTTTTATTTACTGAAACCTGGGTTTTTGGTAAACAAAAACTTTCTGTAATCATTTCAATAACATTTTCAATAATGTATTCAATATTTTTTTGAATTTCAATTAAATAATTCTATGAATTTGGCGGGGGGATTAAATATTTATTTTCAAACTCTTTGAAATGAAAACAGCTTAAAAATGTGACATTTTCAGGATAGTGACTTTTGTTTTATGACCAGCTGTAATAAATACCTATATGGTATTTTCCATCCCAAATGACTTTACAAGTCTGGCAAACTGTTATGCAAACAATACATCAAAATCATTTCACCCAGCACTGAAGTGCTACCAATTCCGAGGTAGGACAAGGCATGGCAGCCTTATGCAAGTTTAGGACAGGAAATAAAGAACAGCATATGCTCTTGAAACTTACAGGGAAGTTGGATAGGCAAGATGTTTTTTGAACTTCATTTAGGACACTTGATGATTGCCCTGTTCTGTTCATTCCCTTTGAAACACCTGGCAGTGGGACTGTCGGAAGACAAGATTCTGGGCTGGATGGACCATTTGTCTGACCCAATATGGTTGTTCTTATGTTCTTACGACGTTGAGGTTAACACCCTTACTAGACTAGATTTATGCATATTGGGTAGGTGACAAATACTGACTGGCCTCTGTCAATACCAAAAACATAAAAACAGACAATGAAACAATTTGCTCTGCTTTGTAAGAGGCAAAAAATATGGCTCCATGGTTAGTCTTTTTAAAAGCAGATGTAAAGCTGATGCCCTGACCACTTTTGGTCAAAAAGAGTCCATGGCACGTTTCAGCAGATTAAGGATGTTAGCCTCAGTGGCCTTGCTCAGCGATAATATAGGTGATTATTCTCTGCCTACTTCAAATTCCCCAATCCCTTTCAGTTGGATACAGTCTTCTTCTTCAGTTTCTGATCTAGGCATTGGTTTTATTCAGTTGTGTGAATATGCTCAATTCCATGGGAGGCAGCATTTCAAAGGCAATATATGTCTCCTTCTCAGAGGACAGTACCTTGACACGGTGGGAAGGCTGACAGCTATGCTCGTGGGAACTTCAACTCCTGGTAGGGCCACCCAAGCCATACAGGTCAAAGGATAGGGACCAGAAGAAAAGCTGCCACTGGTCCCCTAGGTTGGGGATTGAGTGATAGGCCAACAACTTGTCCTCGTGAAAGAGTGCAGTCTTGTTCATGGTGCCTGGGATATCATGGTCTGATATCCCAGGAATGATTCAGATTCAGATATAAAGGTAAGATAGTACAAGAATTTCTTCTGGAGTTACTATAAGAATATCCACACCCAGGCCCTATATTTGAAAAAATGCAGATTTTAACCTCCTTCCTTTTGTGCTTCTGCTGTGTGCATTCAGGGAGCCAGTCAGAAATCATTAAAGAAATGGAGTTTATAAACATCTCATTCGGTTGGATGGTCATGGATGGAATGAGGAAATGGATCCCACTGCTAAGGATAGACAGGATGCTTCTGAATCGCTGCATTATACTGCAATATTTGTAAAGTGTGTAATCCGGAACAAATGGGCTTCCCTTGATCTTAACAAGCCATCAGGGAAGATCTACAAGTCCATCTACATGTAGAGCTACGTGAACCGTATGCACTCCACATAGATCACAGGTAGGATGTGTTTATTAGGTTGTTTGAGGGTTTAAGAGTAGTTCATTTCAGGTATTTCGGAAACTCTGTTGCACATGTGAACGCTAGTCTGATGAGACTTTAAGGAAGATTAAAAAACTTTCAAGGAAACTTGAAAGCTTTGACCATTTAAAACCCTTCATATACAACCCACGTTAACAGAAGATCTTGCCAGATATTAAGGCAAAATCCTTAGAAGCTGAGACCTGTTCAAAATTATAAACTCCTGATGGCTTTTAGGGCTGGTTGCAATTTTTCCATCAAAATTGGTTTTTTGAGTCAACAAATTTTGTTATCAAAGGGTCAGCTTTCTGCAGAGAAATTTGACTTTGTCAAAGAAAGGAAATACTCCAAAACAGAACATATTGATTCAGAAATGCTGTTTCAGAGCCTGATGGGAGTTGTTTGGGTGTCTCATGAGCGTATTCTCCTCTGTGCAGGTCTTCCGGCTGGACTGCACCTCCTATGATGCATTACAGTGGCACAGCAACAGGGCAGATCATGGTGCATCATGGGAAATGTAGTCCGGCCAGGGAGTCCAGCCCACAGAAGAGACTGAGAGCAAGAGGCACTCAAACTACAATTCCCCTGAGGCACTGTGGTGCCATGTCTGAATCAACATCTGTTGGGTTTTGGCTCTCATTTTTTCAGTTTTTGATTTCTGAACCAAAAAGTTGATGTTTTCTGTGGAAAATAAAAACATTTTCCTACCAGCCCTAGTGTATTTTAATTCCTCTACTAAAGAGTGCCCAAAGTGTGGCCTCTGGGTCATATGTGCCCCATTCATGTTTTACAGTTTGGCCCACAGAATCCCACAGCTTTAATGGGCAGGTGAAGCATGGCAAGACTATAGGTCTCCATCCGATGCTCCTTCTTGATCCCAGCTGAAGTCCACTCAAATAAATAAACAGGATGATATGTGGCTCTTTGGCCTGCACAGGTTGCACCTGCTAAAGAACAGTGTGATGCAATCCTTGGGCTCCAGGAAAGGTGTCAGGGAATCCATCATTTGAGCAAAGTATTTGCCTGTTTACTCTACTCAGTCTCCATGGAGCTTGGTAAATCATCACAACTTTTGTCTGATGAATTTCACCTGTTTGTCTCTTGACGAACAGATTACCATCTTCCTCCAATATCATACACTTTCATTAGCTGCGCATTGAGATACAACAGTAATCAAGGCCAGAGAGACAGGGCAAATGCATTCTGCTCACCTACATTTACACTGCTATTTCAGTCAGGCACTGTATGTTTTTGTCCTACTCCAAACGGTTCCATTACATTTGCATGCACTGTTAAATATCTAATGTACCCTGTACTGCAGCTGGCTATCATTCACTGGAGGGAAACATGATCCGTATAGATTGAGCGGGTGATCTTAGAAGGGAACTTGGGGCATTCTACAGTAGGAACACTTCCCCCTGGCATTACAGTTACTCACAGGACATAGCATGACAAGCTTCAGCACAGTCAACCCCTTGGTGAGGGCCACCTCATTGTACGTATTTCCTCTGACTGATTTTCTCTTCTCAGAGTCTCAAGTATTGTGGAAAGGGAATGCTGGGTTTCTGGCCTGGTAGGTGCTACATCCTTCACTCAGGTGTGGGTTGGGTAACGTCTCCCAAATGTTACCTTAACGGTGCGGAGGGAACATTGCGGCCTCCAGGGCCTCTGCTGTGTCTCTGGAAGCGCACGTTAGCCATGGTCTGTTGGAGGGGGGTGGGCGAGGAAAGGGAGCTAGTGGTCCAGGGACTGGTTCACACTATGTGCCTGTACTGGGCCTAACGCAATAGGGCTCTGGGGCCTCTAGACACTACTGTAATTCTAATAATAAAGGTGTCCCCCTGTTGATGTCAGTGGTTTTTATAGTCACCGGTTCCTGTTTTTTCACCGTGTTTTCCCTCCCCTGTTGTCGGGCGAAGGGCCCACACAGATAACACCTTTGGGGCAGGGACAGTTGTTTTGTTCCATGTTTGTACAACACCAAGAGGTCCCAGCAAACAACACGGGTCTCTTGACTCCCAGCCGCGTTGCCTCCCTTGACGTTTCAGAGCTGAGCCAACTCCCATTGGACTGGACGGGAATCTTTCCATCGATTTTCATGGGAGTGGGGTTGGAGCTAGGCTTTCATAGCCCTAACTCAGCTGCATGGGGGATTCAGGACCCACCCTTGTTCCCCAGCTCAGATTGGGAGTCAAGGAGGACAGCATCCGATCCTCCCCACGGCGAACAAGGGGTCACGGATGGGGCAGAGAGGGTGCCAGCTTTGCATCCTCCTCCCCAAATCCCTGGCCAGAATAGCTGGTGCACAGAGGGGAGGGGGGAAGTTACTCCATGGGGCGGGATGAAGTACCCGGAGCGAGCGAGTGGCAGGGGAGACATGGTGACTCCGGTTCACACGTCACCCTCTCCTCTGCTCCTGGGGCACCCCTTACACTCGGCACATGGCCCAGTCAGAGTCTAACACCTCCCGTAGAGCCCATCTCACCCCCGTCCCAAGGAGAAACCTGCCTCTCCAGCTGTCCCTGGCTCCGAGCTCCCTAGGAAAGGAAGGTGCCTGCGGAGTGTCAGGAATAGCCTCTTACCTGCGGAGCTGCCTCAGCCAGGACAGCAGTGCCGGCGGGCCCCTGCAGCAGAGTAAGCGCCAGGACAAAGTGCACCACCCCAAACCGAACCTGCAGCATCTGCAAAGCAGAACAACCTATTGAATCACTCCACCCCGACACACACCGAGGAGGAAGGGCACGCGACAAGGGCAGCAGGGACCGGTTACAAGTGGTGATGGAAGTCAAGGATGAGCCAGCCCCAAACAGACCAGACACACGGAGGGGAAATGACTTGCCCGGGGTCACTCAGCAAAGCCAGGAAGAGCCCCTGGCTCATACATAGCTTAGTCGCTTATCCTGCCTTCCTTGATGCTCAGGAGCCAACCCAGCTCACACCGACCTGGCTGGGAATCTTGCCCTTGATTTTCATGGGAGTTGGGTTGGGGCCTCCAGCCCCAGAAGACATCTGCTAATCTGTTTGTTAATCTGTTTCCATGCCCAGCCCCAGAAAGCATAATTCAACCCTCACTCTGCTGCTCTCTGTTGACTCTCCTGCTGGAGCCGGCAGAAATAGAAAGGCTGTGTAAATATATTCTGATGATGTACGAGAGTTGTTTTATCCTCATTTTCGCAGATCTCTCATGAGATCGGGCAGACTATACCCAGCAGAAATGTTTGACTTTGCTCTTGTTTCCCACACTACAAGAGAGATGAAGCAAAGTGCTTGGAATCTTATTTTGAAAGTCAAGCTATACCATGTGTCTTTGTTTCTCTGCTTCTCACATGGGCTTTTCCTTAAGTGATCAGAACAACAAGCCATCTTGCCTATTACCCTTGTACTGATATTTGCTAGTACTGGACTCTGTAGAGGAAGGTATAAAAATGGTGTTATTTTAATTAGTTTTACATGTGCTTCTGTTATCTGGTTTCATACCCTTTTCTTTTGTCCATAAGGTTTAGGAAATGGCTGATATAAACCGGACTAACTCCAGAGGAGTCAAAGGAGAGAGACAAAGGAATGAATAAGGTGAGACTGAAGTGTCCATCCATTTTGAGCAGTGATCCAGAAACTAACAGAGCTACACCAATTTACAGCAGTTGAGGATCTGGCCCGGGTTTCTTCCCCCCACCCCGTTGTGGTGCTTTATAATGTGTATTTTTGTACTTGGCTGTGCACTGAAATAAAAAGTCGCCATCTATCACCTTGCAGATAACCACATCCTGATTATTTGGATACAGGGAAGTAAAAATAAATGGTGAGGTTAAATACACCCGTTTCATATGGCTTAATGTCTGCACTGGTATTCATTCATCCCAAAGACCAAAGAGCTAAAAATGGCATCTGGCATACTAATAAAAATAAACACTATTGCACCTGCATCCCAAAAGACATTTGAATAACTAGCTGGAACTCAACTCCAGCAAAATTAGAAGGAAAGGAAATTGTAGGGACTAAGGTCCTGCTTCTGCTCCCATTGAAGTTAATGGCAAAAGTACGGTATCATTGACTTAAATGGGAGCAAAATCAGGGCCAGCTTGAGACCATATTAACCCCACCACTCCTCAGCCCTTGCTTCTGAACTCTCTATATGAGGACTATGAACCTGCTGCCCCCCTATACGCTGCCCTCTCCTGCAGCAGAGAAGCACATTGTTTCTCCTGAATGTTGGGCCTGCTGAGGTGGGAGATGGAAGCAGGATTTGCCCTTCTGCGAGTGATTTTGCCCTAAATCATTTTTGCCACTGAACGCGAAGGCAAAGCCATTGATGACGGCACCAACTGACCTCATCAAAGTCAGGGGAGTTACATTTGTGTGTGTCAGACATGAATTTGACCCACCACTTTTAACCATATTCGCAGAGTTTAGCTATTTACACTAGTTACTTCTCTTTCTTCTTTTGTTCATCTATTGTATATTCTGATGTTGCCTGAACAATTCTACTCAGTTCCTTTGTCACTTGGATTTTTTAGATGTCTGTTCCCCTTCTACTTGAATCATGACTCGAGCGTAATCTCGGGTAGGTGTTGAACCCCAGTGTTCTACCTCGGCACTCCAGACGAGAAATGTGAAGTTAGATCTGAACTGCTCTGAGTAAATTTATGACAACACAGCTCCTGGCAGGATTTGTCCTCCTTGTTGTGGGCTAGATTCCAATAGCTTTACTCATGCTGAGTAGCACTTACTCGACAAATACTCCCACTGAATTCACTGGGTCTACAAGAGGCGGTAAGGTGCTACTCCATGTGAATGCGCGTCTCAGAATCTGTGTTATCTGAAATAAATAAAATGCTGTCCAGCTTTCAACAGATAAAATCGCATGTCTGAAATTTAGACATATTTATGGGTTTCACCCATATTTTAGCTCAAAACGCAGCAAAGCTTAAATTCCTGGTATAATTCAGCATCTTTGTTGGTGTTCCAATTAAAACAGATAAAAGAAAGAACAGGATAAACAGCACCAACCTTTGTCAGAAATCTGCACGTACCATTCGAAGCGCCTTTCCAAGAAGGAAACAGAAGGCCAAAACAAAGTAGAACGCTTGACCATCTGCAACATGGTAACTCCCTAACATCAGACCCGCGGGATCTGCAGATATGTTTTTCTTTTTTCTTTTTTTCTTATAACAAAAGCGAAATGACATCCCCAAGCCAAGATGGCTGAACCAGACAGTGTAATTCATCACAGAGTTCAAAACCATTGCCTATCAAAAATGTGAACAGCCATCATTGTTCTTTCCAATTCAAATGATCATATTTCACACCACTGTGAAGATTACTCTGAGTATAAATCACAGTGCTTTATTTCTCCTGCTTGACAGTTAGCAACAGAACTGAGGCAAGACGTCATACACTGCACCGCAATCTTTCACTCTCCTGCCATTGTGCATTGATTACTCTCACACGCAAATTTTAATAGCAACATTGTAACATCTCCGCACTCCTCCAGAAATTTAGACCTTACTCTTGCAGTGAACAGGAGCGGGCAGGCCCCTGGAGTCAATGGGGCTTTGCAGGGATGTGCCTGGACGGTGTTCAGAGGCAGGATCAGGACTGCAGACTGTCACCGTGCTGCGCACCATAGACATGAGGTACTTCATGGCAACAACATGAAAACTCAGATCTTCCTGCTCTGGAAGCACAGGCCCCTACTATTAGAGGTAAAGGAGAATCTCCATTACCTGTGAGTCACGCAGGGCCTCTGACATCATTCTCAGCAATTGTAATTCCATCCAGTAGAGGGCAGTGGTGTGCACACTCAGCAAGCTGCTCATTGTACTATTTTGCAATTATTCAGGTGCCATCAAAAGTGGTCTGTTGCTCCCCGTGCTAGTTAAATGTATCGTTTTGTGAGTCTCTCCACTGAGGGTCTAACCCATTGTTCTTAAGATGCAGATGGCAGAGTATTTTATCTGAAACTAGGATATGAGCTACTAACAGATGCACTGGAGGCTCTGGGGAAAATCCTGCTCCCATTGAGGTCAATGGGCAAACTCACACGGATTTCTGTAGAAGCAGGACTGTGCCCTCAAGTGCATTCATTACCATAAAAGCCAAGGTATTCCCATATCAGAAATTTCAGTGATTTCAGAAACTTCTGGGGAGCGTTGCTTAAATGCAAATGGAATTATCAGTAATACTATGAAAATGTACGAGGAAGGGGAAAAATACCACTGCTGAATCCAGCACACAAATAGCTTAGCGTTGCTCTTTTGTTCTCATCCCACAGATGAGATATGACACACTCTGCAGAAAGCAGTCCATTTAAAAAAGACATTGAAGTATGGGACTTACTGGAAAATGCATTCCATAAATTATAAACAGTTAAAGCCAGATAGTCTCTGTTGTTAATAATGCATTTGCTGTTTTGGAAATCCACATCAATTTTTTAATTATATATATGATGCAGTCAGAATTAGCTTTTCTCTATGAGCACTTCAAACTGCCTTTTACTATTAATCTGGTTAGTGCAATGACTGAGACTGTAGGGAAATAGCTCGTGGCAGGCTTCATCTACTTAAATCTGCTAGGATCTTCCAAATCTCGTATTTAAAATTGATGAACTTTTGCCAAGAATCCAAAAGTGATGAGTGACGTTGGGAGTCCATCTGAGGGGCTTGATGTTCAGAGGGTGAGTACTCAGCAATTTCTGAAAATCAGACTCCTTTAAGGTGTCTCAAGGTGAGCACCCAAAGTCATTAATCACTTCTGAAAATCTTGACTTTGACGTATACCTTCACTCTAACAACACAGTTACCAATGCTGTATTCTTATCGCATGTGTTATCTTGCCATCTCGGCAATTCTTTTCCTGCTATTTTGGCCTATGTTAAATTGTGCTTAAATGTTTCCTTGCATTTAAACTTTGGAAAGAAGGAGATGTGGCGAGAACACGTGCATGTAGATGGTTGCTTTGGCTGTCTTTACTCAGGCAAAACTCTCATGGACTTCAGCTGGAAGTCTATCATCATGAGGACTGCAAGACTGGGCCCCTAGGGTACATCTACACTGCAGCTGACCTGAGCCTCTCAGCCCGTGGTAGACGGATGAGCTAGCTCCAGAGAAGCTAGAGCACCCAAAATAGCAACCTGGATTTTGTGCCACCAGCTATCCACCTGAATACAAGCCCTGTTATTTTTAGTGCACTAGTTTGAGTGGAGCTCGCCCGTGTCCGTCTCCCTGGGCTGGAAGGCTCACTTCCAGCTGCACTGCAGACATACCTATAATAGCAACAGGCATTCTCTTTGCTTCTCTTCGCGAGGGGACTTGCCTGTGTCAAAGGCCTGATCTTTCAGTTATACGCACAAGAGAAGCCGCTTTACTTCAGTAGGGCTACTCATGTGAGTAAGGGCTGAATCTCGGAATGTTGAATTCTCAACAGTGCTACAGGATATATACAAAAAATACCCCGGGGTTTTAAGAGGAGACTAGACACACACACACACACACACCCCCGTGAACATCTGAACTCGAACAAGCATAAATCGTGAGTAGCTCAGCTGCGGTCCATGGAGTTACACAGATGCAAAAGCAGTAGGGAGAGGATAATCAGGCATGGTCATTGTTTGCTCATTTGAATATTTTGTACAGTCCAAATAGTCCATGCAGCATATTCTAGGAACGTTTTCCTGGGAATTAGCAGGAGTTACACAATTTGGACAGCTTGCAAAACTAAGAACAATCTGTACCTATCACCCACCACAAACAAACATTTAATAACAGCAAATGAAAAAAACTTTGTCTGAAGGCAATCATGCTTGGACATCAAAATGTATCAATCACAAATGACTCTGACAAAATCCACCTAGAAGGCTAAGGGAAAAGTGCTAGATAAGCAGATTTTTTACAACATACAAGAAAAGAGCCATTAATGAGAAGCACCTATTTCCACCTTTGCTAGGCAAGATCATTGAAAGAACTACAGCATTCTTGGTATGCACTCTGGAAAACAAAACTTTATTAGACTGTTATCCATTGCCAACAAATGCTCAGCTCCTAAATCATTTATATATTTACCAAATAAGCAGGCCAACTTTTCTAAATGTTTCTAATCACTTTTACATTTCCTTTTTAAGACTTTTTTTTGCAAAAGTTTTCTTTGCTCTTCAGGCTAAGAACTAACAGCTCTTCAGTGTCACAGGCTTGTATGTCTTCAGCATTTCAAAATAAAGAAAACAAATCTTTAAAACAATCAGAAAGAGGAAATATACACAGACCTGAAATGTACAGAGATAGATACTAGGTTTTTATTCATACGTGCAGAGCAAATTTCTCTTTTCTTAACAGTGGAGGGACATAAGTGGAAGTTCTGCATACAGATAAGTACAGAATACGTTATTACAGCAGAGAATAGTGCCCATGACGACCAGCTAAAATATACTTCCATAATTATACAGATAAAGCTCTTGAGATCAGCTCTGAAAAAGAGAAGAATGTCATTACAATGGTAAGGTCAATGGCCCAAATATTAGCTGGGATGGATGATAGACACATGTAACCCTTTTGAACAAAGATCAAACCTGGTTATTGGTGAAGAAAAAATGTACAGCTGGGTGAAGATGTATTGTAGGTTGAAATTGTAGGTGATCTATTTCTTTGGGCTAACTCAGAAGCATATAAAGGTGAGTTACAATCATATTACAGGCAAGCTGTAGACAGTTGATGCATGTTGTAAACTGTAATGTTTTGAACCCGCTCAGTAAAATAACAGTCCTAGAACTCAGAGATACACTTAGCAGTTAGACGAAGTTCGAGTTATACAAACCCTGATCCATCTGAAATCAGCAGTGAGTACTGATAAGCACCATTGCTCCGAATAGTAATATTTTGCACTTATAGAATCTCGATAATTTCTTTCACAGTGTTTTTTTTTATCCATAGACTTCAAAGTGCTCTACAAAGAAAGGCCAGCAGGATTATCTCCATCCTATAGATGGGAAATTGAGGTCCAAAGAAGTTAAGTGACGCCCCCCAAGTTCATAATGAATCAGGGTCAGCGTCATGAATAATCCTCCTGATTCTCAACTCTTATGCTCTACCCATTAGAGAGGATGCAGCTTCTAAAGTGAGCAGCCGAGTAAGACTGTAGTGCACGCTCCTGTGTTTTAAGAACTGCAGAGATTTGAACCCCAGTGAACAAAGCCCATGTTGGCTCCCCGAGAAAACTCCCCCTGTTACCTCAGCAGTCTCCAGAGTGCAGACCTGAAAGTCCTTTACATTTACACACTAAGTGACCCCAGTTACGGCAGCTGAGAGAGAGTGAGATTTTGAGCCCTGTATGAAGAAAGCACAATTACAACCACTGGGCCAAACTATGCTTTCAGTTACACCAGTGCAAACCTGAGTTATTCCAAATCTGGCCCATCATTGATATTAGGATGTCCCTTTATCCTTAATGCTCTTCTGTAGACACAGGAGCTTTACAAAAAGAAATGGATAAAGAACTTGCTGGCTAAGAGCTTTCCTGGATCTAATTTCTTCATCTTGTGCCTTAAAACATGTTACAGGTAACAGCCATGTAAACATGTCACTAAAAATACGTTATTTATTAAAGCAAAGCAATCAATCTAGCTATTTAACTAGATTGGCTCTTTAATTCCTTTAGAGCCATAAAATGCATTTGATTTATTCTGAGTAGAACATAACACACAAAAGGGAAAAATCAAGGAAAAACAAGTAAAATACCACTATGATTTAGCATCTAGAGAGCACTTTACATCTTCTAAGCACTGCACAAGCATAAAAGAAAACAGCTTCTTCAATAGGGATGTGTTGTTTGACACTTGTTTAAATGCTAACTCGTTAGCTAACGGAAATATGTCTCTGTCTTCTATTATTAGTTCATTTCCAGTACCCAAATTACTAAGAGATGTGCTTCTTACTGTCAGACCCCAAAATGCAAAGAGGAATTGCACTTTTCCCATCAGACATGTGCCTGTGTGTATTTTGTGCTTGCTTGTTAATTTCAAAATGTTCAATGTTCATATACTTGACAAATAAAGCAAATATTTAAAGGGTTTCTGTAAACAAAGCAAGAGACACACACAAAAATCCCAGACCCCCCCCCACCCGCCCCGTTCGTCGCTTATCTTACCTTGCCTTGGATACAAGCAATCCCAACTTTGATGGATGTTGCTAGGATCTCCCACCCTAACTTATCCCTAACACTCAGCTTTCTTTCAGAGTTTTTATAGTCTCTGCTGTAGTCTCCAAACTCCAATCCCTGCCTTTGCTTTCACTTACATCATTTCTAAAGATTTTCCACTGATCCTTGCCCTAAACCTTTCTCTCCCTCTCACTCACACACACACTCTTGCCTCACATTTGTTATATTTATTGCTCGGATCAAGATGATTAGGTTGTAATTAAAGGTCTAGGGTTTTTTTAAAAAGAATCAGAGACATTCCTGGGAGAGGAATAATCTTTGGTAGCATTACCTTTCCTCTGAGCTCTTAGTATTGCAACCAATAATAGAGAAAACATGATGTCCTGGAATGTCTTTAAACAGCAGTAATTCGTGAGACTACAGGAATGACTGTAGAAGGGCAATATGTACTTTAGAGAGAAAAAATACAAATAGTGCATTTTTATTAGCTGGTTATTCCTGTTGTAAATTAAATGAGGTGTATATAGAAAGGCAGGCTGTTTTGTACATCTGTCCTAGGGACGTCGGTCTTTCAGTGGCATGTATGCTTATCTTAATTATGGACACTGCCACAGAGGGCCGGCTGTGAAAGCAGAGAGCCATTTTTTAATAGGCAAAGCCATGGTGCCCATTTAGTTGCCTGAAATACCAGGAAAATATGAGTCTGTCATCTTCTTTATTGCCTGTCCTTCTTCTTCCATTTGCAAAAGGGTTCGTACAATGCAAAGTACTCTTTGTCCCAATCTTAAAGAAGCATAAAATTCCTGCTTGTGGAAAATTCATGATATGAACATTTGCAGACCCCTTCTTTATTTGACAAAAGAAGGAAAGGGTATTTTTGTCACTGCTACTGCTTTGATTTTGCAATAACCCTCCCAAAACCCAGTAGGGAACGAGAAGAAATTTTATAAGTAGCTTCCTCTTATGTGTTTGGCTTGCAAAACTATTGTGGAAACTTGGTAGCCCCCAGAACTAAATCTACTGGCCCACCATCTACCCTTATGAGGATGGTTATAAAAGAAGAAATGGACAATATTTTAACCAGCTGTGAAAAAAAGTATAACTCCCTCTCCAGGCAAGGAGGACAGCAAAATGTGGCAGAACCGATATAAACCACAACAACAGTAAATGTCTGTTGCAAAATAACTTTCTTCCCATCCATGCCTGTTTCCAAAGCTGCAGCCCTTCCTTTTGGATGTGGAGTGTACCACTCTTATCCCTGCTTTTGTGACCTTACAATTAGGCAATGCAATGTGCTGGACATGGGGCTGCTGCATCTTAAAACCATTCAGAGAGTGAAGCTGGCACAGGACACAGCCACTTGCTTATGGAGAAGAGCATCTTGTTGGGAGCAAGTGACACCTGTGCTCTGGGGTCTGCATTGGTCTCCAGGTGGAATTTAAGGTTTATAAAGCCCTAACTGCTCTGGCACCAGCCTACCTGGGGATCACCTCTCTTGCCCAGGTCACACTACCATGGCCCCAGGCAGCCAGGCAGCTCAAGCTGGATCCCCCATGTTATAAAAGAGGGAGCGGCTGGCAGGGTGTTTTCTCTGTAGGCTTCAGAACTTGCCTCCCACCCCCACTGATCCAACATAGAATCATAGACTATCAGGGTTGGAAGGGACCTCAGGAGGTCATCTAGTCCAGCCCCCTGCTCAAAGCAGGACTAATCCCCAACTAAATCAACCAATCCCCAACTAAAGCCCAAATCTGGTGACTTTCTGGGCATGCTGCAAAAGACACCTATTTGACAGGGCTGCTGGAGAAGGCTGAGGGCATGCTTCCCAGATGATGAAGAGAGTAGGTGACTGGCTGACTGAGCTCCTGTGGAACTGCTGATTTTAATGCTGGTGACCTTTCATCTAATTGTATTACTGTATAATTATGTTAGTGCACCTAGAGCCTTAGACAGGCCTCTTTTATCTTAAATGCAAATAAATAAAATAAATAATTAAATTGAATGCAGCGTTTCTCAACTCAGGGATTGTCAAAGGCAATGGGGGAGAGGAGGTCATGAGATGTTGAAAACTTCATGGCAATCCAAGGAAAAGAAAACCTGGCTGCCCCACTCCCCTCAGGCCCTTACCCTTCAGGATCAAATATTTTCTGTCAAACTTTCCAAACCCACACAAAATAAGTTAGGCAGGCTTGCCATTATCATGGATGCATTTTTTTAACTCTTACTTTTATAGGAAATATAAAGGGGTTGCAGAGCTTTTTGTCTTTGAATAAGTGGCTGCCAACTTGAAATGGTTGAAAGACACTGGTTTGAGCCGTTCTATTTTCTTCTAAAACTTAATGGCAACCAAAAAATTAACCCCTGGAGGTGACTTTTCATCCAGGTGTGTCAAGAATTCATGTTAATGGGGGCCCAAGGGTCCAATCAAAGTTCATTGAAGTCAGAGGGGGTTGGACTGGGCTCTAAATACCACATACAACAACGCGTTGCAAAGTTACCCCATAGTATAAGCATTTATATTCAGCATTGTCCACCATGTGCTACCATTGGAGGTTTGGCCCAGTCTTAAGCCCTCGCTTAGTGCATGCTGCTCAGCATCCCACAAACCTGTTTTCATTTACTAAAAAAGCAGGCCCATCCTGGGTTTTTAAGCCTCCTCAGCTGAACTCAATGATTAAATCTGCTTAAAGATGACTGGCCTTCACCAGCCAGGGCTGTAGGAGAATTTTGTCCCGACGCACACTTGCTCTTATGAGCTATACGTAGGTCGTGTGACATGATCATCTTGGTAGCTGTCGCTTCATGCCTCAGGCACCGCCCCCCTTCCAACTGACCCACTGTCTTCTCCTTGTCCCCAGCACTGTTGGCTCACTGGGCTGTCTCAGCCATCCTGCTAAGACACAAGAGTTCGCCCCTTCCTGACTTAACAAATCAAACTAAAAGGAAACAATAGCTCCTATCCCTCCTTAGACTACATGGCTCTTCCTCTGCTGGCCCAAGCTGCACCCTCACAGGGTCACACAATATATTCTCCCTCGCTGGACTACAGTTTCTCTTCTAGCCCCATCCTGGGCTCAGCAGCCCATTTGCCCTGTTGGCGCAGGGCCACAGAAGGGAGACTCGGTTCTATCCTGGCTGCAAGTCCCCTCCAGGCTCCATAAATAAGTACAAGCATTATCTCCCTTCAACAGCCATCCATACAACTTCCTTCTGGTCCCTCCTTGGGGTCTTTCTCTGTCCAGTCCCTAGAGCCTTTCTCTTTCTTGCTCTGTTCCACCAGCTGTCTTCCCAAGCCTGCTACCATGGGCAGACCAACCTGAGATCACACCCCCACCCTCCCCACTGAACAGCGGGCTGCTAGTTATATAATCATCCTGGCCAATCAACTAACCCCTCCCCCAGTCATATGACCACCAACAATCTCTTCTGGAGACTACATTTCCCAGTCCTCCCCATTCTTAAAGGGCCAATTCTCCAATTATGCCAGGGCTTGCAGGACCTGCTCTTAAAGGGGCTGCCTGATTGTGTTACGGGTACGTTATTATTACTTCAATGTTCCTGTGGAAAGAATAATATTAACTGGAATTCTGCTCATTTGTCTGGAACAAACATGAGCGTGTCAAAGTTTAAGAAGAATTCTAGTCTCTACACACAAAGCACTGGGCTGTGATTTCTAAGAAGATTTACTCACTGATTTAAACTGGCTTCAGTGGGCCTACTCCTGTGAGTAAGTGCTCACCAGTTGACTAAGTGTTACAGAATCAGAATGAGCTGCTGCATGTTAAAAATGGAGCTCTACACTATGATGCATTTGCAGCATTCCTGGCACTCCAGAACAGGCAACTTCATTCAAGCAGCCTTTCTGCTATCACCAGCTTGTGACGTCATGACGGAGTACATCGGTGTGGTTCAGTCCATCACCTGGCAAATTCCAATTATATATTCTCCCGGGGATTCATTCATGTTGATTTATTGTTTGCATTTTAGCAGCAAGCAGAGGCTTCAGTCAGGAGTGGAGTCGCAGGTGTGGTACAATCTCAGAGGAAGACTTCACCCATCATCCCACAGATTGAACTCCACCAAAGTCAATGGGCATTTTGCATAAATCACCATGGAATGACATGGCTCCAAAGCTGTAAAAGTCTGCAGTCTGTATAGTGCCTGCTTTTCATAGATTCATCGATTGCAAGATCAGAAGGGACCAATGTGATCATTCAGTCTGACCCCATGTATAGTACAGGCCAGAGACCTTCCCCAACATACTTCCTAGAGCAGATTGTTTAGAAAAAATATCCAGTCTAGATTTTAAAATGATCAGTGATGGAGAATCCACCACAACCCTTGGTAAATTGTTCCAAGGGTTAATTACTCTCACAGTTTAAAATTTACTCCTTATTTGCAATCTGAATGTATCTAGCTTCAACTTCCAGCCACTAAATTGCGTTAGACTTTTCTCTGCTCGACTGAAGAGACCATTATTAAATATTTGCTCCCCATGTAGATACTTACAGACTGTGATCAAGTCACCCCTTAACCTTCTCTTTTTAAAGCTCAATCGATTGAGCTCCTAGAGTCTGTCACTATATGGCATGTTTTCTAATTCTTTAATCATTCTTTTGGCTCTTCTCTGAACCCTCTCCGATTTGTCAACATCCTTCTTGAATTGTGGACACCAGAACTGGACACAGGATTCCAGCAGAGGTCGCATCACTGCCAAAAACAGAAGTAAAATAACCTCTCTGTTCCTACTTGTGATTCCCCTGTTTATGCATCCCAGGGTTGCATTAGCCTTTTTGGCCACAGCATCACACTGGGAGCTCATGTTCAGCTCATTATCCACAACTCCCAAATCTTTTTCAGAGTCTCTACTTCCCAGCAGTCATAATCATTGTGAAATACTGAATGCATCTGATGAAGTGAGCTGTAGCTCATGAAAGCTTATGCTCAAATAAATTTGTTAGTCTCTAAGGTGCCACAAGTCCTCCTTTTCTTTTTGCGAATACAGACTAACACGGCTGCTACTCTGAAACCTGCCAAAGGTATAGAACATTTTCTCAGATTGAGCCATATGCTGTCAATTCTTACTCAATGGAAATGTTACTTGAGTAAGGATGGAGTAAGAACACCAGGATTTAGTTCACTGTGGTTGTTAGAGCTGGCCACAATGTTTGCTAAAACATCTGCCATCAAAAATAGGGGTTTCCAGTGGAAAAAAAGTGGGGGAAATGTTAAAAGGTAGAGAAAGTGGGATTTTTCCCACCAAAATGATCTGAATTTTTTTTGGTGAAAACTGAAATTGTTCACAAAAAATCCCAATGAAAGCAAAATTTCTTTGTTTTTCTCTAAAATGTTCATGAAAAACAAAAGCTCCATTTCAAGCAGGTCTGATAATTATTATACTTGATGCCAAAGAACTAAACACCTCAGGCCAGATCCTCAGCAGGCATCAGTCATTGTAGCTCTGCAGACGTTAATGGCACTGCACTGATTTACATCCGCTGAGAGCCTAGCAGGTAGCTCTTTTACCTCAGAAGTCAGTTGGCCAGATTCTGATCTCAGTTATAACAACGTAAAACCAGAGCAATGTCAGTGGAATCACACCAGATTTACATAAATGTATCTAAGAACAGAATCCAGCCCAGCATTGTATGATGCTATTATTGCTGGGGAGGAATGTCCAATATTGTTTTTCTTACTCCTTTGTCTGCTGTGTCAGCCATCTTGAATTGTTTAAAGTATGGTGCCTTCTTCAGTTTAGTAAAACATAGTGTTTTACCCATTGTAATGTGTCTTTTTTAAAGCTCCAAAGCCAAGTGACCACATCATGAACTCATGACCAGAGAAGCTGCAGTATTTTAATATAGTCACTATGGTTTTCACTTACAAAAGTGCAAGTAAGTATGGCTGGGTTATATCAAACCTCGAAAAAGCAAGTTGGAAGAATGGAAACACTTTCAGATCCTGAACTGGTATGGAATGGGACTAATCACTTAATTCACCTTTTTTGTGTGTGTGTGTATATATTGCCAGAGAGCAGATGACTATAAGAATGTCTCTTTACACACACACACACACACACACTCACACAATGAAAGCCAAAAAGATGTAATGCATACACTGTGCATTAACAATGTGCACACATGTTTTCTGAATAAAGATAAATTTTGCTTCAGAAGGAAAGAATCATCCTAGGATCTCTATTATTAAACCTGCACACTGTCAAAAGTAGCCTTTTGTTGTGTCACTTCCATTTAAGATGACTCCTTGCAGCTACATAGATTATGAAAGGGCAAAACCCACAAAGTGAAGTTAATTTACAAAATCAAAGTCTATAACATTTTGGAGGAATGTTAGACTTTTTATTAATAGTTTCCAATGTCTAAAATGCCATTTGGGTCTGAATTAAGTACTTGTGGGAGAAACCAAATCACAGGCATCCTGGAGGACCATAATAATAATAATAAATAGTCCAGGAAAGTTGATTGCAGGGCAGGCTTTCCTCACACCTCCCCAACTATGAGGGGAAAGGACATGTCTTGGAGTGAAAAATACTGTCTATCCTCCATGCCCAAGTCCGTGGCCCCACTGCCAAGACTATAAAGAGCTTTACCAATTGCGATGGTAAATAAACTGATATGGACAGTTTTCCTCTAGGGCCTGGACAGACAGCACCATCTCATTTCAAACAGACCACCAAAAAAACCCATCAGATGGTGGCAATTTTTAGTCTCTACCGACCTGGTGTGGAGTCAAACTGGCAACCTAGAAACGCAGAGCTGTAGAGCCTATTCCCTGTCCACGGAGCCATGTAACTGTGAATTGGTGTCTTACTAAATATAAGATGACATCTATTGAGCCAGCTTAGTCTTCCAGGTTTAGGTAAGGAAAAAAACAAGGGCTTTCAATTTTTTTACACTGATTCTTTTGTCCAGTGTAGCCATTTGTGCTGATGTGGTTCATTACCTGAAATAAACTCTTTTCGATCCATCCAGCCAAACGTTTTTAAGGAGCCACTGACCCGCCAAAGTGTAGCAAAGTATATGCCTTTGCAATGGAACACATACTTTACTCTTAAAGCTAATTACAAATGTGGCTATAGAAGCATGACATTGAATGCAAGGTTAGAGTTTAGCATTGTGGCACGGAACTGCCAAAATGAAAGATATGTGGTTACGTGAAAAAATCATCAGTGCTCCATACTGAGCTCCCAGCTTTTGCAGTTCCAGGCAGTACCTTTCCCCACAGGGCTGGGCTCTCAACCTCTTCTGCACCACTCACAGCTTTTTATTCACATCCCCGGAATTCGGAAAGTGGAATTCACCGACAGCAAGGGGGAAATCGAAGAATTATAAATGATGATGAGGCTTAGTGTGATGGCAAAGGTCTGGCGAAAAAGGGCGGGGGCACATGATAACCCTTAGTCACCCTACTCTGGGCTCTGATGCCATCATTACCAATAAAGGGAGTCCAGATGGGCCTGGATGGGAGTCTCCAAACAATGCTCGGTGCTGGAGGAAATGGAACCAGAGACCATCTTTTTGTTATAAATGTATGTATAGCGCCTAGCACAACAGAGCCCTGTCCCTTGATTGGTGGCCTCTAGACACTACTACCATAATAGTAATAAATAATAATAATGAGTAGGCCACATTCTTCCCTCTTAGTCAATATTGAACCAATCCTCAGTATGGTGCTGGTGAGCTGGGGCTGCTGGGACTGATTCTGATCTTATTTATGTTGATTTTGCTCTGGTAGAAATGCCCTGACTTCAGCAGAGTTACTCCCCAATTTACTCCATATAAGTTACTTCAAAATCACACCTGCTGTCTTATAGCTGAGATGTAAAGCTGAAGCCTTTGGCCACTTGTGATTATTAAAGATCCCATGACACTTACTACGTTTGCCCTGGTATTCTGGCCAAATTCCAAATTCCTGTTACTTCAAATGGACACCAACATTTTCACCATAGATTCATAGATTTGAAGGCCAGGAGGGACCACTGTGATCATCTAGTCTGACCTCCTGTATAGCACAGGCCAGAGAATGTCCCCAACATAATTCCTAGAATAGAGCTTTTAGAAAAACATCCAATCTTGATTTTAAAATTGTCAGTGATGGAGAATCTGCCATGACCCTTGGTAAGCTGTTCCAATGGTTAATTACTCTCACCTGTAAAAATGTACACCTAATTTCCAGTCTGAGTTTGTCTAGCTTCCACTTCCAGCCATTGGATCATTTTAGACCTTTCTCTGCTAGACTGAAGGGCCCATTACTAAATATTGTTCCCCATGTAGATTCTTATAGACTGTGATCAAGTCACCCCTTAATCTTCTCTTTATTAAGTGAAATAGATTCAGCTCTTTAAGTTTGTCACTGTAAGGCAAGTTTTCAAATCCTTTAATCATTCTCATGGCTCTTCTCTGAACCCTCTGCAATTTATCAACCTCCTTCTTGAACTGTGGACACCAGAACTGGACACAGGATTCCAGCAGCGGTTGCACAAGTGTCAGATACAAAGGTAAAATAACCTCTCTGCTCGTACTCAAGTTTCCCCTGTTCATGCCTCCAAGGATCGCATTAGCCTTTTTGGCCATAGCGGAAGCTCATGTTCAGCTGATTATCTATTCCCTTTTTCAGTAGTTTTCAGAGTCACTGCTTCCCAGGGTAGAGTCTCCCGTTGTGTAAGTATGGTCTACATTCTTTGGTCCTAGATGTATTATACATTTACATTTAGCCATATTAAAATGTCTATTATTTTTTTGTGCCCAGTTTACCAAGTGATCCAGAGAGCCTTGCATCAATGACCTGTTCTCTTCATTATTTACCACTCCAATTTTCGTGTCATCCACAAACCTTTTCAGTAAGGATTTTATTTTTTCTTCCAGGGCACTAATAAAATTCTCCAATAGCGTAGGGCCAAGAACATATTCCCACGGGACCCCTCTAGAAACACACCCATTCAGTGATGATGCCCCATCATAATTAAATCATTGTGTCGTGATGCTGTAATCTGCTAAACAGCTGCTGCATTATAACAAAGAGCAACAACAGAAATGATAAATTGCATAGTGCTCTTCATCTTCAATTATCTTTGCAAACATTAATCAGCCAAGAGGTGGCTGCATCTCATCTAGTGCCAGTTGGATTCTTCATTACAAGTTAAATTATCTGATGAACTGAGACCTTTCATCTTCAGCATTGGAACATTATGAATTTATTTGCTCCTTACAGTTGTTGATTGTTTCTGTTATGTGATTAGACACCTCAGATACAAGCCTGGTCTACACTTAAAAGTTTAGCTGGCATCACTATATCCGTTAGGGGTGGTGTGTTTTATTTGTTTGTTTTCATTTGGGTTTTGGTTGGTGTTTTTTTCCTGACACAGCAGTGCCAGGAAAAGCCCTAGCGAAGATGCACTTATCGCTTATTTCTCTCCGCTGCACTGGCATGAGCTATACCGGCAAAAGGACCTTTTTGGCAGTACGAGCTGCCTCTGCATTAGAAGGGTTTGTTGGTATAGCTATACGGGAAGAGCAATGCTGGCAACATTTTAAGTGTATCCCATGCTGTGTAAGATTCTTTCTTTTCACTGGTTGCATAGCCCAGAGGTTTAAAGAGAAGTCTAAAGAATGAGGAATGACAAGTAACCAATAGCAAATAACTGATCCTGTGGTTTATGCAGGAATACCTGCTTTGCATGCATAGCTTGGTATTTGTACATCATGAACCTCATCCCTGTGCCACGGTTCAGCACAAGGACTTGTAGGGCTCAAGTGGGACGGAAATTTCACATAGGCCTTAGGCTGGCTCTTTGCATAGGTGTGAATTTCACCCACAAAGAACAATCATTCTCCAAACAAAAATCCTATTGTCATGGATGTTCACAAATAGTAAATAGAAAGGGGACGCAACATGACTGACCTGAACCCCAATGAGTGGTCATTGTGAACACTGTCTCTACTGTATCTGTACCTAATTTCAGCAATGGACGGTACCTTATATCCCTTAATGGGCCGATCCTTCTCCTGCCAAGGTCAAGGCTAATCTTTACTTTTTGAGTTCTGTGGGACCAGGATCAGGCTATAGTCTGCAAAGTGCTTTGTGATGAAAGCTGCTCTGCACATAATGACCTACAAAAAAGTTGCATTAAAAGAATACTAAAGTTTCATAGTCAAACTCTCAAAAGTAGGAAAAATGCCGGAATTAAGGGCTGCCCGTCCATCTGTAATACAGCCCCTTGTGCGCATACATTATGGTACAATCGTCAGTTACATGATCACCCAGTATTTTTTCCAGAGATCCCTGGCCTCTTTCGGTGCACAGGATGGCCTGTACTAACTACTCATAGTTAGCTATAAAATATTTATTTGCTCCTTACAATTGTTCATTGTTTCTGTTATGTGATTAGACACCTAATATTTATTTTTATCCTCATCATATAAAGCGTGGCCCCAGGCTTTATTTATTGCACACTATTCAAACTCTGCTCTGAAGAGAGAATTATTAATTTCCTCATGAGCTTGTCTCTGGTGCTAATTGCTATAGTATCTGAGTGATTCCTAAACACTAATGAATTTCTTGTAACACGCTTGTGAGGTGAGGAGGTGGTATAATCCCCATGGTCCTAAAGGGGAGGCAGAGAGAGACTAAGGTAAAAAGTCTCTTCTAACTTGGGGTGCCCAATCTGAGACACCTACGGCCTGATGTTTCAGAGTAATTAGCATTATAGCACTTTATTTGCTCAGAGCACAGCTCTCATTGACATCAGTTGCTGCTGTGAGCGCTCTGCACTTCTGCAAATCAGACCTTGGGTCTCAAGTCAGGCACCTGGAAAATGAGGAACACACAGTTAGTGACCACCTGTGAACATTTTGGGTTAAGTGATTTGCCCAGCGACACACAGGAACTCTATGGTAGAGGCAGGGATAGAATCCAATTTTCCAGGGCACCAGTCAACTAAAAAACAGCAAATTCTCTTCCAGCAATCCCCTATCTCATTGCCTACAAACCTTCCTGCATCAGCAACAAATGAGACTGGGTCCTATGGACAACCGTCCTTCTCTGCATAACCCTGATTCATCCCCAGAGCAGGTCCATTCTGTGCACTGAGGGAGGCAGGGGTGATGTGAAAAAAACAGGATGTGATCATTGTAATTACAGCCTGGGTCATAAAGCAAAGTCACAAAGGGATGCAGACAACCTTAACATTGGCATTTCCTAATTTTTGAATGCTTGACTTTGCAACGTTAAAAATGTTCTTTCAATGCAGGCTTATTGGGTGCCATTTCCAAGGGTTTTTTGGGAAAAATGCTGAGAATAAAATTTGGAATCATGTGGAACCATAGTGAGCTGCACACGGGACATCGGCAAGGTTGGCACCTTTAGATCCAGAGCACAGACTCTGCTACTTGAAGAGAAAATACTCTAGTGGTTATAAACTCTTCTTCCCCGTCAGCCCCCTTCTGCCCTTGCCCCTTGCAGAGAGTCAAAGATTTTTAGGCCAGACAGGACCATTAGATCATCTAGCCCAGGGGTGGCCAACCTGTGGCTCCGGAGCCCCATGTGGCTCCTCAGAGGTTAATCTGCGGCTTCTTGTCTAGGCACCGACTCTGGGGCTGGAGCTACAGGAGCCAACTTTCCAATGGGCTGGGGGATGCTCACTGCTCAACCCTTGGCTCTGCCCCAGGCCCCAGCCCCACTCCACTCCTTCCCTCAAGGGCCCTGCCCCTTCCCCTGAGTCTGCCGCGCCCTTGCTCCTCCCACCCCCCAAGCCTCCTGCACACCACAAAACAGCTGATTGCGGCAGGTAGGAGGTGCAGGGATGGAGGGTTAGGTGCTGATCAGCGGTGCTGCAGGAGGGTGGGAGACACTTGAGCGGGGTGGGGAGCTGATGCGGGGCTGCTGACTTATTACTGTGGCTCTTTGGCAATGCACAGTGGTAAATTCTGGCTCCTTCTCTGGCTCAGGTTGGCCATCCCTGATCTAGTCGAACCTTCTGCATAACACAAGCCACAGAATTTCGTTCATTACTTGTGTATTGAGCTCACTGTCTTTCTTCAACTAAAACAGCAAGGCTCCTAAGCCTCAAAGTCTGTCCCCATTCTCCCTCTGTCCCTGTTCCTCCCCCACTGCAGAAGTACGACTCTTCTACTCCACTGCCCCTAGTCCTCCCTATCTCTGCCATTCTCCCACCACCTGGGCTCTTCCCCCTGCTCCTCACCCCTTTGCATTGCAGCCAGGAGGTTTGCTCTTTCTCCTCCACACTTCCTGAGCACCAGGACAGCAAAGGAGAGCCAGACACCCTGCTCTGAGTTTCTGTGCCCACCATCACTGCAGCGCACCAGAAGACTGGGAGACCGGGGTGAAAAGCTTGCTCAGTCCTCACGGTCCCAGAATGGCGCATACTCGGTGCAAATGGAGTCTTTGGAGAATTTGGCTGGCCAATCCTAACAAGTCTCTGCTAAGCCTGTGTGAACTGAGATTTTCGGTAGCTCATAAATTAGCCAGATTTGGTGGATTTTCCTGGGGAAGGCAAAAGGCACACCCTTGATCCCAGGGTGGCCCCCTTGCCAAACATCAAGCCCCCTGCTCCAAAAGACCTGGCTTGCTAAAGTTTCTCAGTGAAAATCTTGCAGAATTTTTTTCATGACAGGGAGAAAACATATTTACCCCTAACCTTGTTCGGCGAAATGGTGGAGCCAGTTTTGCTGAAACTTTCAAAACAAAGAAACTCAGCCTGAGGCAGACACCTGGCATAAAAAACTTCAGCCCAGACTGTTAAAGTTTAGCAAAGTTACAAACCACTGACAACATGGCCCTATGATGAGACGCGTTAGGCAATCTTACCTGTAGGTGTTGCTACTATCTCCGCCTACATAAAATACAGCAGCTAGAATACTACAGAGCTGAAGAAGTAATTAATAATCAGCACCGGGAATGTAATCCTTGGGGCATCAGCTACTCAGGCCAAGCTGTGGTACATGAAAGACCATATAACATCATCTTTAAAATTCAACAGATACCTTCCCTCGCTTAAACCCTGTAATGCTTCCATGAAGACACAGACATCTCGGGGTTCAGTATTCACACTGTCTGTGCCTTTACCTGTCCTGCTCTCATTCATCACATCAGCTCACTTCCTTACGTAGGAACGCACATTTCACACAAAGCCCTCAAAGCTTACACCTCTTCCTTCCATGCTCCTGGCCCAAGTTATCCCAGGTGTGAGTCAACTGGATTACACCAGGGAGGAATCTGGCCCTCGATCTGCATTATCCATCAGGGCAGATGTACTGGCGTTGTGCTTACTTGACAATTAGGCTTGGAACCCAGACGCAAAAATGTAATGGAGTTTCTCATGTAACCATATATTTATTTTGGTTACGTGCGGCTTCAAGACAAATCTAAAATGGTGCTGGACAGCTCTGCTGCCCTCAAAAGAAGTTTGTCAGCAGAGTAACAATAATGTTCTGCTGCTGAAAATGATGTGCTGGGCTTTATGGTCAGCTTTTAGGTTTCAAAGTGCTTTTTTCCCCCTTTGATATTTGAGCCCTCCCCGAGCAGCAAATCCTCTGGGTGTGTACATGGCTCTCCAAGCAATGGTCACAGGAAGACCTAGACAAGCGCAAAAAAATACGCTGACGGCATCTGAAAATGATTTGTAATGTTTGAGCCGCATGACCTCAGTCGCATTAACATAGTGATTTAAATACTGCGGACGGCTTGTCTGATCTTCTTTTAGAAAGTTCTTATTGGAATTATTAGGCATCCAAGATATATTTAAAACCAACCATCCACCATTGGAATGAAATAGAGAGCAGATAATGCTGACTAAGCATTGTGTACCCAATCTTGCAGCCCTTATTCAAGCAAGTTGCCGTCAAGGGAACAATTCATGTAAGTAAAGAATCCACATATCAGGAAGAACTGCAGGGCCAGGCCCTTAAATTGCACCTTGTCATGCAATACGGTAGTGTAGATGCTACCTGACATATGGCCCCTTATGGACTCAATGCAGGAATCTTAACAGAAGTAGAACCTTGCTATATTAGAGCAAAGCTGCCGTCAGAAAAATGACTGTAAAAATAATATTGTGAGGTCCACTTCTTATTCTCTGTCAGTGACTTCCAAGAAGATGATGGATTTTCCTAACCAACAGTTTTGCAAATGCAAAATGGGAAGCTGGGATGTGGAAATACAGCTATGGGTTTAGGATTCTCTCCACCCCATCTTAGATACAACTGCACCCAGATTCAGTTCGATGGATGTCACAGAAGTACCTACATGATCGATCAAGCCATACCAGTAAATACTTCAAATGTAAGCTGCGTGGGGCAGGGACCTCCTTGTTGTTCTTGTTTGTACAGCGCCTAGCACACAGGGGTCCTGCTCCACAACTGGGGCTCTTAGGTGCTTCACAATACAGATAGATAGATAGATAGATAGATAGATAGATAGATAGATAGATAGATAGATGGGGTGTATGGGGATAGATAGATAGATAGATAGATAGATAGATAGATAGATAGATAGATAGATGGGGTGTATGGGGATAGACAGATAGATAGATAGATATTCATCCAAAAGAACTTAGCTGACAACACTACCACCGGTGCACAAGGCAGAACAGAATCCAGCTCTCGCTTCCATAGCTAAATAAGCTCTGCAGGACTGACAGGAGTGAAACCTTGCTTCGGTCTGTAAAGTGAGTGGACCCTCGAAGGCCCAGGGGAAGCAGGCATGCTGAGCAAGAAGGGGCCATTTGCACATAGGCACTTCTCTGACATGCTTTAATATTCCTAATTTATGGCCAATTTCTGCAAAGTGCTGAGCACCCTGAGATACTGCTGGGAGCAACAAGCACTCACCATACTGCAGGGGGCATTCGGCAGCTCACAGGATCAAGCAGAGAGCTAGCGGCTGGGAAATATGTACACAGACCGGGCAGTCTCTTTCCTCCTGCTCACAATATACTCACAGGACCAAATCTGTTTGGAGTTACTTGGGAGTAAAGCTGAAGTAAATCAATGGGTTTCATACACTTACACTGGTTTTACATTGGTGTCACTTCACTGACTACAGTGGAGTTACTCCTAATTTACACTAGTCTGAATGAGATCAGAATCAGGCTCAATAGACCTTACACTGGAGTAATAGAGAGCAGAATCTGTCCCATGTTTCCCCTGGGCAGATACACCATCACACAAAACTGCTGTAATTGGCATTAGTGGTAGCTTGACCATTGATTTCAGTGGGAGTAAGCACCCAGCTGGATACAATCTGGAGCCCAGGGGGGCTGGTTAGATAGGCAATCAGGTCTGAAAAAAATAAGGCCCCCAAATGTCATCCTAAACTTAACTGAACCACAAACAAACTCCTCTGGAGATTTAAAAACGCTCTGTTATTTATCTCCCCCTCATTCTTTTTATATTCTCGCCCCTGTGATCCAGGTTGAAGCAGGGATCAAAACTGGAGCCTGGTTCTTCACTCATGCTGATTTCCAGCTGAGTAACCCTGCTTACTTCAGGGGTGCCACTCCTGATTTACACCTCTCTAATCAAGGCACCCCCAGCTGCATGGAAGGATAGTCCTGGGTGAAGGCCCTGGACAAAGATTCAGGGAAGCTGGGTTCAGTTACGCACTCTGCTATGCATTCCCTGGGTGGGGTTGGGCAAGTCTCTTAATTTCTTCCTGCCTCATTTCCGCATCTCTAAATTGAGGATAATATGCCTTCCTTTCTTCCCCTTTTCCCATCTTGCCTGTTCAGACTGTAAACTCTTCAGAGCGGTGGCTGTCTCTCGCTATCTGTATGTCCAGCGCCTAACGCCAGCCTCAGTGGGGTCTTCTCGGCACTACGGTAATGCAAACAATATGGTAGAGATACTACCACCCCTAGGGGGCTGATCTCCCCGTTTCATGGGTTTAAACACAAACCTCTCTCTTACAATATAATCTGCAAAGGCTCACACAGCTTTAAGCAGGCAAGTGCTGTAGCTAATGACCCCGTGAGTTATTCTTTCGGGCTATGTGAAATATTCAGTGTCAGAGAAAAGATTTCAAGCTGCACAGACAGCTTCATAGTTAGAAAGCAAAGAAACCTCAGCAACGGGAACTGACAGTGACTTATTGCTGGAGGTGCGGGGAGCGCTCGCTGCTCCTCCTGTTACCAAAATGTCAGGGTTTGAAAGTGATGTTTTTTATTAAAGCACCGCAGGAGTGCAAAGATCTGTGTAAACTGAGAGGATAATCGCCACGCCGGCAGAGCATGAACGGCTTGACTGTGTTGAAATTATGTTATTTGGTGTCCCTCTAATTTGTCACATGACTGGATGCTTAAAAAGCCCCACGGCATGTTTTTTTAATCTGGGTCTATGACAATTGCTTTTCCTGCAGCGGACGATGATTTGTAAAGTGATTTTTCTTATTCCCAAACCACCCAAAATTTTGTAAATTGGTTTCCACGAATTACAAGTGGTTTCGAAGTAACCCCTGGCTCAGGGCGTTGCTCTGCTTTGGGGCTTTCGCTGCCATGAGATCTAGTCCAGGGAAGATGGTTATTTCTGAATTATTCTATTTTTACATTGACATTTCTTTTGCAGCAAGACTGCAGGAGACTCAACATTGTCCCCGCTCTCTTCATTATTCTTATTCCCAAGCAGGATTTCTTCCCAGCAGCAGAAACTCTCTGCTGGTTGCAGTTCCACCACACGTTTCTTCCTCTGCCCAGGAATGTGTGCCGCAGGGCCAGATCAGAGCTGCCTGCTGCCATGGGCCCCCACCCCAGCACCAGCTAGAGCGGTATATTGCCGGGGAGTATGATCAACTTCCCACTGAAACTGGACTGGGATCTCCATCTGATCTTCCAGAAGACACCAACTAGCTATCCAATGGTAATGACTTTTGGTCACTGTTGGCTGAGGATAGACTTGAACCAGCAGCCTAGATGAGAAAGGCGCAAGGCCTGATTGTAAACACTCACCAATGCGAATCAGGAGTGACTCCACTGACATCAGTGGATGCTGAAAGCGCCAAACATTTCAAAGAGGGAGTTCAGCACCTCACAGGATCAGTCCCTAATGTCACCCTAGAGCAGAGGTGGCAGCTAGAGAGACAGCAATGATATATAATCCATCCCAGTTCCAGGAACTGTGGCTGTAGTACGTAGATCCTGGGTATGCACCTCTTGGCCTGGGAATCATTGGCAATCAGCGCTATTGCAGCAGTGATAGAGAGCGGGAGAGATGGAACAACATTCTGCGAGGCCCCCTCTTGCAGCGGAAGCCCTAGAAGATTGGCATATTTTTATGGCCATGATACTTATGCACTAATGACCAGATAGAATTATTTTGAAAACCATTCTCCTAGCAGCAAAGGATCCAGACTTGGTGTTTGCTAGCTGCCTTGAGGATCTGATAAGTATCTTGGTCTCACAGGTGTCTGATCTTGTCTCTTCCCAGCTAGGGAAGCCAAATGGGCAAAGTTAATTTTATTTGGGTGTTTTAAATATTTCTTCAGACATGATTTAATGACCTACCTGAAAAAAGTAATGCTTATCAGGGAAAGAGGGTTCTAACAACTGACCAGGAGGAGGAGGAAGAGGGGAAGAGAAAGGATAAACAAATGAATACGGACACAAGATCTAGCTGTATTCCAAGCACAAACAGTGGAAAATACAGTCTGGTGCCAGGGACTGCTTGAATCCAAATTCTCTTTCTATGTATCAGCCTCTCCTGAGGAAAAAAAAAGAATGTAAAGGAGCAGAAATAATCATCAGACAAACTCTGGAAGCAAGAACTGCTTGTTCAGGTGAATTGCCATGAAAAATCCCCCTCTGGTTCCAGAGATATTAACACATTCCCTTCGCCCTCTGAACTAACAGCATCCACACACATAGGAAAAGGAGAGAGAGAGAGATCTCTTTGCAGAACAACTCACAGCCAGTCTGTGATTACAGCCGGGCAGTAAAAGATCATGGCAAACATGGACTGTAAGAGGAGAGGTGGAGGTTCCGTGTGACGTATGGAATAATGCCCAGGCAGGAGATATGTAGTGGACACTGGTAGCTTGCTGGATGCATGCACCTGTGAAGCACTCGTATCTCCTTCACTTGCTATGGATGGTTGTACTAGCGATAACATGGCCATCCAAAGTCAGGCCGATGGGGCAGAAACTGAGCGAGGCCACAGCTTAGGAAATGCACCCAGCAGCCAGGGGTAAGAAAAAGCACACCAGATGCTCATCTTCAATCGCTTCACTGGAGCTATGTTGATTTGCACCAGTGATCTCACAATGGTGAGAATCTATCATAACTCCAGGTACTGGAGTAACACTAGTGTAAATGAGATTCTGCCTCAGACACATACACTTTCTATACCCCCCAGTGAATACCATTTTCTGGTACACCACCTCCTGGCTCATTGGCATGGAAGTTACAGGCATTTTGCACATCCACCAAATGTCAGGTATGACTGACACACATTTTCTGTCCTTGCTTACACCAGGTCCTAATTTGGCCACTTCGGCATTGTCCATGTGGACCCTGTAGCCCTCAGAATTGTGAACAATGGGCCAAAACGTCATAAGCACTGATGAAAATCCAGAACAACTCCACTGAAATCAATGGCGTTATTCCAGGTCAGAGCAGAATCTTGCTCAACAGCGTTAACATGCAAGCAGGTTACAAGTGCAGATATTGTCATGAACAGTTAAATTAACCTGGTATGTACTATTAACATGTCCTTTGGTGACTATGCAAAATCATTGGCTTTGTGACCTTGACTCCTGAGTCTGATCTCACAGTCACTGGGCCAGATCTGCTGACTTCACTATAACTATGCTGATTTACACCATTGGAAGAGCTAGGCCATTATTTTTACCCATTATAACGCCGTTGGGCCAGCCCTCAACTGGTATAACCACCCGAGTCAATGGAGCACCAATGATTCACACCTGCTGCAGATGTGGTCTATTGACGTCAAAGGCATGATTTTGGATTTACAACGGTGTGACTAAGTACAGAATCAAGACATCTAGCCAAAAAGCAGGATGTAGAAGAGGAGCAAGACCTTAATCTGGCTTTTCATGGGAAGGATGGCAAATTGGTCCACCATCATTGCAAGGTGAAGGTATATCTCCTCCAGCTTTCCCTTTTCCATCACTTTGCTAAACGCTTTCCAAAGCAATGCAATTCTTCTGCTTCAGCACTAATGTGTTCTGGATGTTGCACATCAGGGAAACTCCATGTACAGAAAGTAGATAGTATGGCTGAGCAAAAGGAGCCATTATAAGCTATGTCACTGAAATATTACACCTGCAGCAGATCACTTTCATGGCTGGTATGCAACACTATGAATGGGAACAAGACTATGAATGTGCTGAGACTGGCTGGAAAGGCCACTCCACAGCTAAGTGCTTCAATAGCCACATTAGACTAATTCAGGAGCCTTTGGCATTCACTATGCACAGCTGTCAATGAAGGGACACGGTGCAAGGCAAGGAAAATCAAAAGCTATGGCTTCACAATGTACACTGTTTAATAAAACAGACCTGCTTACCTGTGGCTGATGAAGTCATCTGGGGACTGTGGGAGGGGCAAACATGAGGAGCAAATAGTAAATACAGGGACTTGATTCTGATTGCACACCGGTTTGTAGCAACTTCACAGACTTCAGTGGAATTCACTCTGGATTTACATGAGGTAGCTGAGATCAGAGACTGATTCAACAGAGCAACAACAGGATAAGACTGGTATAAGTTAGAAGAGAATCAGGTTCCCTGGGCAAATTCTGAACTGGTGTAAACTACTGTAATTCCATTGAAATTAATGGTCCATTGACTTCAATGGAGCTCGGCCAATGAACACCAGCTGTGGATCTGGTCCCTTAGCTTTAACAGAGCTATGCCCTAAACTGTGTCCTATGGAACACTGTTCTGGAGTTTTAACTCTTTAAGTCAGGGCTCTGATGGGAGCTCAGTTGACGTGGCCAGGTAAATTGCTTGTAGGATTGAGTTTGAATTCAAGCCAGCATCTCTAAATAGAAAGCAGAGTTTTGGCTGCAGCCCCAGAAGAAGAGAGACATAGCGGAGGTCGAATCCCTTTAACCATTGGTTTGCTCCTGACAAGTGTGCACATATCTAACATCACCTCAGGGAATAAACATCTGTGCTTCATCGAATGACTCCACTCCGATTCATCTACAAGAACATTAATCTGGAAACAAAATAAATAAATGACCGGTCTTAGGGGAAAAAAACTAAGGCATTCTGGCTAGTTCCCTTAATTTAATAGGTGCTGTGTGAATAAACATCAGAGATTGCAATACTATAGCAATTTAACAAAGTGCTGCAAACCCTCGTAAAATGTTTATGAGGTGCAAATACATATATAAAAAGACAAACTACGTCTCATTTTCGCTGAAAAGCTAACAGAAATTGTAAAAGGTGAGAAGCCCCATAAACTAAATAACGTTTATTATTATATGAGAAGATGTTAATTAAAAACCTGTGTTTCTAAGCCACATGTAATCAAGATGGAAAGGCTGCTTGGGTTCTGGATGATGTCCCGAGAACTTCAGGGGGTTGTTTAATATTCACTGTCAAGTTTTTGATAAGCTGGTTCACATTCCTAACATGTCATGCACAAGTGGAGTTATTTTAGGGTACTGATTTAGGGAGGCATATCACACTTGTGCATGTTCCTGATGGGCGGGGGCAGATTTTAAACATTTCAGTGTGAGATGTGCATCACTGTACTTTCCGAACACCCTGGTGTAAAAAGATACCATTACTTGAGATGGCAGCTCTGAGCGAGTGTGGTTGAAAAGATTTTAGCACTTGATTTTGCTGCCATTTAAACTGGTGTAAATCAGAAATAATTTCACTGAAGTCAAAGAACTTAGTCTGGTGTAAAACCAGGATGAGATTAGAATCCAGCCACATAAATCGTTGTCCAAAGACAGGAGTAGGATGCTCCATAGATCGACATAGCTGAATGCTGGGAAATGTGAACATTTCTGAGAAACTAATACTCCGAAGCCAGGTGCTTGCATCACAAAGCCAATGGCACAACGTGCAGCCTGGCAGAGGATGGACCCTAGAGACAATGATCCTCAAAAGAGAGGTGGGATCTACGCAGCTCTGGGGATACCCTAAGAACTCGTTGGCTTAGCTCAGCCAATCACCTTCCCTGTCTGTGAAAGTTGCTTCATTTGTCACTCACATGTCACGTATGTACCTGGAGAAGGGCTCTGCCTGGCTCGAAAGCGTGTCTCTCTCACCAACAGAAGCTGGTCCAATGAAAGCGACCCCCTCCCCCACCTTGCCTCTGCAATGACTATTATGACATTAATTTTAAAATATGGGGGGGGGGGGGAATGAGAAGGTGAAAAGAAAGGATATGAGCCAGTTTCACAGACAGAGGAGCTGGGGGAGGATGGGATGAAGCCATCTGTCTTCTAGAGCCATGGAGGGAAGATGGAAAAATATGATGGATTCCTCAGGAGTGTCTCCGAGCTTATTTTCACTGTCCCTTTCGGATCCCGGTCTCTCTGGCTCTTTTTAGACAGTGTAAACAACACTCATAAAATCCATCTAATATAGCAGGTGTTGACACTAATTAATTCCCATCAAAGCTGCCTGTGTAAGTACTTGGAGAGACATGATGGGGGAGGGAATATCTTTTACCGGACCATCTTCTGTTGGTGAGAGACAGAGAAGCTTTCGAGCTTACAGAGAACTCTTCTTCAGGTCATGCTCATGAAAGTTGCCAGCACTGGAAATTGCTGTCCTCTGACCATTCAGTAGGTCCAGTGGCTATGCAAGGTTCTGCATGCTGCATTGCTAAGGCACCTTGGTCCTCTTCTGCGGGGATGTTCTTGTGGAGCCATGTGGCTGGTGACCCTCAATGAGTGTGTTGTAGGACAGGGGAGGGAAGAAGGTCAAAGAAGCCTCTTCATCCACCTAGTCCTCCTGCTCAAGGGGTAGCCATAATGAAGTTGCCTGCACATCTGGAGCACTACAAGGGGGTGCAGTGCTCAGGCATCCCAGAGAGGGAACATCTGGGTGGAATGGGGTTGGTGTGTTAAACTCCTTGCCACCTTCCCCACATGATCTTCTGGTTGGAGGGTCCCTATGCTCCAGGCGTTCTGACCACCAGCAGTCACTGCTCCCATTGTGTATTTCACTCCCCACATCCCTAAGAGCCCTAACCGAGCCCTGGAGCCGGGGCCTTTCCACTGAGATTGCCCCCTGTATTGAATCCCCCGTCCCCACCACGTGGACACTGCGTGTGAACCCATGGTCCGTGAATGCTGGTGTTGCTATTCATGGCGTCTGGTGCCAGCAGCATGTTCACACTGTGGTAGTGTTCGCCGCCCCTGCAAAATGCATTATCTGCTGGTACGGTGGAGGGTGCACGCCTACAGGCCGTCCCTTTTGGGGGCATGCTGCAGGAAAACAGACCATCATTCAGCTTTCCTCTGCTTTTGTGGAGTGTTTGGAACCAGCCACACAGCCTGAATGGGCATCCAGGGAATGAGTCAGAAGGGTGACTCATCTGGGGGACATTGGTGTGCTGCGGCCCTGTGCCATACTGTCCCGTAGAGAGGACACACCGTACTTTCTGTAGGAAAGCCAGGCACTGACATGGCTCAGTCCTACTCTCCACCCCGCTGGAAAATAGATTAGAATGGGGCAGATGGCTGCCCCACCAAGATGGAAGTCCTGGAGTCTTTGCTCAGGTTATTTAGGGGCTGGTGCATTTGTAGATGTTCAGAGGGCCAGATTCACTCCCAATTGTACCTCCCTATCTCAGCGAGGCTCACTCTGCTCCAGGGAAGTCCCCACTACTGCCTAACCTTGGGAGAGATGCCAGGACAGGCCAGCTGTAGCTTCTAGTGGAGGACGTCCTGTAGAAGGGGGCTGGATTGCATCCCCCAGCCATGCAAAGCAAATCCCTTCCACGGCAGTGACACCCACTTTTTGGGTTCTGCTGCTGACCCCCAGGAGGATGGTGGGTTGCAGCCTGTTTGTGCCATGACCACGTCTCCCCGCAGTGGTGGGATTACACTGCCGGGGTTCCATGCACTCCAGTTTGGGTTTTTATATCCAGCCCATCATTGTGATATCTGAGTCCCTGATACCACCAAAAGCCAGTGTAATCCAAGGACGAATGCGGCCCAGAAAGCATAGAGCAATATCACTCTCCAACCCCATTTTCAATAACTGGTGTTCTCCTCGAGCCCAATCCATCCTTCCATTAGATCCCAGCATAGGGAAGCAGGTATCAACTCCACTTGGTCAGGATGTGCCTAATCAAGGAAGCTACCAAATTCAGATACCTTCAAGGGAAATGCATTGGACGTAATGGATGTAAATGATAATGACTGATGCTTAATCTAGATGGGATTAGCAAGAATTCCACTTAACGGGGATGTGGCCTGCCAGTAGTAAGAGCACAAGTAGTTTGCTCAGGTAATAAATAGGGGAGAAATTCTGAGCACTGGTCATTTAATACTAAATTGATCAAACCAAGATATAAAGAACGAAAAATAAGCCTTATTGAAATGAACAGGATTTTGTTTATTTACACAAGGAGCTGAAATTAGGACTACAATAAAGATTACATGCAGGGAGTGTTGCTTCTATTCTTGTTGGCCAAACAAAGCAAAGTCTTACGCTCTTCTCTGTGGCATTTCTGTGTTTGTCTGATCACTTTTGAACACTGCATGCGATCAGTTCCACAATTTCAGGTCATGTTCTAGGCAGCAATGGACAGAACCCTATTGCTTTTGGTGCAAATCGGAACACCGGAAGGGACAAAGGAGGGATGACCAGACCCCCCTTCCATCTGGATATCAGACCCAGCCCTTTAACTACCTCTGTAATTGTCTATGGATCAAAGACTATGGTTGATGGCAGCAATTAACACCTTCCAGCTAACAACACCCCCACATCTGAGCTCTGCCTGTCTTCCCAATAGACTTTAAAATGCTGGCACTCTGAATGATTTATCTCGCAGACCTGGGAAGAGGGAGGAATAAGGGGAATAGGAATAGAAGGTCATTGAGGGGAAGGGGGAAATGGGGGACATGTGGAATTGGGAATGGAGGGGAATGAAATGGGGCTTACTGATACAGGGAGAGGGACATGGGGGAAAAAAGAGCCCCTGGTATGGAGGAGAAAGGGGGGGGCATACAGAGACTTTGGGAGAGGAGGAGAGAATGGAGGACCATCACACAGGGGGAAGGAGGGAGCACACAGAGCCTCTGGCACGGTGAAAGTGGAGGGGCAGGGAGCCCCTGAAATAGAGGGGGATAGAAGAGTTGGGGAGAATGGAAGATGCATGGAGCCGTTCGGGCAAGCACTGCACTCAGCCTACAGAAGCAACACAGTGTGCGACAGTCTAGTACTGTTCTCCTGTGTAATATTTTAGTGCATTTTAAGTGTTTCTGATTTTATTAACCAGACTCTTCCCTAATGGCTGGATCGTGCGCCCTTTACTCACACTGGGAAGTAACCACTCACATCAGCAACCCAGCTGAAGCAAATAGCACTATGTGTGCAACTGCTCCCCACCTACCAGGGCAGCCCAGGGCTGACGAATCTGGCACATGACATCTGCGTGTCTAATTTAGATGCACGTCTGCTCCCTGATGTCAATTCAGTTGGGGCTTTGACACGGGGTTGGGACCTAGCAGGCTGATCACTCTGGCACTAATTCGCTTCCCTAAAGAGGTCTGATTGGGGAACGGAATGGAATTAGCTCACCAGCCTGGGTGAGCTAAAGGATTCCTGAGCCCATCAGTTGAAGATGGATAAAAAGGCACAGGAAGGAAGTGCAGGAGAGAGGAGCGAGGCTGACTGAGATCTCAGCGAAGAGAGACCTCTTCTCCTCTCCAGCCCTGGGGAAAGGGCTAATGTTACAAGAGATACTGTAAAGATGTTAGTGGAGGGATCCGAACTAAACTGCGCCCAACCGGTGGAGTCTGATCAGTGTCTGTGGCGCTAGAAAGCAGGAGAAGAGCATGCCCTGATATAGGAGCGTAGGTGTCTATAGAGAGTTGGATGGCTTCTGTTGCTCTTTGTTTCCCTTCTCACAATACACATTTGTCTTTCTCCACCTAACCCTCACCGCCTGAATGATCTGTCTCCAGAAGGTTGTGAAATCTGAAATAAGTATCTTATTAATAATTAATCACCCTCAAAGCTGAAATTTGGAAGAACGTCTTCACTGCTATGTCCATTGTGTTGGACAGGAGATCCTGTGTGATGCAGCAGATGAGCGATGTTCTGGTGTCTTACGCAGTGTTGTTGTCGCCACGTTGGTCCCAGGATATTAATGAGACAAGGTGGGTGAGGTAACATCTTTTACTGGATCAACTTCTGTGGGTGAGATAGCTCCAAAGTCTTATCAGTCACTTGAATGTGCAAAGCATGCCCTGATCTTACTGCAGCTTGTACTTGCAGTTAGCTCCTACTCACTGGAGTAGTTTCATTAAAGTTATTTATGTGAGTAGGGATTGTAGGATCTGGCCCCACAATTCCAATGAGCTGTTGCCTTGGACAAGTTTCTGCCATGGTATAGCTGTAATTAAGTCAATGGATTTAGGCCAGGAATAAATTTGGTTCTTTGTGTTTGTGTTTGTGTTAATTTGCATATTAGTAAAATACATGTTGTTTTGAAGTTGTCCAAGAGTTTTAGTGGCTATCTGAAATTAATAATGCTGTCAGCATTAAGAGTTATCTTCCCAAAGATTCACAAACTAGTCTATCAATCAATATGTAACACATAGATGGGGAATTTGCCAATATAAATTAAGCTGGCCTTGCCACACCCCTGGAAGAGAGAGATATTTCTGTTAAATATACAGAAAAACCTTGGGTCAAAATTGGCTGAAAAACAATCAGGTGACGAACCTCACAATAAAATACTGAGGGATAGAACAATATTACCCAGTCAGATCATATGCACATCAGCTCACTCTGACTATGTGCAGATGAGCAGGTAGTAAATACCCTGTTTTCTGGATTTCTAGGTCCTTTCTCCTCTTTAAATGTTATTCCCCTTCATTCCAAAAAAGTTAGATTTAATAACCAAAAGAGGGAGAGAAATTTCTGAGATTGCTTATAGGTATGTCTACATTGCAATGAAAGCCTAAGATTAGTGGAACTCAGATCGGCAGACCCTGGGCTAGAGAACCCATGGCTTGAGCATCTACATACACTGATTGTCAACCAGAGGTTAAGAATTTTCTAACTTCCTGGCATCTTCCCAAAAGGTGGCTGCTCTAGCCCTTTGTTCATGGTGCGGCGTGGGAAAACTTGACTGTCCGCCAAACTTGACTGTCCAGAGGATAAAAAAAGTCAACTCATGGGATTGTGGGATACTTTTGGCAGACTCCAATCACATGAGTCCAGTGGGGCTGCACTCTACACTGCAAAGCAAGAGAGCTTGAACCCTGGGTCCCTGCTTGACTCAGGCTTGGACCCTCCACTGCCCCTTCCCATGGCTTGACTGAAGCTTTCTGACATCCCCCACAGTCTTTCCCAGTCATGACTAACAGAAATACATGTAACCAAAATCTGCAGATTTTGCAACCTTCCCATTCACCCCCTCGTCCAGATAATTAATAAATATGTGGAAAAACCCTGGTCCTAGCACAGAACCTCGGGGCTCCCACTGTTATTCTTTAGCTGTATTGAAAATTGATTCTGCCTATTAGTCAGTACTTATGTCTCAGCCATGACCACTTAGTATCTTTAATAACCCCTTGTAAGGGACTCTGTCACGAGATGAATGAAAGACCAAGCAAATTATATCAGCCAGGCCTCCTTTCTCCGCTATTTTGTCAACCAAGGAGAACAAACTGACATCATTAGAGAGGAAAAGGGAAAGAAACATTTTCCCTGGGATCTTTCTTCTCTACTTTCAGAGTAACAGCCGTGTTAGTCTGTATTCGCAAGAAGAAAAGGAGTACTTGTGGCACCTTAGAGACTAACCAATTTATTTGAGCATAAGCTTTCGTGAGCTTCATCGGATGCATCCGATGAAGTGAGCTGTAGTTCACGAAAGCTTATGCTCAAATAAATCGGTTAGTCTCTAAGGTGCCACAAGTACTCCTTTTCTTCTCTACTTTGCGAGTCTGGTTCTCCATTGTCTTGTAGCTCATGAAGACACTGACCCAAGTACAAAGTGAGGCAAATCAGAATGGTGGAATTTGACACCCTCTTTTCCCTCTGTCTCCGTATTCTTCAAAGTAACACTGTACATTCTCTAAAACTCAGGTGGTGAGGGGTGGTGGTTGTATAGACAGCATTTCCCTTAGCCCCATTTATTTGTATAATTTCACTCATAAATGCACACATACGCTAAAAAGAAAACCAAATGAATGCACACAATTGCATCTAGATCTTACTGTGGACACACCAGGAGAGACATAGATGCCATTTAGCATGTCTCCCTTCTGTACCCCAGCCCAGTGACTCACCATGCTTCATATCAGTACTGGGCTGCTGTCTTCAGGTTCTACCTTTTTGTCCCATACAAGGTTAGTTTGCTGTCTAACCCCTTTTCAGCTGTGCTTCATTGGAATTCATAATCTTACTCCATCCCTGAAGAATGTAAGAGAGACAGCTCTGAGAATAGAGGACTAAACAGATGAAAGAGAGAAAAATAGCATATTCAAGTGGGAAACAATAGTTACAGAGTCTGTATATAAATTACAGTGACACATGGGGCAGATTTCATTTCTTTTCTACTAACTGGACTCTTTTCCACTTTTGCATATTTTTTTTAAATGTTGGAAAACACATTATCAAGGAACAATATCTTCAGTCTGACTAAAATCATTTCCTTCCTAAGGCAGACTGGGATTCAAAAAGGAACCAAACAAAGGGAGGTTTGTGCCTAAACCCCATTGAAATTCACTGACAGTTGGGCACCTAAATCCTTAGGTTCTTTTGAAAATTCCAGCTACAGCAGAGATAGCCAATCTTTTTGTGACTGGAAAGGTTAATTTGACTGAGCAAAGGAACCATAATTCTAGGTAACCGATCCAACCCTTACTGAAGTAAATGGGACTCTTTTCATGAGAGCTGGTTGGAACATGGAATTTAATTCCAAAAAGCCAAAATTTCAAAATTGCTTGTGGAATGGAAATTCCCCAAAGATTGATCTGGAAACATCAGAATGTTTCATTTCAATAATGCTGACATTTTTTTTTCTTTCAACAAGGTAGAAACCCAATCTGTCCCAAAGTCTTCAATAGAGGAGGGTCTCCCTGCTGTAAAGAAGTCCCACCAAGACCCAGTCATTAAAAGGAGGACGTTTTCAAGGCTGTATCACACATGAATGAAAAACGACATTGCTGGTTCCCTAATAACGATGGGAAATCATTCCATTACGCCAGCTTAAGTTCCAGTTTCACATGAATGGATGTCATTTTATGCTGATGATGTCATGGAACACTTGATGGTTGCTAAGGAGGGTTAAGTAATATACCTCTATTAAAACCTTTTAGTTAGTTAATGGTAGGGAACATGCACATTTCTATTCTAAAATGCCAGATATCTTACAACCTTGATATAATATAGTGTGAATTCTGGCCATGTGTCTTCATTTTTGTGTGCTTCAGAAAAGCAGACTTTGACTCCCCCTGGAAACTGATGGGCAGGATCCCTGGGAGGCTACTATGAGGTGGGAAAGGAGTCCAGGAGAGCGGGCTGTATTTCAAAGAAACCTTATTGGGGGTGCAGGAACAAACCATCCCAATGTGCAGAAAGAATAGCAAATATGGCAGGCGACCAGCTTGGCTTAACAGAGAAATCTTTGGTGAGCTTAAACACAAAAAGGAAGCTTACAAGAAGTGGAAACTTGGACAGATGACTAGGGAGGAGTATAAAGATATTGCTCAAGCATGCAAGGGTGTAATTAGGAAGGCCAAAGCACAATTGGAGTTGCAGCTAGCAAGGGATGTGAAGGGTAACAAGAAGGGTTTCTACAGGTATGTTAGCAACAAGAAGAAGGTCAGGGAAAGTGTGGGACCCTTACTGAACGTGGGAGGCAACCCAATGGCAGAGGATATGGAAAAATGTTAAGTACTCAATGCTTTTTTTGTCTCAGTCTTCACAGACAAGGTCAGCTCCCAGACTGCTGCATTGGGCAGCACAGTATGGGGAGGAGGTGAGCAGCCCTCAGTGGTGAAAGAACAGGTTAAGGACTATTTAGAAAAGCTGGACATGCACGTGTCCATGGAGCTGGATCTAATGAATCCGAGGATGCTGAGGGAGTTGGCTGACGTGATTGCAGAGCCATTGGCCATTATCTTTGAAAACTCATGGCAATCGGGGGAAGTCCTGGACAATTGGAAAAAGGCTAATATAGTGCCCATCTTTAAAAAAGGGAAGAAGGAGAATCTGGGGAACTACAGACCGGTCAGCCTCACATCTGTCCCTGGAAAAATCATGGAGCAGGTCCTCAAGGAATCCATTTTGAAGCACTTGGAGGAGAGGAAGGTGATCAGGAACAGTCAATATGGATTCACCAAGGGCAAGTCATGCCTGACCAACCTGATTGCCTTCTATGATGGGATAAATGGCTCTCTGGATATGGGGAAAGTGGTGGATGTGATATATCTTGACTTTTGCAAAGCTTTTGATATGGTCTCCCACAGTATTCTTCTTTAACTTGTCCATTAGTTAAAGAAGTATGGATTGGATGAATGAACTACAAGGTGGATAGAAAGCTGGCTAGATGATCGGGCTCAACGGGTAGTGATCAATGGCTCCATGTCTAATTGGCAGCCGGTATCAAGTTGAGTGCTCCAGGGGTCAGTCCTGGGGCTGGTTTTGTTCAACATCTTTATTAATGATCTGGAGGATGGGATGGATTGCACCCTCAGCAAGTTCGTGTATGACACTAAGCTGGGGGGAGAGGTAGATAAGCTGGAGGGTAGGGATAGGGTCCAGAGTGACCTAGACAAATTGGAGGATTGGGCCAAAAGAAATCTGATGAGGTTCAGCAAGGACAAGTTCAGGGTCCTGCACTTAAGAAGGAAGAATCCCATGCTCCGCTACAGGCTGGGGACCGACTGGCTAAGCGGCAGTTCTGCAGCAAAGGACCTGGGGATTACAATGGACGAGAAGCTGGATATGAGTCAGCAGTGTGCCCTTGTTGCCAAGAAGGCCAATGGCATTTTGGGATGTATAAGTAGGAGCATTGACAGCAGATCGAGGGAAGTGATTATTTCCCTCTATTTGGCACTGGTGAGGCCACACCTGGAGTATTGCATCCAGTTTTGGACCCCCCACTACAGAAGGGATGTGGACAAATTGGAGAGAGTCCAGCGGAGGGCAACGAAAATGATTAGGGGGCTGGGGCACGTGACTTACGAGGAGAGGCTGAGGGAACTGGGCTTATTTAGTCTGCAGAAGAGAAGAGTGAGGGGGGATTTGATAGCAGCCTTCAACTACCTGAAGGGGGGTTCCAAAGAGGATGGAGCTCGGCTGTTCTCAGTGGTAGCAGATGACAGAACAAGGAGTAAAGGTCTCAAGTTGCAGTGGGGGAGGTTTAGGTTGGACATTAGGAAACACTATTTCACTAAGAGGGTGGTGAAGCACTGGAATGGGTTCCCTAGGGCGGTGGTGGAATCTCTATCCTTTGAGGTTTTTAAGGCCCGGCTTGACAAAGCCCTGGCTGGGATGATTTAGTTGGGCTTGGTCCTGCTTTGAGCAGGGGATTGGACTAGTTGACCTCCTGAGGTCTCCCCAACTCTAATCTTCTATGATTCTATGTTTTTTTGTGTGTGTTGATTCTTTTTCAGATCCATCATAAATCTATATGAAAATAGAATGGAATATAGAACAAACACCATGGAAACGTGTTGCTGTAAGGTTCTTTCATAAGAAGATAAGAACGGCCATACAAGGTCAGACCAAAGGTCCATCTAGGCCAGTTCCTGTCTTCTGACAGTGGCCAATGCCAGGTGCTTCAGAGGGAATGAACGGAACAGGTAATCATCAAGTGATCCCAGTTAATTAAACCATCTTAGCCTCTGTCCATTGCTTTGACAATTTTCATTTTTGGATTCTGACTCAGGTGGGAAAAGCCTATTTCCTCTGTTGTAAGGAAGTAATACAATAGCATGTGATAATGAGTGAATGAGCACATCAGAGATGGGATGCTTCCAGACAAAATGAAATTGGGTTCATAAGACAGAAAGCACGCTTCCCCTTGGGGCCTTGGTACACAAAAGCTAGAGCCTGATCTCTGGGTCTGGCTCACCTGTACTCAGTTCAGGATCTAGTGTGTTGGCAAGGGAAAAGGCTAAGCCACCTTTCTGTTCCTCTGATACTCAGCCTAATCAGGAGTTGAACTGGCCTACTCATAACATAGAGCATCTTAAGGGCTGCTCCAAGCTATGCTGGCCATGGCAGACCTCTAATAACTGGGGTGCTGGCTGGGGATTGCCGGAGCACGGTGTACTCTGGCTTTACCTGCTCATGGCCTGGCTACACCTCAGACCTGTGTAGCTATACCTCCTACACCTATGGGGGTGAGGGAGAGCAGGTGGCCCGAGCACACTATGTCAGCTTTATACCACCTGGGAATTCTCCTTACATCAGAGAATCCCTGGCTGCCCTGTAAGGATTTTTCAAAAGCCGATATTTTGGCCACATTTTCACAGGGGTGGCAAAGGGCACATCCCTGACACAAAGCCCATCTCCTGCCAAATCTCATGTCCCCGTTGCAAAGGGGGGGGGGGGGCAGAGCTTTTCAAAGAAAAGATTACCAGAATTCTTTTTAACATGGGCAAAACGATGTATTTTTCCTCAGTTCTGGAAATGGATGGACCCTTTCGGTTGAAATTCCCCCCATGCATGATCCCCTCCCCCCACAAAAATCACCCTGCAGCAGACAAACTGAATGGAAAATTTCAGCCAAATGGTGGAAGTTTGACAAAGTTATAAGCAAATAAAAACAGAGTCTTATAATAGGACGTGTCAGGCAATCTTAATGATAGGCAGTGCTACCAGCCACCCTTATAGTTCCTAGAGAAAAATTACATTAAAATGGAGTTCAGTTTGAGAGTATATATCAGAAATTTAGGGTGAATATACATCACAGGGATACTGCAGTTATTCCCCAAACAGGAAATTCAAAGTTAACTTTAAAGTTCAAAGACATCAAAACATGCTATGGTATTGAGATATATATATATTATACACACAGATACAGTATATAAAACAGAAAAGCATGTGTTTTTATTTTATAGAATATACAAGTACATGTAATATGTAAATATACGTTATGTGTGTGTATATATATGTGTGTGTATACACGCAGACACAGATACACAGAGATACACCCATTATTGTACAATAGAACCTCTGAGTTATGAACACCAGAGTTACGAACTGAACAGTCAACCACACACCTCATTTGGAACCGGAAGTACACAATCAAGCAGCACTAGAGGCCAAAAATAGAAGAAGAAGGAGAAGAAGAAGAAGAAGAAGAAGAAGAAGCAAATACAGAACAGTACTGTGTTAAATGTAAACTACTAAAAAAAAGGGGGGGGGAGCAGCATTTTTCTTCTGCACAGTAAAGTTTCAAAGCTGTATTAAGTCAATGTTCAGTTGTTAACTTTTGAAAGAACAACCAGAATGTTTTATTCAGAGTTTTGTACATTTCAGAGTTATGCACAGGGCTTGTCTGCACTGTGGCGTTGTCGACAAAACTTTTGTCTTTCACGGGTACTTTAAAAAGCCCCCCCTGCGAAAGACAAAGGTTTTGCCAACGCAAGTGGCAGTGTGAACTAATGCCGGTTGCGGGGCTGGAAGTATTTTGTCGGCAAAAGTGCCGACACAGCCTTGTTGCTAAAAGCTGCATAGCGTAGACAAGCCCACAACCTCCATTCCTGAGGTGTTCGTAACTCTGAGGTTTTACTGTAATGCTTAAAATGTTTCTTGGCTTTTTAAAGATTCTGCTGGTTTGAGAGAGATAAGTTGTACTTAAAATAGGGAATACCAGTACATTTAGTAATATTTCTCAAAGTGGTAGGAACTTCTTAATTGCACTCACTCATTTATAGATATATACACCCTCCCAAAACATGTATATATGTCAGGTTTCAGAGTAGCAGCCGTGTTAGTCTGTATTTGCAAAAAGAAAAGGAGGACTTGTGGCACCTTTAGAGACTAACAAATTTATTTGAGCATAAGCTTTCGTGAGCTACAGAAATCATAGAAATCATTTTCTATGATTAGGATACTTGTGAGCTGTAGCTCACGAAAGCTTATGCTCAAATAAATTTGTTAGTCTCTAAGGTGCCACAAGTCCTCCTTTTCTTTTTATGTATATATGTGTATGTATGTGTATACACACACACACACACACACACACATATATATATTTAAATTTGTTTAGACAGAATGGCTTCTATTAAATTTAATTACTTCCCCTGTGGCTTTAAATCAAGGGTGGATACTAAACTAATAAACTACTATATATATATGTTTGTTTATGTCACCCTTGATTAGTATCCGCCCTTGTTTAGCTGTTGCACTTTTTCCATGCAGAGTTGACTAGATCCTATCCTTGTTCCATAGCCACACCTTTACCATGAAAGCAGCAGGAGAAAGTAATTACATTCAATAGAAGCCAACCCTGTTTAGCGGAGTGTAAATATAGGGGTGCTAATCACTAGACTTGGCACACAAGGAAGGTTATTGAACTAAATACCTACAGCCCAGTGAAACAACAGCTAAGTGTGGAAGAGGAGCCTGATAACCTTGGGCAAATAGTGAAGCAGTGGAAACGCCAGGGATAGAAGAGAATTGCTGAGGGTGGCACCTGATCCTATAACTAAGAGTAATGGGTTGAAACGAGCAAAGGAAAAATGAGGTTGGGAAAATGTCCTAGTGTTGATAGCATGTGGAGTAATCTCCCAAGGGACATGGTGGAAGTCCTTTAGAATGAGTCACTTCTTGCTGGACTGGGCAAACTATTAAAAACATACCCAAGGGAATAATCCTGCACTGGCAAGAAGGAAGGCTATCAGGTCTTTACCATCATGAATTATAAGGAATTCTCAAGCTTGCCATGAATAGCCTTTTTTAAAAGCCTATCAAACCACCTCTGATGACGTGAAAAAAGAATCAATTCATGCATTTCCTCCCCTCTCTTTTCGCACAGCGACTATCTTTATATGTATATTTACGGCTTCTCCCTTAATTGTATTTCCAGACCCGAGTTTTCCCCTTGTGCATTCCCAGAACTGCACTTGTTTGTTTCCTTTGTGCAGCTGACACTGTGCTACAAGAAAGGATGTGCTTTTATCGGAAAGTTGTCATAAGTAGGCTTTTGCAAAGTATGGAGGGTTTAACATGATGCCTTATAAAAGAAAAGAATGAAAAGGATGGACAATGAAAGTCGAGGGATGTGCAATTTCTCTGTCCATCTCTCTCCATGTATTGACCTTTTCCTTCTGGATACACCATTAGCTACCTGTATTACAGCATAGGGTGATAGACAATCACTCAGGTCTCCTATTTAAATCACTGAGGATGTTATCCACTCTGCAGGCAAGTGATTTCATTATATTAAAGCATGTTACTTGACATTTCATGTTGCAAAATCTCATTGATATTTTTAACAGCTCCCTAATTGGTTTCCATGTAGTTACTGATGGAGGGGTTTTCAACAGCCTCAGAGGGACGTTAAGATCCCTGAGGACAAATACCCAGGTGACATAAATAACCATGCAGCTTCTCCACTGATGAGCCTATATGTGAGTACAAGTTGGGGTGAGTGTGTAGATGTGCGGGTCAATGCAGAGAGAAGGCGTTCGGCATTTGACAAAGGAGCACAGAACACAGGACTGGAAGGGATCTGGGTCACTGAGTTCAGTCCCCTGCTATTGCTGGCAGCCCAGTCATATAGGCCTGTTCATAAAGTTATCAAGCTCCACCACAAAACTAGTTAGGTGGTTTGCCTTATTGGGAGGCTGTTCCAGAACTTTTCTCCTCTGATGCTTAGAAACCTTCTCCTAATTTCCACCTTACATTCATTCATGGCCAGTTCATACCCATTTTCTTACAGCCCTCCCTTTGGCTGGTTTTCTTGCTACAACCCATAGCCCATAAACTTCCAACCCATAGCATATAAATTCAGCCCAAGTTGTAATGTTCCAGTTGTACATGCGTATGTCAAATCACCTTTTGGTGTTGCCACAACGTGAGAACAAGAGACCTACAGGACAAATGGTGGAGCCTTGTCTCTTTTCAAACACAGAAGGAGCAAGGTTCTGACCCTGGCTTCCCCTGGGCGTGCCATTTATCTGTTTGTTGGGGGTGGACAGATTTTTATCTTAGTTATACCAATGTAAATCCAAATCCTACACCAGAATTACCCCAGTGGAAATGAGATCAGAATTTGATTGCGTGTCTGTTGTCTGTAGCACATGGATTCATTGCACGCTACGTTAAGTCCTGGGTCCATTGCTGTCAAGGGGAGTTTTGCCATTCACAGCAATGAGAGCAACGTTTGGTAAAGTGAGTTTCACCGACCTATATCTCCCACGCTGACTATTGATATTTGTATTGCGCTACCCTCTTGGAGCCCAGTCAGTGAGCAGGGGTCCTGTTGCACTAGGTGTCACACATACACATAACAATCAGATGGTCCCTGACCCAAGGAGCTTTCTATCTAAGTAAGTAAGAAATCCATCTTAACATCGCCTCTGATTTGGCCTCCTGGCCACAGGTCTAAAAGAAAGAATATTGAAAATTACTCAGAAATTGTCCGGGCTTTTACCACTTACTGCAGTGGGACCAAGTTCAGGCCATTAATTCTGAGCTGCACTGATTTGTGTTGTGAGTTAACTGAGCTACGGCTGTTGCAGGGTTGTGATGCCATAAGCTGAGAGTCAGAACCTGATCAGTGCAGAGGAGACCAGTGCTGAATGGCGTTTAGTGCACTCAGGGGCTTACCCTTCCTGTGGGTCTGAGGATATTCCCTGTTCTAAAAGAGGGAAACACCAGACATGCTACAAGTATTTTAGCTACTCCCTCCCCACATGCACCCCGATGCCAATATCTGGTCTTTTATTGGCAGGTGCCTGGCACACCAGAATAAGGAAGAATTCCAGGCAGAGGAATTAACACTGTATTAATTAAAACTTCATCTGAACAAAGTCTTTCCTCTCCTGAGTTGAGCTGGGGAAATTGAGATGCTATCTCTTCCTCAGCCAAAGGCAGAGTTTAGGGAAGAAACTTTGATCCTGGGCCAAACAGTCAATATTTATGAATTTGCCATTTCTGCAGGGAATTTTCACCAGGATCCCCCTCGCTCGCCCACCTCCCAGCACAAACAATGCTTCTGTGCAACAGACAGAAGTGAAAAGTTCATCCCTCTGAGCCCGGGTGTTCTGAGAGCATGACCGGCCTGCTAGACAAATTGCTTAGGAAGGGATAGACATGGTATTGGGCCTACTCTGCTCTCACTTACACAGTGCCGACAGAGTAACTCCACTGAAGCCAATGGAGTGAAGTTTGACGGGCCTCAAACGGGTGTGAGTAAAGAGAATCGGGCTACCTGCAGCCTGAGGGCCCGACTCACTGACCTTGGCTTAGGAAGGTGTCAGTTACACCTCCCTGAGCCAGCCTGGCCCCATGTGCGGTAGGAGTGGAGAATTCCTCCAAAGTGGGGCGCAGGGCAGTGGTGCTCCATTGCCTGTCGTCCAGCTGAGATTCCACGGGAGAGTGCAGCGTTCGATGCCGACCAGCGTTCTTCAGAGCCAGGACGGCAGAGGGGATACTCTGACTTAGCAATGCATTACCTGCCTCTCTTCCTGACTAGCGCCACGTGCCTTTGAGTCAGCGCTGGCCCCTCAGTGGAGGAGAGATTTCAGCAGGCAGATTTTCCACCTCCGCATCCTGTGCCCACAGCTACGGCTACCCTAGAGAGCTTACAGCAGCACCGGTGTAAACGATCTAGTGTAGATGCTCTAAGCCGACAGGAGAGAGCTTTGCTGTCAGCTTAACTACTCCAGCCCTCGCGAGCTGCAGCAGCTATGTTGGCGGGAGACGCTCTCCTGCTGACAGAGCGCTGTCCCTGCTGGCACTTAAATGGGCATAAAGTAATTCACTCGGAGAGTGGCTAATTCACACCCGAGTGACATAACTTAGGTTGTAACTAAGGACATAACTTAGGGTAGCCATAGCCTGGGTCTATGCCAACAGCAGCTGTGGGGAATTCAGCCCCCTCTACACATGTGCCCGGGGGAGGACATGTATATCGCATACAGGCTCCAAAGGGTTACCGTCAATGCACTGCATCTGGCCCATACAGCTTCGGTGCAGAGCTTTACTTGTTGCACTTCAATTGCCTCGGCTGTGTAATGCCGCCTGTCAGGCTCTCTCTCATTTTAATGTGGCCAGCAGAGCGGAGTCTAAATCCTAGAGCTCTGTGTCCTGATGACCGTTCCATGCAGCTCTTGTTTTCTCATATTGCAGGACCTGGCTGGCTTTGGTCCGTCCTGCCTAACTGCTGCTGAGTGATGAGGAAATATTTGCCGTGAGCCTGAGCACTAAACACCTTCTTTGCGGTTAGAGGAGATGGCGCTTTCTCCATGGTAGGCTGGTGATTAGGATGCATGGTTACCTACTTTTTCCACCTTTGCTGCAGTAATTGCTTTCCCGTCCACCCTTTGCGGAGAAACGAGCTAAGGAAATATTCTGGGAACAGCGAGGCCTTTTGAACATCATGTAATGTGAGCGCGCGGGTAATGTGGAGAATGGCTTGGCTCGGGAGGTAAATGTGAGTGATGAAGTCCGGTATCCTGCCCCAGGCTATGCCCATGGCCCCAGTGCCAGGGATGGCACAGAAATCTCACTACAGAGCTGCCCTCTGGGGGAAAAACCAAGGGCCAGATTTTACTCTGAGGGTATGTCTGCCCTGGGCTGTGATGGCAGCTTGCATGGGGTACCCAGGTTAGCTGCCTGAGTAATTAACTACCCAGGTTTCTGGGCAGGTTTCCACAGCTGGCACTGATGCCCATGCTGCCACAGCTTCACTGCTCCAGCACGCGAGCTGGCTCGGTTCAAGCTAGCTCAGGTATGTCCACACAAGCTGCAATCACACACCATGATTGCAGTGCAGACGTACCCTGAATTACGCCCGTGTAAATCCACCGAACGCAATAGGGGGTGACTCCGGCTGGAAGGGGCAAATCATTTCTCAGAAATTGTGCTGTCCTACAGTGGGGGGGGGGGTTGGGAAGCCCAATGTTAGAGCCCATCCTGCCTACACAATACATAGTAGGGCACAGGAGGGAGAGGGTCATCCATTGGAAGCAGCTTCTGCCCTAGCATGCAGGGCTGTTTGGGGCATAGGGCCCACCAGCCAGCCCCCTGCCTTAGCACACTGGGTGTGGAATGGAGCTGCTTGTGTGTCTGTATGTCTCTGTGTGCGTATGTACATGTCTGCATGTGCCCTCCTTCTCTGGGTGATGCCTGCAGTGCCATCACCAGTGAGGCAAGCAGCCCCCCGGGGCGAGGCTTGTGTGACTCACACAGCCCAGGGTAATTGGGAGCAGCTCCCAGCACTGCTGGAGAATTTTATTATCATGACTTTCTGAGCACCCTATAATTATTGTAACTGACTGAGCGTGGAAAGGGAGGAGATGGAGCAATGAAACAGCCACGGGGAGCTCTCGTTCCTGCCCGTTTAACGGCCCTTAATGGCAAGCCATTTCTTACTGCGTATCCCACGGCTGGTCACTATGGTCCAAATCCTTACAACAGGAGAACAGGTCAGTAACCCTCGAGCTGCTGCCACTCTCCTGACTTGTCCCCGCCAGCAGGGGAGCGGATCCCGGAACCACAGCGATGCAGCCCTCTGTGCCCTCCAGAGGGAGAACGGCAAAGCACTCTGCACTATGCGGCACGCAAAGGCCTTTCAGCAGCATCGGCTGGTGCAGACTGCAGTGGCCCAGGAGTGATGCTGCGCTCTCTGTGGGGGGAAGAATTGCACTTGTGCTCCAGAGTCTGCCCAGCCTACGAGCTGGTTACGGGGTGCAGCTGGCTGGCCTCTCCAGGGGTGTTACTAAAGAGAGTTACGGCACCCGAGCTAAGGCCGGTACCCAATGCCACCACTTGGGCACCCTTTCTCCTTCTTCCTGCACCTCATCTGGGGCTGTTCCGCTGCCCGCACTGATCGAGTGCTCCTCTCTACTCCAGTGGGTATCGGGTGAGGGCCTCTTTCCCTGGACCCGTTCCTTCCCACTTGCACTGGTTGTGGTGAGAGTTGACAAAGCATATGACGGGTTCCCCAGTGGCTTCTTCAGCTCTGGAGGGAAGGCCATTATGGCGGGTAAGTGCTCAGAGTAAGGCATTTGTGCCAGAGTGTCAGGCGATTAGATAGATAGATAGAAGAGGTGTGTGGGGATGGATAGATAGATAGATAGATAGATAGATAATTTGTATTGTGGTAGAGCCTAGAAGCCCCAGCCATGGACCAGGTCCCCCATTGTGCTAGGTGCTGTACAAACACAGAACAAACAGATGATCCCCTTCCCCAAAGAGTGTACAATCCATGTAGATAAACAGACAGATGCGGGAGGGGGTAAGACACACAGATGATATGTGTATAAAAGAGAGACCACTCCCCCGCCCCATTACAGCAAGAAGCCAGGGAAATGGTGGACACCGGCACTTTGGCTGCCATCTCCTTCCGAAGCAGGTACTGAAAGCATGACTCCTGCTGGTTCACTGTAGCACAGGCCCAGTCAATTCCAGGGCCTAGCTCCAGGGTGAGAGGTCAATGTGGTGACTCCTTTTCTGCCTGGCAAAGGACGCTGTTTCCTCACTGATGCTGATGGAGAAGTGCTTGGACAGTGGAGAACAGGAAGGAAACCTCATATCCCCTTCCTAAGGGACCGAAGCAGCCAGTTTGCATGACTCAAGGTTGGATCCAAAAGGAATTGCCTGGCATTTGACATAGGCAAGAGCTAGGCTAATGCCAAACCTGTCTCTCCAAGTAACAGTGCCCAGTTAAGTCTGACCCATTGAAATCTGGCCAGTTTCACCTTTGTAATAGAAGGCAGGTACTTCACCCACTTTGGAACCTGCTGCAGAAGATCATACTTCGTTTCTGAGTTAAGACAACAGCTAAAGGGGGTAGCTAGATATTCTAGTATGTGAAACCCCCTCATGCACATGTGTATGGCACCTTTCATTGGGATAGACATCAAAGGATTTTTAATCAAAATGGTGTTATGCAAAGAAATGCAGCAAAAAGGCTAAATGAGTGCCCATCTTCTTAAAAAAGGGAAGGAGGAGGATCCGGGAAACTACAGGCCAGTCAGCCTCACCTCAGTCCCTGGAAAAATCATGGAGCAGGTCCACAAGGAATCAATTCTGAAGCACTTAGAGGAGAGGAAAGTGATCAGGAACAGTCAGCATGGATTCACCAAGGGCAAGTCATGCCTGACTAACCTAATTGCCTTCTATGACGAAATAACTGGCTCTGTGGATGAGGGGAAAGTAGTGAACGTGTTAGTGCTTGACTTTGGCAAAGCTTTTGACACGGTTTCCCACAGTGTTCTTGCCAGCAAGTTAAAGAAGTATGGGCTGGATGAATGGACTATAAGGTGGATAGATGATCGTCAGGCTCAACGAGTAATGATCAATGGCTTTATGTCTAGCTGGCAGCCGGTATCAAGCAGAGTGCTACAAGGGTCGGTCCTGGGGCCAGTTTTGTTCAATATCTTCATTAATGATCTGGAGGATGGCGTGGATGGCACCCTCAGCAAGTTTGCCAATGACACTAAACTGGGAGGAGAGGTAACTATGCTGAAGGGTAGAAATAGGATACAGAAGGATCTAGACAAATTAGAGGATTGGGCCAAAAGAAATTTGATGAGGTTCAACAAGGACAAGTGCAGAGTCCTGCACTTAGGACAGAAGAATCCCATGTACCACTACAGACTAGGGACCGAATGGCTCGGCAGCAGTTCTGCAGAGAAGGACCTAGGGGTTACAGTGGACGAGAAGCTGGATATGAGTCAACAGTGTGCCCTTGTTGCCAAGAAGGCTCACGGCATTTTGGGTTGTATAATTAGAGGCATTACCAGGAGATCGAGGGACGTGATCGTTCCCCTCTATTCGACATTGGTGCGGCCTCATCTGGAGTACTACGTCCAGTTTTGGGCCCCACACTACAAGAAGGATGTGGAAAAATTGGAAAGCGTCCAGCGGAGGGGAACAAAAATTATTAGGGGGCTGGAGCACATGACTTAAGAGGAGAGGCTGATGGAACTGGGCTTGTTTAGTCTGCAGAAGAGAAGAATAAGGGGGGATTTGATAGCTGCTTTCAACTACCTGAAAAGGGGTTTCAAAGAGGATGGATCTAGACTGTTCTCAGTGGTACCAGATGACAGAACAAGGAGTAATGGTCTCAAGTTGCAGTGGGGGAGATTTAGGTTGGATATTAGGAAAAAGTTTTTCACTAGGAGGGTGGTGAAGCACTGGAATGCGTTACCTAGGGAGGTGGTGGAATCTCCTTCCTTGGAGGTTTTTAAGGTTAGGCTTGACAAAGCCCCGGCTGGGATGATTTAGTTGGGGATTGGTCCAGCTTTGAGCAGGGGGTTGGACTAGATGGCCTCCTGAGGTCCCTTCCAACCCTGACATTCTATGATTCTGTGACTCTCTGGATGAATTGCTCCTGCTGTTTCCCAGTGCTTTGTGACATCGCACAGCAGCTTAGGATATGACACACCAGACAATAGCGGTGAGGCTTAGATATGTACAAAGACAAATACAGAGTGAATGTAAGTGAAGAAATACTTATGCAACTGAGGGGAAACTGGCCAGTTGGAATATAATAAAACTATTTGGAATCTGGCCGTGTCGGTCTGGGGATAACAGCCCAGTGGAAAGTGCTATGGCAGAGGTGGGCAAACTACGGCCCCCGGCCCCGCCCCTGCTGTTCCCCCTCCCCCACAGCCTCAGCACCCTGCACTGCCAGCATGCTGTCCCGCTGCTCCTGCCAGGCAGCACGGTGATGTGGCTGGCTCCAGCACGGTAAGGGGGCGGGGAGCTGGGGGTCCCGAGGGGCAGACAGGGAGCAGAGGGCAGTTGGAGGTTCGGGGGGGAGAGGAGGGAGTCAGGGAAAGTGGAATGTGGGGGGCGGGGGCTGGATAGGGCATGGGAGTCCCGGGGAGCCTGTCAGGGGGCTGAGTGTGGATAGGCGTCGGGGCAGTCTGGGGATAGGGAGTAGGGGGGGTTGGATGGGTCAGGTGTTCTGGGGGGGTAGTCAGAGGATCTGGGGGGGGGAGTCAGGGGACAGGGAGTGGGGCAGTTGGATGGGGTGGAGGTTTTGGGGGGGGTTCAGGGGAGGGGGAACAGTGGGGTGGTTGGATAGGCGTGGGAGTCCCCAGGGGCCTGTCAGGGGACAGGGAGAAGGAGGGGTTTGATCGGTTGGGGATTCTGAGGAGGGCAGTCAAGGTGGGAAGTAGGTGGCAAATAGGGGGCAGGGGCCAGGCTGTTTGGGGAGGCACAGGCTTCCCTACCCAGCCCTCCATATAGCTTTGCAACCCCGATGGCGGCATTTTCTTTGAAGTTTTGATTAAAATTTTTGTTGAAAGTCCAGACAGACAAGAAATAGGGGGTCGGAGGGAATCGCACAAATTTCAAATGTGCCCCCCTCTTTATTGTTAGTTTTTAAAATGGCTACAATTTTTTTAAGTTGAAATTTCAAAAATTTCAAAATTTTACCCAGGTCTAATGGCTGCCCCTGCCAACCCCACTCCTTTGCACGCAGCATGAGAAAGGAAGGGAAACTTTAACACCAAGCCTTTTGTCTATGGAAGATTCACAGAATCCTCTGCTTTGCTTTCCTTAACAAATTGGTTACAATTTATTCCATACAGACAGAAAAATCCTATGACTTTAGCGATCAATAAAACAAGGTAATCAGCTAAGAAGCCAGTCCCCTTCTCAGCCTTCTTTCTAGCAAGTCTCTGTTCAGCAGACCTTCACAACAACCTTTGAAACAGGGATATGACAGAATGTGAGTTGCAATAATGCATCAACTTTGTGTGTTCCCACGCATGCCAATATGAACACAGCAGATATACAGTCTTCATCAAAGCTTAACTACACAACCTCTAAAAACTAAAACAAAACACGCTGCAAAACTCACATAGGTAACATCAGCCGATATTGCTCATTTTAAACTAAGGAAGAGGTACTCATATTGCATCTGCACAAGATTATAGACTTTTTATCAGTTAGGAGTTAATGCCTGTATCATGCCTGTTTTGAAAAGCACAAACAATAGTCAGTTACCCAATTCCCATTAACTTTCAATAAGATTCCAATGCCTCAATGCCATTTGTGCCTTTGAAAATCCCCTCCACCCCAAATAGTTAGATCTTCTAATACAAGTATTTCCTTATAAGAAATACAATTGCATTTTATTGGAATAGAAGAAAAGACATACATGTAAAAACAAACAAACAAACAAACAAAAACCCCCAATCCTCAACGTTTTAAACATATTGTCAAAATTAGAGAAGCAAAAAGCCCCAAACCTAGGTAACATCACGCATCTTTTTTAAGGAAGAGTTCAGGTTTCTTTAAGATTGCTTTGGTCCAGATAACACTGAATCTTCAAGAAATCTCCCAGTGTATTAATGGACTTCAGAGACAAAATATAGCTTAAGATACCAGATGTGTATCATTCCGAATGTCGCCTTCCAGAAGCGAAATGGTTGGGATTCTTATTAGAACTCTGCTGTTGCAAGATCACAGAGTAACATGCTGACAGTCCGAGCCACATTTGAACCCAATATGTATTTTTAAAATGACACACATATATTCCATCTTAAACTGATACTGGACAGAACAAGTCTATCACCACTGTGATTGCACTTGAATTTGCAATGAAAACCTTGGTAGCATGTGGAGTGCTATGAACAAGCCTTTCTGTATCTCAAAGTTTTGTTCTTGTGCCGATCACCTCCCCCTTAATTAGCAAAGCAAGGTCCTTCATGAAATCTTCAGCTTTTCTCCCTTCTCTAGTTATAAAGGGAGGTTCTTCTTTCGTGTAGGGACTGGTGTCATTCTGGTTATGAGGGAAAAGTTTTGTTAAAGAGGAAAGCCCTACCTGATTGTGTTGATATTGGTTATTTACAGTGAAGTAGCACCAAGAGGCTCGGATCAGGGCCCCATTGTGCTTGGTGCTATACAGACATATAATCGAAAGACACACCCTGCCCGAAAGGACTTACAATGTAAGTAATCTTTGCATCCAATTCTGTCTTAGAACCATTGGAACTGCCCAAGGCAATCCCTACTCCTATGTGTAAATTAAGTCAGACAGATATATAGACTGTAAATGCGATGGGGAATGGACCATCTTTTTGTTCTGTGTTTGGACAATGGAGTTCCGGCCCATTACTGAGGCTCCTAGGTGCTATGCAATACCCATGAATAATCAATCCATGTTAGACTGTCCAACCCCTTGTAACATCTGCCCAGAAAATGACAGAAAAAAAGCCAAGCCCCAACCTAAGCCTTTTATTTTGCTACCCACTGTCTTAGCCAATCCACTCTCAAATGACTATTTGTGTTTCTGAATAAATAATACAATTAGTTAAAAATTATTTAAAAGTTGGTTTCCCCGTCTGTTGCATGGAACAATAATACTTTGGGATGAGAGTGCTGTGAAACATAATTAAATAGTGTTTGTAAAGTGCTCTGAGAATTTCTGATGATAGATGCTGTAATGGGGTGTCCACCCCACACAGGAGTGGAAGGGGTTAATGGAGGCCAGATGGGCCAATTAACCTGGTGGACTGAATGCTGAGGGGAAAGCCCTAATTAAAGGAACAGGCTCACCTATGGAGGAACAGGCAGGGCCCGTATAAAGCCAGGTAGCTGGCTGCCAACAAGGGCTGCAAGGAAGTAGGCTGCAGTCTCCCTGAATGGAGGGAGCTGGTGGCTGGCAAACCCCGAGAGTGGGGAAGCCAGATAGGTAGGAAGAAGCCCAGGGAAACAGCAGCAAGGGGTAGGATGGTACAGAGACCTTGGCTGCTTGTTACAGGGACCCTGGGCAGGAACCCAGAGTAGAGGGAGGGTCTGAGTTCTCTTACCAGCCACTGGGAAGGGGAAAGGGCGTTGGAGACACCAGCCAGACAGTGGGGTTGGGAAGACTGAATTTCCTGGAAGGGGAGGACCTTAGTGACTGAGATGGAGGGCTAAGTCACAAAGACGACACTGAGGGTCTTGGAGTGAGAGAGGAGCTGTAGACCAGAGGGAGAGACAGAGCGATGTGCTAACTGCAGAAGGGGGCCTCAACCTCAGGAGTTAATCCCCAGACTGCCCAGGAGGAGGCGCCAGACCAGCAGTGAGTCATGCATCCTGTGACAGGTGCCATTATTGTTATCGTCCAGCAGCACCTAGCAACCCCAGCAAGGGATCAGGGCCCTATTGTGTTGGGCGCTCTACAGACAAGTAACAAAGAAGACAATCCCTGCCCCAAAGAGCTCACAAGCTACAGTTCAGCCAGATCCTTTAGACCCCACAACTCAGATCCTCAGAGGTATTTAGGCACCAAACTCCCACGGATTTCAATGGAAATACCTTTGTAGATCTGGGCCTAAATTCTCTTCTACTGACAGCATAATAGAACTCACTTAAACAAATACCTGTCAAAAGATCAACTGTTTTAATAGAATACACTCCCATCATCAAACAGCAAGACCCCTAAAAATATCCATTTATAAAGATAAAATACTAACGTTCAAGCCCGGAAAAGGTATAAACCTCTCATGGAGCAAAAGAAGAACAATACAACAAATAAATGACCTAAGGAGGAATAGATTTGTCACACGGATAAACGTGGTGAGTTCCAAAAAAACAATCTCATATCTAATAAAACAGCAATATTCTCTTCATGGCCCACCAATGCCTCGTGAGGAACCTTGAAAAACATTCTATGAAGAAACACTTTGGCTGATAATATCATAGGTTTTCTGGGACTTTATTTTATTAAATGTTTTGGTCTTTGGCTTCTTTTTGATGAGAGAGAATGAACACTTGCACCAAAACAAAATCTTGATTGCTTACGAGTCTATTTGCTTCTTATTCCTAGCTTGGTATCAACAGGAGCTGCTGGGCGCTCCTGATGTTTTTGTTTGTTTTTTTTAGCTGAAAATATTGGCCACAGGGTCCAATCCCGGTGTTCTGGTGGAGGAAAAACAACACCTGGAGTCTTGCCTACATCTTGGGGCCAATGGAGTCACACAGATTGTTTTCACTGACTTCAGTGGGCGATGGATCAGGCCTCTGGCTTGTGACCAGAGAGCAAGTGAGGGTGAAAAATCGCGACGGGGGGGGGGGGGAGGTGTTATAGGTGCCAATATAAGAAAAAGCCCTGAATATCGGGACTGTCCCTATAAAATCAGGACATCTGGTCACCCTAGTGACCACCCAGTTGGTTTCCTTGGAGATGGCTATGATGGGGCATCTGAAAGAAAGGGCCTGTGGATGTGGGATGAGCTGGATTCTTGCTCGCCAGGACTACAGATGAGGAACAAGAAGCTGAGGCAGCAGAATTCTGAAGAAACAAAGATTCTGCCTTCAAGCAAATGTCCAAAGAAAGGAAAAGCAAAAGGAAAATTAACAGAAAATAAATGAAACTGGACCAAATTTTGTCGTAAAGGGTGTGATAAGGATCACCATGACATCAATGGTCGCGGTCTGTGCCCAATCCGTGTGCAAAGGGGTTCCTGTGCCACCATCCTGCAAGAGAACAAACTACACTGGGTCCCAAAGTTCCCATGCATGAGGCCTAATCCTATTCAGTCTGATATCAGTGGCAAATCTCACACCGAAATACAAGGTGCCAGACCCAGGTTATAGTCCAAAAAGAAGTTCTTTAAAGAGCCGTCTCTCCCTAGTAACACTCAGCAATTATACTCTATGGAGCGTCCCACTTTACAGACATCATCTGATTAATCCTCACAACAGTTGCCAGGCTGGTTAATTTGCTGGCCCTTTTCGCAATGGGAGAATAGCTGCAGTGTAGGAATGGCCTGGCTAGACACACTTCTGTTCCTAGCCTGTCCTGGAATGCCCCTAACATCCATCCGAAGCTACGGGCTCCTGGAGGATGAGCTGTGGCTCCCAAAGAGACCTCTACCCCACCACCCTTCTCCCCATGCACCAGCAGTAATCCCTCGAGGGTTTTGTAGAAGAACGAAAGTTGCTGTACTCCAACACAATGGCTTCATTAAGTGTTCTTCTTCAGAGGTTCCATTGTGTTCACGAGCGGATTAAAATCAGCAAGAGGAAAAGACACATTCAGAATGTAATGTTGCATCCAAACTTTTTTCCTCCTGCTAGTTTGTTCAACTGCTATTTCTCTGAGACATAGGACCTTACCTGTCAGGTGTCCTGTTTGGTCACAATTACTGTTTTTCCAAACAAGAGGGGCCTGGTCCATTGATAACAAGTGCAATGGAGGAAAACAGTGGAGTCCCCACTTATAACTAGAGGATAAGGGGGTTTGGGGAGGGATTATTTGCACAGAATTCAGCCTGGGTTTTCAAACCAGTATTTATAGGTTTGGGAAGAGCCAAGAACAAAAACTTTAAAATAGTTATTAGGGGTTTTATGGAAACTGGATGAATGGACGATTTCAGTGGGAAGCCAAATATACATTAAAAAAAGGTCATTTTGGATTGGCAGGGAACCTTCGGATTTTGAAATAATAAAACTAAAAAATAAGAAAATAAAGCTCTTGAGAAGCAATGGCAAAGCCTCCGAAGCCCAGAGTGAAGCCTTCAGTCGAAGGCTGTAGATGCTACACTTGAATCAGAGGATAGCAATTGCTAGCATTGCCTTCCAATGATTAATTATTATTAACACAAACAATGCTGCATCATGCAGAGCTGTCTCACCATAGCAACCCGGTGGGGCAACCCACGTACCAGGCTCAAAGATGGCATTTGCAGGAGAAACGGAACAATTCCAAAAATAGCATGAAGGGGTAAGCATACACCCACTGAGTGGCTTCTCCCAATTTGCTTCACCTAACAAGCTATATATATGCTGTAAATTGCTGGGTGGCTGGCAGTGGTGCCTGTGTGAGCCATGGTGTTACTCCTGCAGTGATAGCCCTGTGTTTCTGCTTCGGAGCCACTTTCAGCATGAATGTTACTGTGCGTCAGAGCTGGGCATCGAGGCGCTAGTGGGGACTTTGTCAGCTTGACACCCCCAGAGACCAATTTTGGATTCAGGGGAAAAAGAGAAAGTCTCCCCCGGCCCTATTCCTCTTCTCAGAAGCAGACCTCGTGCTCCTAGCTGCGACTCAGGGCCTCCACATTCCTGGACATCTGCAAAATGCATGGTAGCCACCAGTGTCTGGGTTCCTCACCGCAGCTCATCGGGGATGAGCCGAGAAGGCCAGATCATGAATATCAAGATAGGTCAGAGAGGAGACATCTGTAATCCCTATAATAATAAATGTAATTCACATTTCTGTAGCACCTTTATTCAAGCCCCTCCCAGGTTTTTGCAAACAGCAGGGAACGAAGCTTCACAGAAGCCTGGCAAGGCAGTATCATAATCCCTGTTTTTACTGAAAGGGAAACTGAGGCAGAGCACAGTGATATGAATCTGCCCAAGGGCATCCAGCAGGGCAGTGAGAGAAACAGACCCAGAATTTGTGACTCACACTCCTGTGCTCTAATCACTAACATTTTCTCCCTGAAAATCAAACCCTGGATTCTAGTCTCACTGCCGTCAACAGTAAAGCTCCCCTTGATTTGAACGGGGCAAGGCATGGCCCATTGGTCTGTTCTTTGCCCTTTATAGGCCTGTGCCTTTTGGAGCCTGGGTTTTGTTCTGCTTTGTGCATCAGCCAGCTGGACAGTGCCGTGTATATTTAGGGCACAATGTGAAAAATAAATGATGATTTTAAAAACTCCATATGGAAGGGTTTAGTGCTTTTAATAGCAAAATTATACTTCTTCATTCATTGCACTTCTACAAAGAAAATCAAATGCTTGTCAATGTCAATCCCACCAATAGCTGGACTCTTGTTCTCTTCGTCCTGCTCTAGCTGCCCAGCAGGCTCCTGGGACCGTCAAGGACAATGGATCAGTCCAGTGATCTAGCAACAAGACCCACAGGAAACAGCAGTGTGGTCCGTTAACTCTTCTTTAGTATTCCTGATCCCCCTGATCTTGCCAGCTTCCATGAGCTAAGCAGGGTTTAGGTGCCCGCATCCCGTGGTGATGACTTCCACAACTGCCAGACACAGAGCATGTCTGGTGCAGGAAGCGGAGCTGGAGACACAGTAATTAGCACTATTCCATCAGAGTCAGCTCTGGTGCTAGGGGGCACTGTGCGACTGGAGGAGTTCTCTTCACTGAGATCCAGAGATGAAACCCTGGCCATTTATTGTAATTCAAGATCCCATGACACTTGTAAAAGTAGGGATGTCAATTCTGCCTTAAATACCAAGCTTCATAATTACAGTCTGTCAGTCTAGATCCCCTGAGCAGCATCTTCACTTCCTGCTCTAAATTATTCTGCAGTTAACTAGCTGCTGTGTTCCACCCCAGAGGTGGCTGCATTTCAGTGGTGGGTAATGCTTCAACTTCATTTATACCTCTAAAGCACTAGTTTGCATTGCGGGCAATGCACAGATGCATGTCCCTACCAGGAGCCCCAAGAGGCCAACCTCAGGAACTTGGGGACCACGGCCATATGTGTTCCCCTCGGTAGCGGGACAGCCCTGGTGGTCACTGAAGGGGATGGGGTACTCTGACTCACCCTCCTTCATATTATTCTGGTGCTTGTGCCTGGCAACCAATAGAGAACAAGGAGTGTGACTGGCCAGTCCCTGCCTTGGGAGCCCACAGGAAACCTTCACTCTTACCTCCTGTGCCCTATGCCCACACAGGATCTAGCTGTGCTCTGGCATTTAACGGGTTAAATGTTTAAGACCTTTGGATGAAAGATGCTATTGACAAACAACACTGCTATGATCCTTAAGTATAAAGGATGGGAATCAGAGCTTAAACCCACAGGAGCCAGGGCTTTCATGATCGAATGAACTAATTCCATCCTCAGCTTGCCCTCCAAGGTAGGGAAGAGTAACAATGTACATGACAAAATCGGTCACCCTTGTCAGGGCCTTTTTTCCCTGACAATATGTGGGGCGTGTCAGGCAGTGAAGGACTTAGCTGGAGGTTTAACTGTGAATGGTTTGAGTTTTCAATTAGCTCCTTAATGTTATTTTAATATAAGTATATTATATATATATATATATATATATATATATATATATAAAAATCTATGTGTGTGTGTGCACGAACGCAACAGCCTTGCTTAACTCCTGTCTTAATTAAGAAGAGGTCCATTTCCAGTCCATGGCTGATGACTGTCATGTCATGGAGGAGTCGGGGGATGGCAACAAATTTTGGCAGGCATCCAAATTTAAGGAAAATTCTCCACAGATCCTCATCCCTGATGGACTCGAATGCTTTTGTGAGGTCGATGAAGGCCATGTACAGAGGTCAATGTTGCTCACGGCACTTTTCCTGACGTTGGCGTGCAGCGAAGATCATGTCGGCAATACCTAGAGATGGTCTGAATTCACAGGGTGATTCTTGAAGGATTTTCTCGGCCAAGCGGAGCAGCTGCTTGAGAATTCTGGCAAGAATCTTTCCAGAAGTGGACAACAAGAGTGATTCCTCGATAGTTTCCACAATCTAATTTGTCTCCTTTCTTGAAGATCCTAGCATCCCTAAAATCAGCTGGGATTTCTTCTGAATTCCAAAACTTGAGGATTAAGACGTGAAGCTGGTGAGCCAGTTCTTCTCCTCTTTGAAGATTGCGGCAGGGATTCTATCACGTCCAGATGCCTCATTGTTCTTCATCTGGTTGATAACTTTCTTTACCTTGACAAATGTTGAGGGATTAAGGTGAGGTTCTGAGGTCATCCTTGATTGGATGTTGAGGGATTAAGTCAAAGATGCCTTTGTCAACACTGGAGTCATGATTAAGGCTCCGTGTTTGTCATCGAGGTCACAGATTCCGTGACTTTCCCTGACTTCTGCAGCAGCTGGTGTGCCTGGTCTTGGGGCCGCTTGATCAGCTCGGGCAGCCCCCGGGCCAGGCACAGCAGCTTCTGCTGGAGCAGTCTCGGATCCCCCTCCCTGGGCTGCACCCCCCCCCCCGAGCACCTGTGGTGCACCACCCAGGCCGCACCCCCCCAATCACCCGCAGCGCCCCCCAGGCCGTACCGCCCCAAGCACCCATGGCACTCCGTCCTGGGCCACCACCCAGGCCGCACCCCCCAAGCACCCACGATGCCCCCCCAGGCTGTCCCTGAGGGCCCTCCCCCAAGTTTTAGTCAGGGGTATGTAGTAAAAGTCAGGGACAGGTCAGGGGTCATGAAGTTTTGTTTACTGTCCATGACCTGTGTATGACTTTTACTAAAAATACCCGTGACTAAAACGTAGCCTTAGCCACGATTGAAGAGATCGTCAAAGTATTCCTCCCACTGTGCACTGACCAATTTGTTGTCCCAGAGAAGGTTGGCTCCATCCCTGGATCTGAGGGGATTAAGCCTTTGGTGCTGGGATCATAAAGGGCTTTGGTGGCTCCCTGAGCCATGGCCAATGGATGAGGGGCCGGCAAAAAAAGTGCTTCAAAGACACCCTCAAATTCAACATGAAGAAGTGCAATATTGACATAAACTCATGGAAAACCTAAGCTCTCGACCGACACCAATGGGAAAAGACCTTGTGGTAAGGATCCCAGTATTTCGAGATCCAATGGAGACAACAGAAAATGGAGAAACGGGAAAGGAGGAAAGAAGTGCTACAACCCGACTCAGCAATCCGGATTCACTCCTTCCCTTGGCAAGTGTCTGCCCCAATTGTGAAGTGTTGTGGATCCCGGATTGGTCCAATTAGCCACCTGCAGATCCATCAGTGATGACTATCATTTTATGGAAGACAACTCTTCCTCGAATTCCGAGGGATCGTAGCCAAGGATATATGTGTGTGTATGTAGAGATATACGTATACAGATACTCTCATCTATATAAATGACCCATGGCCTTGAAATGAATTGAATACAAGGTTATGATTCATGTCAGGGGCTCTGCTTTCTTGCCTCATAATTTAGAATTGCAAGAAAGAAAATTAATGACTTGTAGTCACTCCTGGGCTTTCTCCGATTGGCATTAGAGTGTTTGTTTGGAGTAAATGCTGTAGTTAAGGGTGAAAAGCCATTTCCTTTGTAAAACCCTGTTTTGAGATGCTCATTTCTGAAAAATTCTCCTTTGGGGCTGAAATGTTGCATGTTTCGTCTCAGCTCAGAGGTGATTTCTGTCTTTTTTGGAAAGTTGGAGGAAATTCTCAACAGATAGCTTTGAGTTCTTGGAGAATGAATAAAGCACTTATCTTATCCAGCTGTAACAAGTGGCAGTCACACACAGAGCCTGTCCACACTGGAAGAAAAAGTGTATTTTTAAAATGTCTTAGCCAATACATATTAACTAACGTTTTAAATTGACTTTATCCATGTATTATCTGGTTAAAATGAGCCATAGGGGGAGCATACGATGCAACTCATGCAGCTAAATTTCAGGTAAAATTTTCTTGTGCACTTTGACAAAGTCAGAGTTAGCTAAAATGTGTGAGTTAAACCTGACCTAACCTCAGCCACTTTTCCTAATCTAGAAAAAAAAATTACAATATTGGAATGTGAATAACTCAAAAGCAGCAGGACACTGAAATCTGAAATGGGGCCTGAGTCTGCAAACCTTTACTACACAAGCCAACACTCACCCCTGGGCAGAAGCCAGCACAAGATATTGGCACCGTTTAAGCCCACTGTACAGAGGTGAATTTCATCCTACAAGCTTAAATTCATGGTGAACCCATTAAAAACACACATCAAATTTTGCCCTGGAGCAGGCAACAAACTCAGACTTACTTTCAAGATGTGGGATCCAGGACAACTGCTGAAACAGGAGAATCTTATTTCTCTATTTCCTTTGGGGTACGTCAAATGAACCATTGACTAGCACTTATTCAGGCAAATAATCTCGTTAGCTTCAGTGGCACTTTTCTCTGGAGAAAGTGCTACTTGGTATGAGTAAAGGTTGAGAGTTGGCCCCACAGCATGTAGATAGTTCTCAGGGAGGAGCAGTGATTGGTAGGTTTGTTGTAAATCAATGCCGGAGCTGTCTGTGCCTTTGGAACATGAGAGAGGCTACACACTAAAAGCAGAACATCCATTGTTGTTTTTTTTTAATTTGACTTTGTGTGCCCAGCCCTAAACTCTAGTTGTTGCACACACTTAATAGCCTCTGCACATCTGATTCTCCTCTCCCTTATCCATGGGTGAACCCAGGAGCTAATCCATTGAACTCGATGGAGCATAAAACGGGGAAGAGGAAATCAGACCCTGAGACATCACTTGCTCTCCCAGTGTTGCCAAACTCTTGATATTTTATCATGATTTGTGCTCTATTTGGATTTTATACTTAAAGCTCCAGCTCCTGGAATCATGTTATTATCTGAAACTCTCATCTTTCATTTAAAAAAGTGCCTGCTCCTCCTCATTGCAAGGGAAAGCTTGAAAATCTGTGCTACTCATGACTGAAAAGCCCAAAGGCAAATAAAAAGAACCTAAATGTACTATTTTAAAAATATCGTGAGTCCATGTTTTTGAACACTTGGGGTTGGTAGTACTATAGCCCACCCACCTAAAAGAAGTAAATGGATACCCTTTGACACATGCCTTGATGATCAATAAATATGGGCGTCCATGGAGATCCAGAGCCAAGGACAACGGCAGGGCCGCCCAGAGGATTCAGGGGGCCTGGAGTCTTCAGCAGCGGGGGTCCTTCTGCTCCAGGTCTTTGGAGCACTTTGCTGAAGACATGGAGTGGAAGGACCCCCCGCCACCGAACTGCTGCCGAAAACTCTCGTGGGGGCCCCTGTGGGGCCCAGGGCAAATTTTCCCACTTGCCCCCTCCCCCGGGCAGCCCTGGACAATGGCAATGTCTCACTACCAATTGCGTTTGTTTGAAAGTGGATGGGGGGGGCGGGGAGTTTAGCCTGAGCGCCTCTCAGCTATCCCAAACAGCCACAATGGCACATGAAAGGAGAGACCGCTCTCTAAGGTAGCCAGGACACCAGCCACTGAGAAGTTGATGACATTGGATGGACGACTGCGCTCTACCTGTAGACTCTAGTCCTAATAAATCGGCTTGGGCACATGCAAGTGACCACATCTGAATTGATCATTATGGTCCAAAACTCCCAATGATACCTTAATGTGCTTGTTTTATTAAAACATAAACCCATCACCCTTGCCTCTGGGCTCCTGTATGCAGAATACTTGAGACAATACCCAACAACTGATGGCAAATAAATAACTTCAGAGTTAAGCTGATGTCAACATTCTCCACAATCGCCCTTCCAAATGGCTAGGTAGACCTTATACTGTGTTTTGAAGATCAACACAGCTGGGGTCTGCTGCTGCAAGGGAGGGAAGCAAATTCTAATGTAGGGGCCCTCTGTTTAAAGTGCCCCGCTACCAGCCCCAGACATTCATAGCTTAGGGGCTGTGGGAATGCATCAGCTGAACTCCAGCATTGCAGCAGTTCATAGGGAGGTAGGCGTTTTCAGCCCATAGGTAGCCAGGACCCAAACCATGTAGGGTGTATATGTACAAACACACTCTCACAACACTACCATCCAACTTCTCCCAAACCCAAATGACATCAATATTTTCTTTAATTATTGTATTTTTAAACCCCTGATTTTCTTGTGGCAGGGGCCTCAGAGCTTTTGGAGACCTGGGGGGTGGAAGGCTGCCAAAGACAATTGTGGCCCAGAAATATTTGCCAGCTGGACTGTGAAATTTATTTTTGGTTCTTGATTCTCTCCGCTCCTTCTGGCTCACTACGATCTGCAAATGCCTGGCCATATGGACTGCAGGCCTGGACCTGACCAGTGGTGTCAGACCCTGAAGTGGACAGGGCTCTAGCAACAGCAACTAGCTATTCCAATTACTCTCCATTTCCAATTCAAACTGGACTTTGAGGGCAAGATCCTGCTCTCATTTACACCAGTGATTTTAATAGACTTACTGTGGATTTACACCAACAGAACTTAGTTCAGAATCTAGCCCTGATTCTCTCTTACAAAGTAAGGAAAACTGTTTTTAATCCACATATCTTAAAGGCTGAAGTTCTGTTCTACATTCTTCTTTGCAATGCCGCAGTCTCCTCCTGCCATGTCAGTCTACTTCCAAATTTGAAACGAACTGCTGAGCTGCTGAAATTCAAGCTACACGAATGTGTAGTGCACAAAACCTTCAGGGTGAATTTGCTGGTTACAGTGTCTTTGTGCTTTCCCTGCCTGGATCAATGCTGCTCATTCTTGATGCAGGCAAAACTTTCTTCAGAGTCAATGGGAGTTTGCCTGAATGTGGGTGAAGATGGCAGGATCCAGTCCTGATACGGGTGAGAAAGTCATGGGGCCAGGTCTACAGCTGGTGTAAATCAACAATGGTGCAAACCCAGCTGAAGATCTGGGCACGTGATTTGGAGGGGACTGCACCATCCCATGTGATATACATGAATGAGAGGCAGCATCATTTAGTGATTGGAGCAAAGAACAGGGAGTAAGGAGACCAGTTTAGATAAGCATCAGCATCTACTACAGAGGATGCTCGGGATACACTGGCGCCAGGCAGACAGTAAATACTGGTCAGATAATAGAGGGGTGGCACTGGCAGAGACTGAGATGTCAAAAGAGGCGATGCTAAAGCAAAAGGATAAATTAGACAGACAAAATGCACTGAATGGTCTTCATCCACCCGTGTTTCAGGTGGAAGTGCTGAGCTACTAAGAAAAAAATACGCATTTTCTCACTAAAAGCAGGTACCACCCTCGCTAGAGAACAGTAGTGGCCAGTCTCAGAGATGGGCTACTGGACTACATAGACCAGCGGTATGATCTCCTAGGACAATGCCTCTGTCCCTGCGGTCCTTGCACTTGTAGATGGTCAACAAGTGCCCACTTATTAATAATTAACTATCCTTATATTTACTTAACTCTTTCAATCCTTCCTCAGTCAAACCCTCTAGTGCCCTGAAGAAAAACAGATCCACAAACTGGGTACAGGAGATAGATCTGGAAACAGAGTATAGGACAAGTAACTAGAGCTGGTTGGATATTAAAAAACAGTGACTTGCAAGATCTTTGTAATGAATAAGAACACCAAGCTGCAGTTTCTGATGGGATTGTACTATTCATTGTTCATAATATTCAAACAATGGCCTGGAACTGGGGGACATTTTTGTAGACCCTAAATGTCTTATGACTGATTCTTCACCCAAGAATTGATTCCTGAAAGTTTGCTTTTTGTTAAGCACCACTGGTTATTCTCCCATTTACAACAACATTTCAAAATCCAGTTAGGGAGCAGAGAAAATACCACGTGACTGAGTTGCCCCAATTACTCACCACAAACAACAAATAGCAAACAAAATTAACTTTTCATTATGGGGGGGAGAGACAGGGAACAACCTAAAAACATACTGGTCCAAACTATTTGGCAAATACTTGTGGATAACAGAGAGTGTGGAAGAAAATCAAGATCTGAGAAAAAATAGAGGGCTGAATTCCTAATGAATATTATTTTTAATAAATAATTTGACCAATGCTGTTAGTAACAATGCCATGGGAACATGCTGCTCAAACCACGTCCAAAACAGTTTTCTTTAGGCTTGTCCTTCACATACAGTTTTTGTCAGAGTGGGATTTGTTTTGGCAGATCAGAGGCCATGATTATAACCTACCATTCCATTAGTGAACGCAAAGCTTGCTATTACTGCTGTTTATCTTTTGTGGTGCTTCTTTGTTTTGAACTTTTTTTTTGTATTACATTTCTATCAATATTGAAGGCTTGAATTTGTCACACGACTGTAAAGAATAACAGAACCGAGTAAGAAAAGGCTGATCAAAATACAGCCATGCAACTGCTATAATATTGCACACTCTGTAACTGGTCTGAATTGGTCAGCATATGGATATAGGTACTGCCATATCAGATTGGCCCAATGTATCCATCTAGCCCAGTCTTCTGTCTCCACCGGTGGCCATTACCAGTTGCTTCAGAGGCAAGTGGAAGAGACCCCATTGTAGACAATTACGGAATAAGCAGTCCATAGCAGAGGTTCCTGCCTAACCCCCTGCTGGTTAGTGGGTGGTTAATGCCCTAAAGAATGAGGGCTTACACCCTCTCCATATGGGCTACGTCTACACAGAGTTAGGGGTGCGATTCCCAGTTCCCGTAGACATACTTCCACTAGCTCTGAGCAAGCTAGTGCGCTGGAAATAGGGTCGCTGCAGTAGCATGGGCCATGGCAAGCAGCAGTGCAGGCCAGCTGCCCTGAGTACATACCTAGAGGAGCCAGCCGGGTTTGTTCTTAGGGTGGCTAGTCTGTGACACTGCCCGTTCTACCATGGCTACATGGCTACACTCTCTGGGAGCCAGCGGGAGTACGTCTACACAAGGTGGGAAACACACCCGCAGCCCCGCGTTAGGTGGAGCATTCATTGGCTCAGCAGACCGGGCTGTTTTGCAGAGGTGCTTAGTTCCTTCTGCTCCTAGGACCTCCTCCTGCTCTCACTGAAGTCAAGGGTGCAGGATAGACCACCCTCCCCCCGCCTTTTGATTTCAGTTATCATTTGCATCTGATCATGACCAAGGTGCAAAGCTGGTGTGGGGAGGACAGCCTTCTCTGAGTCCTCTGATGCTACCTGAGGGCTGAGAACCTGAAGAGAGGTGAGCTGCTTTTCCATGCTGAGCTACCTCACTGTTCCTGGTCCATGGACAGAACCAGCTCTGCTCCTTAGCTTTGATTTTTCAATATTTTCTAGCACATCATTTCCTTTATTATTAATTATTATTATTATTTAATATTTGCATTGTGGTAGCACCTAGAAGCACAAGCCAGGGATCAAGGCCCAAGGTGCTGTACATGCACATAATGGTATTCTCACTAACAGGGCTTAAACCTGAATTTATTGAACAGGACTTATCCAGCCAAACTCCTATTGACTTCAATGACTGTACGACTTGGCTCAGAGTTGCACAAAGAGCCATATCGTACTCTCAGATGCTCGAGTACGATCCTAATTTAAAATTGTGGGAGCTGCATGAGAGGATAGAAACTGGCGCATAGTCAAACCAGGGCATAATTCCTTCAAGCCCGGAAAATGGTTTGATAACAACTCGGCACCTCTATTTCAGTCTATTTTCCTGCTAGAGGAGGGCAGACAAAACCAAACCCAACCCAACCCCTACCCAATCTTGGGGAAAATTCATCATCAGCAAATATTCCACCCTGACTACAGCTGGTCGGAACAATTGAGAAGAAACAACGTTTGACTGGAATTTGCTGATCCAGTGAAATTGGAACGTTTCAAAGAGATGGGATGATTTTGCTGGGGTTCTGACGGAACCCAGGAAGGTTTTGAAATGCTGCCGTTTCATGCCAGTTTGCCTGCCCGACTCCTTGGCAGCCCGCCTGATGGGCTCTTGGGGAGCCCAGTCTTACAGGATCAGCAGTTGCATGGCAGGCATCCCTAGGGACTGCTCAGGGGCCAGGGACTCCATGTTCCATGGCAGCTGGCCATGTGGACTGCCATAGAGCCAGGGATCCCATGGCTTCCAGAGCTGGGGTAGCCAGCCAGGTGGACTGTCCCAGGTCTCAGGACTCCATCCTCTTATGCACAGAGAATCTCAAAACTTTTCATTTCCATTTCCTAATCATAACTAAACCAAATTTTGAAATACTGAAAGTGTATTTTCCTTTGTCTGCACAACTCTGCTCCTGACTCCCAGGGAGAGGGGGGAAGCTCTGCCTAAACACAACATTGCTCTCCACTCCTTAAAATCATGACACGTCCCAACATCACCCAGTGAAGGAAAAAAAAGGAAAGAGATGAGCAGAGACTGAGATCAGGTTTATGAAGCCAATAAAATTATCCTCCTCAGCCAGGGAGGTGGTCATGTCACCCCCTCTTTGGAAGCCTTCACCGGCTCAAGTTTTAACGTCTACCCCTCACCTTAAAATTCCTACATCACTCCACTCCACCTCCAATCTCCATCCCTCTCCTCTACTGGTCCCGCCATCCTTAATGCCCTATTCATCATCTCCTTCTATAACCATCTCTTGCTCTCCCCAATACTTGGAACACCTTCCCTATCCCAGTATGCTAAATATCCACCTTCTCTTCATCCAAACTCAGCAAAGATTTGCTGCTTCCATGAGGTCCACAAGGAGCAGGTGAGACAATACAATAACCATTTTGTCTTAAATACATTAATATTACTTGATTTCACCGTCTGTATCTTAATTCCACAAATCCTGCATCTTGCCAGGGGGTTAGACTAGATGACCCTTGCGGTCCCTTCTAATCTTATGATTCTATGATCTAGACTGGCAGCCCAGCCCATCTATGTACTGCTGGCTCTTAGAAATCAAAACCTCCTGAAGTTCTGATCACAAGCAATTTCTTTTTCCTGTGTAGTCTTGAGGTAGGAGGAAGAGAGTTCCAACCTGAAGGTTTCAGAGTAACAGCCGTGTTAGTCTGTATTCGCAAAAAGAAAAGGAGTACTTGTGGCACCTTAGAGACTAACCAATTTATTTGAGCATGAGCTTTCGTGAGCTACAGCTCACTTCATCGGTATGCATCCGATGAAGTGAGCTGTAGCTCACGAAAGCTCATGCTCAAATAAATTGGTTAGTCTCTAAGGTGCCACAAGTACTCCTTTTCTTTTTGCCAACCTGAAGGGGTGCTCCGAGGCAATGCATCAGTTTCTCTTGGTTGGTTGGTTGGTTTTAGTCTATTACACTAATGAGAACTGCAGGTGCCCCTAAACTCAAATGAAAATACCTGTTAATTCTTCAAACAGCAGAGGGAAGTCTGCGTGCACTCCGGGTGGAAAAAAAATATCTGTTTGTGCAATCTCAACTTTCAAGGGGAAATCTGCAGTTGAAAGAGGAGGAGCGATGGGGGAAATTAAATTAAGTAAATGCAGGAAAAATAAGATTAATAACAGCCAGGGAGCTTTACCTCAGGTGCTGGCCAAAGCAGCTTTCAAGATCCTCAGTTGGTGAGAATACTGAGCGCTCAGGAAGCCCAGCAGACAATTTTCAATACGACTATGACGTGGCCCTTCCATATACAGTACATTGTTATTTTCTGTTTCTGGGATATCAATATGATAGAAAAGAAAGTTACCTTTTCCATAACTGGTGTTCTTTGAGATGTGTTGCTCATGTCCATTCCATATTAGGTGTGTGCGCTTGCCACACGCACCGATGCCGGAAGTTTTTCCCTCAACAGTATCCATAGGGGACGGGCTCTGGAGCCCTTTAGAGTGGCACCCGCATGGCACGGTAAAAGGGGCGCCGCCGGATCCCTCCACTCTCAGTTCCCTCTTGCCGGAAACTCTGACAGTGGGAAAGGAGGGTGGGCTGTGTAATGGACATGAGCAACACATCTCGAAGAACACCAGTTACGGAACAGGTAATTGTCTTTTCTTCTTCGAGTGCTTGCTCATGTCCATTCAACTTAGGTGACTCCCAAGCAGCACCCCTGGAGATGGTAGGAGTTCACGGACATGTAGATTGTAACCCAGCTCTGCCGAACCCAGCGTCGTGTCTGGCCTGCTGAGGGATGGCATAATGAGCTGTGAACGTGTGGATAGAGGACGACGTTGCGGCTACACAGATGTCCTGGATAGGGATGTGCGCCAGGAAGGCTGCCGAAGATGCCTGTGCTCTCGTCAAGTGGGCTCTGACAAGCGGTGGCGGCGGGACTCCCACCAGGTCGTAACAGGTCCTTAGGCATGAGGTGATCCAACACGCTTCACTCAATGACTAAACCCCCCAACTCTGTTCTTAAAGGGGCTGCAGCTTTGCAATGGGCACACCTGCATGTGCTTGAAGACACTTTGCACTGCAATCTCATTTCCAGCAAAGTGATCGAGGTTACCATTAGAAAGAAGCATGTATACTAGGAAGAAAATAACCCAGTCCCATTTGGTTATGCCTATTCCAAAACAATTGTACTCAGAACATGTAGAGGTGCTCTGGGATTATCCCCGACAAAGGAGGCTGTTTAATAAGGAGGACGTTTTCTATGAGTTTCACTGTATAGATTTCTAACATGGCTATGTGTTTCTCTCTCTCTTTCAGGGCAGTGATTATAAAACAGACATGAGGCCCAATTAAAACATCACAACTCCAGCACCCTCTGAAGCTGTTGTTTTGCCACCTTGTGTCAGCTGTCCCAACATCCTGTCAACCCCACTCATGCCAATGCCACTGGAGGAGAAAATGCCTCGTTAATTACATTTGATTATTTTACAAAATGGGGAAAGAATATGCTGGAACCTGTAGGCCTTGCTGCACCAGGCAATGAGACAACATTTTATCCAGCATTTACTGTCAGTGAAAGCAGAGAAAAATAGACACCTTAAAAACCATAAGGACAGAGAAAAAATTGACAGCGCAGGAATATTTGTATAGTACTTCCCATACTTTAAGCAGGGGTTTTATAGGCTGTGAAGGATTAAGGGATTCTATGCAAATTTCTTTACTGTGTAGGATTCATTCTGGGGATTGTTCTGCCCACGACTGGCAGCACATCAGGGATGTATAGCACACAGAATGAATTACAATGACACCATAAACAGGAGACCACAGGTAGAATCCTGGCTTCATGGAAATCAATGGGAGTTTTGTCATTGACTGCAATGAGGTCAGGATTTCATTCCAGGGTTCTAGTCCCTAATCTGCCACTCAGCTGCCCTGTGATCTTGGGCAACTCCCTTAACCTCTTTGTGCCTCAGTTTACCCATCTGTATAATCAGGATGACAATACTGACTTTGCTTAATTAAGCATTTGAGATCCACAGATGAAAAGGCCAGTGTATGAACTATTACTATTTATTTGTTTATGGTAGCACACACAATGTGCTCTGCACCTCCCAGGCTGGCAAAGAGTGGTCCCAGTCCTGAGAAGGTCACAGTTTAAGAAAAGCTAACTATCCTCATTTCGTAGGGTGTTTTTTTTTCTTGCTACCCTATGGCACTAAGGTGTAGGATTTACAGGGTAGCCAGAGCATCAAGGATTTAACCCCATTGATCTTGAGTTTCTCTACTGTTCTTTCGGAGTGTGTATTTCATGCCGTATTGTCCGTTCACTCAAGGGCTGACACAAATTTTTAAATTAATAACACTTTTCACCACTATAGAACCTTCCCTCTTAGGAGCTCAAAGATTTTGACAATTAGTGTAGCAACTTCGCAACCCTCCCATGAGTTAGCTATCATCTCCATATTATTGATGGGGAAACTGAGGCACATATAGATAAGTGAGTTGCTCAAGGTCACACAGGAAGGCTGAAGCAGCATCAGGAGCTGTCTTGTCTCACAGACCTGAGCCTTCATCATTCTTCACCAATGGAAATGCCACTTGCAAATTAATAATGGTGGAACCCAGAGATTTCTACAAAAATTAAAAACTTTAAAATTATGTACACAGTGATAACCTTCCTATATGTATTTAGGGCCCTTCTTACTTACCTCTGTTGTGGGGTTACAATTTCCTATAAGATAGTTTAAAAAAACATAGAAAAAATAGCACTTTATGAAATTCCACACAACTTTGCCTTAAGAGTAGCTTCGCAAAAGAGCAATGAAAGTTTACTCTGCAGAAAGTACGTACACTAACTAGAGTAACCATGCAATCACTTGTCCCAGCCCACTATCTCTCCCCTTTGCACATCTTCACTTGCCCATGCTTGGAATGTAATCACTGCAGGGCAATGGCCATGTGTTTTATTTCCTCTGTAAAGCATCTATCACACTGTGGGATGCTCTAAAATAAACAGGTACATTATTATATAATACTAAGATAATAATATTATGATAATAATACTTTGCTCACAAATATGGTGCCTTCCAGCTAAGGATCTCAAAACACTCCAGCAAAGTCCTGCTATTGTGATTCCCATCTGGCAGCTGGGAAAACAGAGACAGAGAGACTAGCCAAAGGTCACTCAGGTAGTCTGCTGCAAGGCTGGGATTGGAACCGAGCTCTCCAGATTTCCAATCCTGGATCTTAACCACAAAATCCTGTTTCACCTCTTGCTCAAAACCATGTTTTCTCTCTTTGTATCTAAGTCCCACTGGAATGGGAAGTTCTAAGGTTCCTCTTGCATAACTGCTGAAAACAAGCCTCACTGGGAGGGATGGGCGTAAACCTGGGTTCAAGTTCAGGGGATTCAGTAGCAGCCGGACTGTTTGTGTTGTTCTCTATTCGTGGTCAGTTTTACAGCTTTCCTGACATTCCACCTGCATTTCAAACTGGACAGGTTCACACCCTCCTGCCAGGTGAGACACAAAGTTTTAAGGCTCACGTGCAGGCTTTTCTGACGTTCCGGTGCCTAGTATCACTAAGGAAAACAAACCTGAGGCTGGCTGGAAATGGTGATCTTTATTCAATGTGTGACTTTCCCAGACGTGATCTCAGCCAACTGAAGTATCACTTAACTCCAGGCCATTCTTTCCAATACAGATACCCAGGCAGTCAGGTTAAACTGAGAGGCCAGCATCGATAACCAGGAGTCTGGTGATTCGTTTATGAACAGACTTAAGGTTCTAGATGCCATGAATAAAGCTGCAGTGACCTCAAATGGCATGCTGCCAAGCCTTTGGAATTAAAATACATGATGCCAACCACAGAGCATTATTGTATGTTAACCAGGATGACGGAATTAGAAATTGCCAGTAACATGTGTTGGATCAGTTATGAACATACAATGCAGATTCACTGTAGCTAATGTTGCAAATACAGTTTCTATTCCACCCCCCATTGCTGCTTGCTCATAACTTTCCAAAGCCTTCACCTTTGGGTCCAAACGCTTGGTGTCTGTCTGAGGACGATGTTTGGTTTTTGTGGACAGGATGAGCTTTAGCTATGGGAAAGTGAAGAAAATAAATAAATAAACAAACAAACAAATAAACAAATAAACCACCACTCCTCTTATTTTATATTACCTGAGGAGTGACTTGGCTTGTCTTCTAGACTGTGAGCCATTCAAGGTAGGGGCTGTCTTTAATCCCACGCTATCTGTATGACCTGCATTACCAGAGCATCTGGCAGTGGTCTTTAACATAGTTATACTTACAACACCCCTGTTTGGGAGGGGAGTATCGTCATTCCCGTTTTATAGATGAGGTAGGGAGTCACAGACAAACTATGTGATTTGCTCAGGGTTGTGCAGATCTGGAGCAGAGCCAGCAACTGAACGCAGGGCTTCCCATCCCAAAGCTAGTGCCCCAACCAATGAACCAGCTTTCCTCTGCTTTGCTCAAGACTAATAAATAACCCTTTGAGACTCTCCTTTAAGCAGCGTTGCAACATTGCTCTAACGTTTGCAACATTTTTTTTGAAAAAGGATCTAGAGTGACCAGATAGCAAGTGTGAACAATCAGCCCGGGAGGTGGGGCCTATATGAGACAAAGCCCCGAATCCCGCAGCTGTCCCTATAAAATCAGGACATCTGGTCACTCTAAAAGGTTCAGACATTTATATGGGTAATGAGTACATCCAGGGTTACGTTAATAAAGAATTTTAGAAAAAAAGAAAGAAAGAAAGTGTGGAAGGGATTTAAACCTTCCTGCATCAGGGACTAAACCAACACCTAACTGACACTGGTCAGGAAGAAACTCCCCTCTGTAGATAAGTTATCCCATAACTGGCCATCAAAGAGTTTTTATACCTTCTCTGAAGCAGGTGATTTCAGCCACTGTTGGACACAGGGTACTTAACTAGATGGACCCCTGATCTCATCAGGCGATTTCTATCTTGCCACTATAGGATATTCTAACTGTATTAAAGTGATTTGAGTATTCACTCATCAGATAAAATACTGCCGAGCTCACGTATTTTGAGCAGCTTTCTGCAATGGAGAGTGCTTACTCTTGCCTAAAACATAGAGCAGCTGGGCATAGAAAAGGGGTTGATACAAACAGACAGCTAAAGATTTCTGCTGACATACAGGTTCATCGTCATGTGCATTTGTTCCATAACGTGCGTTGGTCTAACCAGAGCTAAGATCTACCACCTACATAGAATCACAGAATATCAGGGTTGGAAGGGACCTCAGGAGGTCATCTAGTCCAACCCCCTGCTCAGAGCAGGACCAATCCCCAGCTAAATCATCCCAGCCACGGCTTTGTCAAGCCTGACCTTAAAAACCTCCTAGGAAGGAGATTCCACCACCTCCCTAGGTAACGCATTGCAGTGCTTCACCACCCTCCTAGTGAAAAAGTTTTTCCTAATATCCAACCTAAACCTCCCGCACTGCAACTTGAGATCATTATTCCTTGTTCTGTCATCTGCTACCACTGAGAATAGTCTAGATCCATCCTCTTTGGAACCCCCTTTCAGGTAGTTGAAAGCAGCTATCAAATCCCCCCTCATTCTTCTCTTCTGCAGACTAAACAAGACCAGTTCCCTCAGCCTCTCCTCATAAGTCATGTGTTCCAGTCCCCTAATCATTTTTGTTGCCCTTCGCTGGATGCTTTACAACTTTTCCACATCCTTCTTGTAGTGTGGGGCCCAAAACTGGACACACTACTTCAGATGAGGCCTCACCAATGTTGAATAGAGGGGAACAATCACGTCCCTCGATCTGCTAGCAATGCCCATAATTATAAAGCCCACAATGCCGTTAGCCTTCTTGGCAACAAAGGCACACTGTTGACTCATATCCAGCTTCTCATCCACTGTAACCCCTGGGTCCTTTTCTGCAGAACTGCTGCCGAGCCATTCGGTCTCTAGTCTGTAGCAGTGCATGGGATTCTTCCGTCCTAAGTGCAGGACTCTGCACTTGTCCTTGTTGAACCTCATCAGATTTCTTTTGGCCCAATCCTCTAATTTGTCTAGGTGCCTCTGTATCCTATCCCTACCCTCCAGCGTATCTACCACTTCTCCCAGTTTGGTGTCATCTGCAAACTTGCTGAGGGTGCCGTCCACGCCATCCTCCAGATCATTGATGAAGATATTGAACAAAACCAGCCCCAGGACCAACCCTTGGGGCACTCCGCTTGATACCAGCTGCCAACTAGACATGAAGCCATTGATCATTACCCGTTGAGCCCGATGATCATCTATCCACCTTACAGTCCATTCATCCAGCCCATACTTCTTTAACTTGCTGGCAACAATACTGTGGGAGACCGTGTCAAAAGCTTTGCTAAAGTCAAGGAATAACACATCAGGTACAAGAAGGTTTGTGATTTATGTGCATGGTCAATGGGAAGGAATTTTTTTAAAATTAGATGCTTTCATCATAAGAACGGCCACACTGGGTCAGACCAAAAGTCCATCTAGCCCAGTATCCTGTCTTCCAACAGTGGCCAATGCCAGGTGCCTCAGAGGGAATGAACAGAACAGGGAATCATCAAGTGATGCATCCACTGTCACCTATTCCCAGCTTCTGGCAAACAGAGTCTAGGGACACCATCCCTGCCCATCCTGGCTCATAGCCATTGATGGACCTATCCTCCATGAATTTATCTAGTTCTTTTTTGAATCCTGTTATGGTCTTCAAAACAAAACCTACACTAGGCTCTGAATTGTTCAGCTCCAGTGTAGTCTCTTCATGTTGCACTGGGCCATCTTCCTTGTCAAAAATATTATTTATAATGTTTAATACAGAAGCACCTACAAGCCCCCACTGAGATCAGTGCTAGGTTCTGTACAAACACACAGGATGGGATTTTCAGAAGTGCTCAGCATTGGCCTAATTCTGCCCCCATTGAAGCCAGCGATTAAACTCCCATGGCAAAGGTGCATTCAGAACAGGTTTTTGTAACAATAAAAATAAGCAAGCTGCACCTGAAAGCTTCTGAACAGCTGGCACAAAGGAAGGAACAGGGCAGTTTAGCAGCTGCTCCAGCATCCTATTTGTGGGAATAGCAGATCCAGCGCATACAGAGTGACATCCAGCATCATCTTCCTCTAGGTCTCCCTCCATTCCAACCTATTCAGAACCAGTATAAAGTGCCCTCCAGTGTGCATGGGGTGGGCCTGCTCTGACTGCATAGGTTGAAATGCTTTGCAGCACCTTGTGAAGGCTCGCTGGGTCGGGGTGAATTTCATCCCCAGTGAGACTCCCACATACAGCCTGTGTGTTGTTGAGAAAAGAGCCCTGGAGTTCTCTGTCATTCTTTCTAAAAAGCGTCTGGGATCATTAGCGTTACAAACAAGCACCTAGAACGGGGAGGAGGTGCATTAGTTCAGCAGGGATACAAAGTGAGGTCCACGTAGCCATTCTATTCCGCACAGCCCCTCCCGGGTAGCTGAGCACCTCTGTAAGGAATTACACTGTCACAACCATGAAGATTAGCACGAGGATAACATAACATCTGTGCGCGAGGAGCACTCTGAGCTCAGAGTCCTCGTGCAAAGGAATACACGAGGATTTGTATTTGCCAGATACAAATGATCGGAGACAGCCTTGCAAACCGCAGCAACCCCCAAACTGCTCGAGCACGCTTAGTGGAAGAGCTGACTTTTCCAGTTTCTCCTGTCTGCGAGGAGACTGGTCCACTGCTTTTTCTCCCTTCGCATAGCTTGTGTTGCAGGCCTGGCTCTCCCCAAGCCTCAGAATCACTCTGCATGTGCTGGCAGCCAAGGGAACATACATGTTTTGTTTCTCTCCACTCCTGCAGCCAAGCAGGCACCCTCAGCTACCTTTGATTTCAGTGGTAGCTGAAGGCGCTTTGATACCTGCCAGGAGGTATTAAGTACTTTGCAGGATTGGGTCAACAGCCTGGGCTCGGATCTGGCACAGTGCAAATAATAAATTGAATATCCTCTCGTTACCGCAGCAACATGAAAAACACAATGAAAACAGTGCAGATGCCTGCAGAATTCCTTAGGAGGAGCAGATGTATGCTTTTGAAATAGTGAATCAGAATTACAGTGATGCTCCTGAATCTTAGAATAAATCCTCCTTCATGCAGACATGAATGTCAGAAAGCCAGATGTTGTCTACTGGTAGTGAATTTTTTTATAATCCTCCAAAATCTGTTAGATCTCATGCAAGGAACTGATTGTACCAAAGCTTAAAAACAAGAACTGCACGCAGTTCCGAGATGGGATTGTACAATATTTGATGCCATATTGATCGCGTTTTGTCATTTAAGAGATTTTTTTTTTAAAATTGAGTGTCCTTCATTTCTTCCTTTTGTACAGCACAACCTTCTGTCTCACCAGGCCTGACCAAGGACCACTGAAGTTCATGGAAAGACCCATATTAACTTCAGTGGCCTTTGGATCTGGCTCTTATACTGATATAAAGGTTCACGACCATAAGGTAATTTATGGTCATTTAAGATCTCATACCTCTATGCATACATGTTACTGTTTCTCTTTAATGGTGACATTGGTCTCATTTAATAGATTTATTTTTGGAATAATTTGTACATGTATCAAGGCAAATTTTTGAAACAAACTGAATAAAAACAGGCATTGAGGACCCCTCCTTGCATTTACCATGTGGGAAATATTTTCTTTACAAGGACAAGGCTTCTTAGCAAGCTCTAGTTATTCTTTCCCTTGTGTTTCCTAGTTGCTTAATTTGTTCTTGCAATATGATTCCCTGATTCCTGGAACTCAGCAACACTCAGAAAAAAATATTCATTGTCCAGTTACACATCTCGAACTAAAAAAAAACTAACCAAACAAACAAAAAAACCAACACACCATGGCAGTTTATTATTAATTACTTTCAAAAAAACCTCTTAAAACTGGGGCTATGTTTATTGTTTATTAGTGTTGCTACAGCAGCAGGCTGGGATTTTTTGCATTTCAGGGGTACCACAAGAAGGCAAGTGAAGATTGTAAACAAGAATGGGTTAAGGGCATATACTTTTCCCAGTCTCAGTTTGCGTAAGAGAAAAAGAAAAACCACTTACTTCCTGTTGGGTTGATATTATTATGAAAAGTAAACGAACTCTCCAATGTCTCATTCCTTTCCCTCATTAACATACTGGACTTTGCAGCAAGATAGACTTGGCCTCGTAAGGTAATACTAGGATATGCAGCCAGCTCGGTGTCTTGAGAGAGCAGCTCTGTTGCAGAAAATTGGAGATTAATATGCACTCCAGCAAGCTCACCACAATGATTGCAAAGCAGAAACTATAAACTAAGTCTTGGAGATCAAAAGTGTAATCACAGTTAAAAATACAATGAGAACCAGCCTGCCGATGGTAAGAACCCAAGTGACCATAGATGGTACATGACCCTGTCATTGTGCAATCTTCTCTACAAACTACAGTCCTTCTTAATTATTCTTACTCTGATATCCATATCATCCTGCACAGTCCTGCTGAGAGGTAGCCTTTCCACACAGTCTTCACCCTGTAAAGAGGGCAGCTTTAATTACTCTGTAAAGGTATCAGAGCTGTAGTGAGGAGTGTGGTCTACTCAGATTTTTCCATTGGGACCATCTGCTTCATTTTGTGTCATTGTTCAGAGAAGGCAAACAAGTTCAGTTACAAGAAGAACTGATTCGACCTTATCCAAAACTTGAATCAAAGCTCTGGGAGTTCAAAAAAACCCATCCATTAATATTTTTTAAATTATTGTCATTCTGTCTGCACTTCACTGATTTCAGCAGGACAGGAACGGTACTAATTAGGACTGGGCATGAACCAAAATCCAGGATTTGAACATCCCTAAACTATGAAGAAAATTGGAGCAGTATCTGGATGCAGACTTTGTGGCTCACCCCCAACTCTTGCAAAGGGACAAACATTAACTGGTTATTAAACTATTGACAGCAGATCCCAGAGACCCCCCGTCCTGTTTGAAAGAATACATTTTGGTGCAACACAGTTACTAGTTTATTATTTGTCGCAAACAGTGTCTAGAGACCTCAGGGGCCCAGACTGCCAATTGCTGCACACACAGAGCGAGAGACGGTTCCAGCCTGAAGGGTTTCCAGGAGGGTAACTATCCCTCTGCTACAGGTGTGAAGCCATGGCACAGACTCTGGGATCCACAGAGATACTGAGGTGCCGAGGGCCCATTTTTAGGCACCACTTCCACCCACAACTCTCCCACTTGGTGGCCACCTAACCCTAGAAGTGCCTAAAGTCACCTGGCTCCTAAGTTTTTTCAGTGAAAGTCCCTTAGATGCCTAAGTTTCTGCCTCTGAGCACACACACTGCTGCCTCTCTCTAGGCACCCACAGGCCTTTCTCCCACTTAAGCCCCAGAGCAATTCCTGAACCGGGTTCATCTGCCTCAGTTGGCCTGATCTGCTAGGCGTGCTCCGAGGTCGCCTTGTGCCACACAAGGTGGGAGGGGCAGAGCCCATTGCTGATGTAGGCAGAGGGGGGACTAGAACTAGGGATTTTCCACACCCTGGGTGAGTACCCTAACCACCAGGCTAAGGTTAGCAAGGAGAGCGTCCTCCTGCCCCCACCGACCAGGTGTTTTGTGTAGCACTCGGTGACCTCTGATCGGGGCCCTGCCCATGTAACTTAGGCAGCCAAATGCCCATCTTCCCCTGGTTCATGATGGCACCTCCCTGCAGCCCAGATGTAGGCGCCAAGCTTTGAGAGAGTGGCAGGGCTTAGCACACACTCCTCTCGCCAGCATCTCCCAATAGCTAGCGTCGTAGGCAGCTCCCAGCCTAGCGTGTTGGCTTTGCGGATCATATTATAAGGTACCTGTCTCTTCCCATTCATTGTATAGGAGCCTTGTGATTTTCTAGGCACCAAAAAGGTAGGTTCCATGACACTCAGCTTCACAATGTCTAAGGCCCTTTTGTGGATCTGGGCCAGCCAGATTATGTGAGTGGCCCATAGTCACACAGAAAGTCTGTGGCAGAGCCAGGAAAAAAAAATCCAGAATTCCTGAGTCTTAACCCAATGCCTTAGCCACAAGATTACTCACCCTTTCTCTTAGGTGGCTAAAAGGTGGGTGCTTAACAACTGTAGTGGTATTTCCATGGGGGTGAACTTCAGATCATGAGCGGGTGATGTCAGACTAAGAGGAATGCCACAAATTATTCAGATGGTCTGCCCCCCATTTGAAATATGTTTATCTATCTCCATCCCTCACAGACCTGGGTGTGATGTGACTTTTATCGTCGTCAATTGTTGAGATCTCGCAATGATGAATTGTGAAATCTGATGCCAAAGAAAAGGTTGTTCAGGGTTAAATATTCCTGCCCTGTTATTTTCTTTCTATCCCTCATCTGGAGGTTCATGACTTGGACTCGGCAGGTTGAGATGTACACGGCAGTGATGAAAACCAGCTCTTGCAACAACAACAAAAACCAGCTCTCGTGAAATATGGAACAAGAGATTTGCTATTCATTAAAAATAATAGACATTGATGTTTTACGCAAACTAGCAGGGAAAAAACACTTCCCTTTGTTTGCTCTTGTAACAGCTGAAATTCTTGGTGATGGGAGAACATTCATTCTATCCGGGGTCATAAAAGATTCTAAGTGTTTGACAAATTCCCGGCAAGGCATTTAAGGTTAATAGATGGAAAGTACTTAGAATAAGGCTGTAATTGTTTCAAAGGGTCCTGTTCACATTATAAGCAGTGTGAACACAGATCAAATGCCTTGTAAACAGAAGCCGAACACAAGATTAGCTATGCTGCGGATTCTCACTGCATCTGTATTTGTTGACAATAAAAGTAATATTTATTGCTCTGAGAATTCACATGGTTGGGGGTAGAGGAGAAACACTAGGTAGCTAGGAATAACATGGGGGAGGAATTAATAAAACTCCAACAGGCGTCTGACAAAAGAGGCCAGGATCCCATCCATCTGGGGCCAAAGGGCAGGGTTCATGGTTGGTTGTTCTGCGGGTTGAGTATGGGGGGGTAGGGACACATTGTAAGAAGGGCATAAATAACAGCTAGTAACTTTCAGACAGCTCGTGCCTTTATGGGGAAATACCCATGCAGGGGTCAGGAAGTGCCACAAGAGGCATGTGATAGGACTTTCCTCTCCTTCGTGGGGAGAAGGGCATGTCAGGGTTTAACCCCACCTCCCTGCTCCTGTCCATTTGCGTGGCAGAAAGTAGGGCCCCTCCTCCCAGCCCTGCAGATCCCCTCAGATCTCAAGGAGCACTGAGTCACCCCTGCAGAGGTGCTGTCCTTCCACATCCGCCGTAGCCCCGCCCTGGCTCTGCACCAGCTCCCCACTGCAATCTCCTGCACCTCCTGACAGCAGGTGGGGGAGTTCTCACTGCACCGTCCGTGGCTCCTCCGAGGCTGGGAGAGGAAGGGGAGCGATTAGCGATGAGCAGAAGAGGAGGAGTTGTGCTCTGGCTCCCCTCCCCGTGCCTGGGCCTACGGCTCAGCTGCAGCCGCACTGGCAGGGCCTTCCCACTGGTGACTAGCCAGGGACTCTGGGTATGGGTGTGCCCCACTGTGAGGAGGGGCCACAGCAAAGGCCTAAATTCCTGAGCACATGCTGCTTCTCCTGGGGACACAGTGGAAACCCTTCCCCTGCCTGCCTTTCCGCTCACACCTGCCCCCTTTGCAGCTGCCCGAACTCTTGAGCCTGTAGGAAAGAGGCCTGGTGCCCCAGCCCTGGCTGACCACTCCCTCTTTCACATGAGGAGCAGGAGATTTGCGTGCTGAGAGGCCCCTTGCTTGCAGACCCTACGGGCACGTTCTAACCTTATTACTACTATTTGCATCGCTATCAGCACCTGGTGGCCCCACCTGAGATAGGTCCCCACTGTGGCCAGACACAGAGTGAGACCGTCCCTGCCTTCCAGAGGTTACAACCCATGTAAACCGAAAGGGTTCTGATTGCCACTTCACACATGGCAAACGCAGGCGCAAAGAGCTCAAGTGACTAAACCCATGTCACATGGGGCAGGGCTGTGAAATGAACTCAACTCTCAAGTGCTCGTTTAGCACCATAACCACAAAACCTTCCTTCCTCTCATCCTTTGTTAATACCCTGGCGTTGTCGACCCTGTAAGTACAGCGTGAGCGAAGGCTCAGACAGCGTCTGGTTATTTTTGTCTGTCAGCGTAGCATAGCTAGACCTCCCAGGCACTGCAGCTGGAAGGAGACAAAGAACAGGTTCTCTCTTCGGACAGCAGCTTCCCTTTCCTGTGTCTTCAGTGTGGGGACGGTGGCTCTGAGCGGGCAATAGCTCTAATCTATTTGTAATCTGCAATGAATGAAGATGTGCCTCTTCCTCACCAGACTCAAGCTAGATTTATTGTGACTAGCTCCACAGCATGAGCACTCACTGATTGTTCATAATGCTCATACGGCATTTCCTGCCTCGGTGGCCTCTAAGGAAAAAAAAAGCCCCCCAATGCGGTGTGTTATGAGCAAATATGCATCAAAACTGTATTCTACTGAGTGGAGCTGGTGACTCTTCAGGGCAAAAACAGATACAATAGTTATAAACTAAGTTATAAACTATGGGGGCAGGGACTGTCTTCTATGCTATGTCTAATTAGTTAATCCAATTTATGGGGATGAAAATGAATGAATGAACTAAATAAGCCAGTGCCAAAATCTACATTTGATGAGTTAAGGCTTAGAGTACAGATCTGTGATTTAGGGTAGCATATAATCACACAGGGATGCTGTAATTATCCCCAAACCAAATGTTATACAACAGGTAATTCAGAGTTAAGGATAAACTTAAAAGCAGTACAAACATGTTGATATATGGAAATGCACACTTAGGGCACCCAGATGATCTGAACTCTGCCTTGCAGTGACATCGTGCAATAACCATACCATGAAGGCACGTAGTGCTGGTGGTCCCCAGATTAGGCTGAGCTGATTTTAAAGACACATTAGATTTCCCAACCCTGCCCCTCATGATGTTACTACTGAAACGGCCTTCTAGATGGAATGTGAAACTGAGTAGTCATCTTTTAGGACCCAAACTGAGTAGCGGTCAATAGACAGCATAGATTGACTTTTCCCATGAGATTTTAAACATTTTGTTTGGCTCAAGACTCTAAGGGATTATTTAGTAATACAAGTTAGGCAAGTTTGTGTTTTTATATATATGCACATGCATAGCAAATATAATCTTAAAACAGATGCTGTCAAGATAAAAATTATGTGTATATAATGATTTTTGTCTTGACGGCATATTTATAGATATGCAACATTTATATGCTGTCAACAAAAATCATTATACACATACATATGTATATATATTATACATAATGATTTTTATCTTGACAACATCTGTTTAAAGATGATTTCCTTGGCTGTGTCTCCAAGATTTGGAGAAGTGTTACTTGGCCCAGTAAGTCATTATTATGGAAACAAACCACAATCTCTTGGGTAGCTCAGTCTACACATGACAGTGTGGATGCCATTTTTACAAGGCTGACTCTGTCCTTCTAATTAACTCCGCTCTCTCCAATGCTAGAAACCTAGCTGCCTCCTGCCAGTACCAGATTGCCCATATTTATGTCAAATCTGTCACAGAGCTCATGTTAGCGGGCAGTGAGTAGCCACCTCATCTCCTCCTGTATGTCCAAAAAGAAAAGGAGTATTTATGGCACCTTAGAGACTAACAAATTTATTTGAGCATAAGTATGTCCAAAGTGTTTCTTTCCCCAGCCCTTCCCCACAGATTAAGACGAAAAAGAGAACACTGAGCTGCCTAAATCACTGTGATCTAACGAGGAGATGTCACCTTTTGTCCCAAGAGCAATCACAGACATAATGAGCAATGTCAATCATTCAGTGTAAGGGTGACTCTTTTCAAAAATATTTTCTTTAGCTGATTTTTCCATTAGACTCTTGAGCTCTTTGGCATATTTGTTTTCTGACTTAAATTAAATGTGAAATTCACTGTTTCTTGGGGGAAAAAAATCTTTATATATATAACAACACACAAAGGATAGTGTGATGAACTGAGTGTATGTGAGAGAGAGAATGTGTGTGCAGCATTGCCATCTACTGGATAGAATCAGGAATATTCAGTTGTATGTCCTAGTCCCTATACTGTTACCAGCAAAGAGAAATGCACAAAGAGCCAGGGAAGTTGCACACACACACACACACACACACACACACACACACAACACTACCTTTTGGAATATGGGTTCTCAATCTAGGGGTTGCAACTCCTGGGGTGGGGTGACAAACACATTAAAGGGGGTCATGACCACTCTTCTTTTCTTCACGACTAAGTGAGTGGGACACCTTCAAACCATGGGGGAGAGGAGCCTTCTACTGTTGGGGAAAAAAAGGGCTCGTGGTATGGAAGATGTTGAGAACCACTGCCTCTGAGGAATAGGCGTAAATAACTTAACTTTATGCTTTCCACTCAGGAGAATAGCAATTGCCAGGTCAAACCAGTGGCCCAGCTAGACTAGTATGTCTCCAGCAGTGGCCAGGCAGAAGGTACAAGAACCCCACAGTGGACAGTCGTGGAATAGCCAGCCAGTAGGAGTTGTTTCCTTCCAACACGATTAGTTAGAGATTGGCCTGAAGCAGGAGGGTTTCTATCCCTTCTGTTTTCATTTTCTATTTGCTTTTATCCTTGCAAAAAATTATTAGACATCTAGCATGTCTATAAGGAAGTATAGGTTTGTTTGCATGTATATTAACTGTATCAAAGTCAATAAAGATAACAAGCTTGAAGTCAAACAGATCTTTTTGCCACTCCAGGGGAAGTTCTGTGTCATTGGAAAAACAGGTTTCAACTCCTAGCAGATCAGGAAGAGGTCAGGTCCTACATTCCCAAGTTGTATACCGTTACAACGTACCAACAAAACCTCTGCCAGGATTCACTCCTACTAGGTGACCTGCTGTTTTAAGAGATTGCCTCAATGTATCTCCAAATGTAGCAAGTACCGTTCTCCTCCACTGGCAGTGGAAGGCTGTCTCCATTATTATCAAACCACCAGTTTTTGTGGGTCACTTCAGACAGGTTTCCCTGCCTGTCTATATTCATACACAACAGAATTAAGAAAATTCTGCTCTTTTAAAATGGCCTGTATGGGCCAGCTCATATGTCTCATTACAGCCCAATGTCTTGCCACCCAGATGATCTACAGCCCAGACTAGAGGTTGGTCTTTCTTGGTCTATGACTCGTTTTCATCTCCAGAATTTCTATTCCTTCATCACTCACAAGCCTAAATAATATGGCAGTTCACATTAAGCTGCCTTTATGGACCCGTGCTGGAGCCGTTTGTCAGCCGGCTGCAACTCCCTTTGTTCAGCAGCTTCTGAATGAGTTTCAGGAATGGCTTTGTGATCTTTGAAAACACATCAGTTTGAAGCCCCCAACATTGAGCAAACCAGTTTTTACTTTTTAAAGAGATTATTCTGCTTTGTTGGATACAAAACGTCATGCAGCAGGGTCATCTAAGAAGCTGTTGCAGATACAGGGGAGTTTGGCACACGAACACTTCAATGCTGTCTGAAAGGAGCACCTGATAAGCATGGAGGATGGTATAAGAACTATACCGAATGTTGCCTAAGCTCCGGGCATGGTGTGACACCGGCTGCCTTTCCTGTTAATTCCAGTCACTAGGGAAGATGGGATGTGTACTAAAGGATTACAGAATCTCCCAAGGTTCAACGTGTATCATGTTGGGAGACAGGTGATTGGGTACAGAACATTCTGCTCTAGGGTCCTCGTTAACATCCATCCCAGCTCATTAGTGACCAACGGTGAAATCCTGGCCCCACTCAGCAAAATTCCTGCTGAGTTCAAAGGGGCCAGGACTTCAGCCAAAATGTTTCTGCAATGTGATAACAGCTCTGTAACCAGCATAGGTGGTTCTCAGTCCAGTTTGCAGCAGCAAACTCCAGCAAACACACATCTGACATAATTACCACCCTTGGTGGCTGTTGCAGGTGAGAGGCGAAAAGTCAATGGGCCATGGAGGTCCTGCCTACGAAGGTATCCGTTGGATGCCAGTGGATAGGCATAGGCAGGGTATGGAGACACATGGATAGCAGTCTCTAGTGCTGTCAACCCAATACAAGGTAACATCCTGATGCCCTTATTAGGGCAAAACTCTCAGTGAAGTCCCGGGCCCGATTGTGCTCTGTCTACAGGGATAACGGAGGTTTTACTTGTGCAGTCCAGCAACATGAGAGGAGAATCAGGCCATTGGCAGATTGGTCTGAGCAGGGACTTTAGGATTTGGCCAAAAAGACAGAAAACTTTCATCAAAGTATAACTCCGTGAACTCCATGTACTGGGGAAAACTGATATCCAAACATCTCCCTGGTAACCGCATAACTTTCAGCTGCCCTCTCTTCCCAGCAACCTTCCAGCTGTTGGAGCTACCTTTCCTTCCCAGTCCACACCAAGCTGCTGTGGACTCACTTTGCTTGCTGTTAAGTAGTTGCAGGAGGAATGCTGACACAGGATACCCATGCTGGAGGCCATGGTATTTATGCTAAAGAAACAAGCCCCACATCACTCTAAGCTGCCCTCTGCTGCCATTTCTCTTCTGTTCCCCTGGGGGCAGTTAGCCAGGCATGCCAAGAGCTGCCTGGTCCCTGGCCAGCCAACGATAGATTGTGCCAAAATATCCACGTGTTAAATGTCTTTGGAGTTTTTATTGTCAGCCCAACAAACATCAGAACAGAAATAAAATTGACTTGCGCAAGTTCCCCTTCTCACTGGGGTGAGTAACACTAATTCCCCTTTGGAACTGCGATGTGAGCTCCTAAGCCTCTTAGGCACCTTTGGAAAATTGTACACAGTCATTCTGTGCCTCAGTTTCCCCATCTGTAAAACAGAGATAATCACGTCCCGCTCTCCTTTGTAAAGACCTTTGAGATCTAACCTTTGGCTCAAAAGTACTGTGCAACTTCATCATACTGCCCCCACTAAGCACATGCTCCAGCACCACTGGAATAAAAACCTCTCTGACAAGCAGAATATAATTATTGTAACAGAAATCAGTACGTGCAAGTGATGCCTTGCATTCATCAGCTCAGCATACAAAATAAACCATCTGTGCACAGTTCCCAAGCTCAGGCACCATGGTTCGTTTGTGCTGGATGAAGACAACCCCTTAATTTGCCAGCTAGATGAGAACAGTAGGATTGCAGATGCCTAGCTGATTGGGAGAGCATTATGCTTTGTGCTAATGAAACAGATAGGATCCACACGTATTATAACAGAGAAAAGCCCAACACGTAAGGTCAGCTGTCGGTACCTTTCCATCTGGGAGCAGGCAGCCGGATGCCACAGTAGCAGAGAAAAGTAAAGGGCTTGGCATTTAACTGGCCCATAATAAAGCATTTACAATACACAGTCCCTTATACAAGTAACTGGACTCTGTATTTTAGGGATAAAATTATGGTGAGCTGAGTGCAGGGCTGAGCACAAAGAACGCCCAAGTCTCTACCCTGATTCTAACACAGTCTGCCTTTGAGGCTGTAGGCAAGTCATAGTGCATCTCTGCCTCAGTTTCCCTCGCTGTGTGATGGTAAATAAAGATAAAGCACTTTCAAGATGAAAAGGACCATCTGAGTGACAGGTATTGTTATTACTTGACATTTGTGCCGTATTTAATTTCGGGAATGAATAACTGCCACATCTGGAGTCGTTCCAGAGTAAACCAATGCATGAACATTTTACATGATTCTCCCCTGCCTAGAGGCTTGTGTCATCATTTGTATTTCTGTAAAATGAGTGCAAGATGGGTGTAAGATGCCATCATATCTTTGCACACCTCTGCAACGTGGATGCAAAATGATACTGTTCTCCTACGTTAAGGTTTGATATGCACTTTGCACAGATGTAAGTGATAACAAGTTGCAAGGGAATAGAAAATTGGGCTGATTCATGCATCCCATTCAAGAAACTGCTACTAAACAGCACATAACGTCCTCGCCCAGGTTCAAACATCAATCTACTCCCCTATATCAGATCTGTCATAGATAAAGCCACGTGTGTATTCCTGAAAGCTTTCAGAAGACAGAGGAGCATTGAAAGTATCCTCAAATCCTCCCATGCACACACCCTTCACCAAAGGATTGCAGAGCCAGTTTCAGCCCCTGGATTTCCACTTTCAAAGTTTTAATCTGAGATCTCGTTAGAAAAATATACAGAGGAACTAAAGCCCCACTCAGTGGGCTATTCCATGAATATCCTTTTCCTGAGGGCTTCCTGGGAAGTAACTGAAACCCTAGCATAACGCCGAGCCTTGCACAGTCACACGAGGGTACTCTGTGCTTTCGGTATCATGGCACAAGGACCCACCATCTGGAGTATGGCAAACTCTGACCTTTGGGTTCCTCCAGTGAGCACTTGAATCTGAATTTCTGCCCAGTCTGTTTGATGGTGACACAGTCTCTGTGGCCTCTTCTGGCCTTTTGTTGATGTTGTTGTTTTGCTCTTGGGGGCCTGGCTTCACAATGCAACTTGATTCCCAAATGCAATTACCGGAGGGTGTGGTGGGGCAGGATCATGTTAAACTCACCCTTAAGAATAAGGATCAAATGCTTACAGAAATGTGGTGAGTGCTTTTGTGCAGTCCATCTAGTTCGTTCTCAGTTTGGGGATTTTCTTCGATCTGTTGGTGCTTCTGGATTCTTAGGTAGCTGTGGTGACCCATTTAAAAAAAAATGATTAGTGGTGATTAAAAAGGAAAGGCAAAAGTTGTCATTGTGCTTGAGTGCTTGATGCAGGACATGGTGAAGACCAGTGAAATCATAATGGAATTTTAAACAAGGCTGGAGCAATTAGGCTTGCTGTTTCCAAATGAATGCAGGCACACTGTGAAACACTTATTCACTGGTTTATTTTCTGCACTACTGCATACAACAGTTGCTTTTGTTTTTCTCTGCAGTGTCCCTTTGAAGATGCTCAAGTTGGCAAAACTGTAATGAGTCCACTAGTGTTCACATGTGGCTTTTCAGTCATTCCTGACAGTACTTAATGAGCCTGCATCAGAGGAATTGCTTCCAAGCAACATGTTTCTTTCTTTCTCTCTGAGTCTCTCCAGGATTTGGAGATGCCTCCCCAGGAACAAAGAAACCTGAACTGTGGGGAAATTCAGAAGCAGATCTGATTCTGGGTCCAAGCTTCACCAACTGGCCCTATCCCCGTAGAGGGTTGAACTAAAAACCTGGATCAGAATTCCCTTGGGATTTTGAAAACGTTCCAGTCCAGAGCCACTTCTGAGCTTGTGGCTAGAGCTCCCCTCACCAGAGGCTCTTTTGAAATAAGGCATTATTATGAATTGCTTTTATTACCATAGCATGGTATGGAGCCCTAGTCATGAACCAGGACCGAGCTGGCCATGTGCTGTACAAACACAGAATAAAAAGATGGACCCTGCCTGAAAGAGTTTATAAACGAAGGTATATAGTTTCCCTCCACAGCACTTGTTCCTTCATTCACAAAGATTTCAGAGAGAAGGTGGTGAGGCTGGAGGGCAGGGATCATCACTAAAGGCCATTTGACATTTTGGACATATTTGTTTCAATGGTATAAAAGACATTCCCTCAGCCTGCAGGACAGGTGGGAATTCAGAATGCAGGACTGGACCTCCTCTGTGGGTAGAGGGGCTTCTCCCTCTGGAACTGCCCAGCTGGTGTGATTCACCAGGACTCAATTCTTGTTAGAGGTTTTTAAGAGAACATGATGTGTCTCATGGGATGCACACTTAGAAAGAACCCGTGTGTCTGTAGCACAAGGCGCACAGCCTGCAAAAGTAGTCGTGCAACTCACGAGTAATTGCAAAGCTTACATTTCTGGGCACGTACAGGTTGCACCACAAGATGGAGCCCTCACTACAATAATAACGTATTTCAGGGTAGCAGCCGTGTTAGTCTGTATCTGCAAAAAGAACAGGAGGACTTGTGGCACTTTAGAGACTAACCAATTTATTTGAGCATAAGCTTTGGTGAGCTACAGCTCACTTCATCGGATGCATGCAGTGGAAAATACAGTGGGGAGATTTTATATACACAGAGAACATGAAACAATGGGTGTTACCATACACACTGTAAGGAGAGTGATTACTTAAGATGAGCGATTACCAGCAGGAAGGGCGGGGGGGAAGGAGGAGAAAAAAACCCTTCTGTAGTGATAATTAAGGTGGGCCATTTCCAGCAGTTGACAAGAACGTGTGAGGAACAGTGGGGGGGGGGGAGGGGGTATAAACATGAGGAAATAGTTTTACTTTGTGTAATGACACATCCACTCCCAGTCTTTATTCAAGCCTAAGTTAATGGTGTCCAGTTTGCAAATTAATTCCAATTCAGCAGTCTCTTGTTGGAGTCTGTTTTTGAAGTTTTTTTGTTGAAGAATTGCCACTTTTAGGTCTGTAATCGAGTGACCAAAAAGATTGAAGTGTTCTCCGACTGGTTTGTGAATGTTATAATTCTTGACGTCTGATTTGTGTCCATTGATTCTTTTACGTAGAGATTGTCCAGTTTGGCCAATGTACATGGCAGAGGGGCATTGCTGGCACATGATGGCATCTATCACATTGGTAGATGTGCAGGTGAACGAGCCTCTGATAGTGTGGCTGATGTGATTGGGCCCTATGATGGTGTCCCCTGAATAGATATGTGGACACAGTTGGCAACGGGCTTTGTTGCAAGGATAGGTTCCTGGGTTAGTGTTTTTGTTGTGTGGTGTGTGCTTGCTGGTGAGTATTTGCTTCAGGTTGGGGGGCTGTCTGTAAGCAAGGACTGGCCTGTCTCCCAAGATCTGTGAGAGTGATGGGTCATCCTTCAGGATAGGTTGTAGATCCTTGATGATGCGTTGGAGAGGTTTTAGCTGGGGGCTAAAGGTGATGGCTAGTGGCATTCTGTTATTTTCTTTGTTGGGCCTGTCCTGTAATAGGTAACTTCTGGGTACTCTTCTGGCTCTGTCAATCTGTTTCTTCACTTAAGCAGGTGGGTACTGTAGTTGTAAGAATGCTTGATAGAGATCTTGTAGGTGTTGGTCTCTGCCTGAGGGGTTGGAGCAAATATGGTTGTATAGTAGAGCTTGGCTGTAGACAATAGATTGTGTGGTGTGGTCTGGATGAAAGCTGGAGGCATGTAGGTAAGCATTGCGGTCAGTAGGTTTCCGGTATAGGGTGGTGTTTATGTGACCATCCCTTATTAGCACCATAGAGTCCAGGAAGTGGATCTCTTGTGTGGACTGGTCCAGGCTGAGGTTCATGGTGGGATAGAAATTGTTGAAATCATGGCGGAATTCCTCAAGGGCTTCTGTTCCATGGGTCCAGATGATGAAGATGTCATCAATATAGCGCAAGTAGAGTAGGGGCGTTAGGGGACGAGAGCTGAGGAAGCGTTGTTCTAAGTCAGCCATAAAAATGTTGGCATACTGTAGGGCCACGCGGGTACCCATAGCAGTGCCGCTGATTTGAAGGTATACATTGTCCCCAAATATGAAGTAGTTATGGGTGAGGACAAAGTCACAAAGTTCAGCCACCAGGTTTGCCGTGACATTATCGGGGATACTGTTCCTGACGGCTTGTAGTCCATCTTTGAGTGGAATGTTGGTGTAGAGGGCTTCTACATCCATAGTGGCCAGGATGGTGTTTTCAGGAAGATCACCGATGGATTGTAGTTTCCTCAGGAAGTCAGTGGTGTCTCGAAGATAGCTGGGAGTGCTGGTAGCGTAGGGCCTGAGGAGGGAGTCTACATAGCCAGACAATCCTGCTGTCACAGTGCCAATGCCTGAGATGATGGGACGCCCAGGATTTCCAGGTTTATGGATCTTGGGTAGCAGATAGAATACCCCAGGTCGGGGTTCCAGGGGTGTGTCTGTGAGGATTTGTTCTTTTGCTTTTTCAGGGAGTTTCTTGAGCAGATGGTGTAGTTTCTTTTGGTAACCCTCAGTGGGATCAGAGGGTAATGGCTTGTAGAAAGTGGTGTTGGAGAGCTGCCGAGCAGCCTCTTGTTCATATTCTGACCTATTCATGATGACAACAGCACCTCCTTTGTCAGCCTTTTTGATTATGATGTCAGAGTTGTTTCTGAGGCTGTGGATGGCATTGTGTTCTGCAAAACTGAGGTTATGGGGCAAGTGATGCTGCTTTTCCACAATTTCAGCCCGTGCACGTCGGCGGAAGCACTCTATGTAGAAGTCCAGTCTGCTGTTTTGACCTTCAGGAGGAGTCCACCTAGAATCCTTCTTTTTGTAATGTTGGTAGGAAGGTCTCTGTGGGTTAGTATGTTGTTCAGAGGTGTGTTGGAAATATTCCTTGAGTCGGAGACGTCGAAAATAGGATTCTAGGTCACCACAGAACTGTATCATGTTTGTGGGGGTGGAGGGGCAGAAGGAGAGGCCCCGAGTTAGGACAGATTCTTCTGCTGGGCTAAGAGTATAGTTGGGTAGATTAACAATATTGCTGGGTGGGTTCAGGGAACCACTGTTGTGGCCCCTTGTGGCATGTAGTAGTTTAGACAGTTTAGTGTCCTTTTTCTTTTGTAAAGAAGCAAACTGTGTGTTGTAAATGGCTTGTCTAGTTTTTGTAAAGTCCAGCCACGAGGAAGTTGGTGTGGAAGATTGTTTTTTTATGAGAGTATCCAGCTTTGAGAGCTCAAAGACGCAGTCATGCAGAAGCAGTTCTGCAACAGATGGGTACTTCGGTAGGCTCCAATGAGAACTGGATAAGCACTGGTATAAGTACTGAGATAGGGAGATAGCTCTATGCAAATATTAGGGTGCTGCAAAGGTTCAAGTACTTTGATCTTTCTGTTAAACTAAAGTTACTAACTGCTGTGTGTTCCCTACTCCAGCTGTTTCCACTGACTGGTACATAGAACCCGCCACTTAAGGATCCTTTAAAAAAAAAAAAAAACTTTTTACAGACTATAAATTATGCCTAAGCTCAGGCCTCCTCCCAGATCACATTTACACCAGTGAAACTTCACTTATGTCCATGGAGTGTCTGTGGATTTGCTCCACTGTCGGTCAGATCGGGGCACGCTTTGGAGGGAGCTTGAAGTAGAAAGTCTGGGGAGAAGTACAAGCCTAGAGGAACAGAGCCTTGGAAAAAAGGCACAAGATGAAGAATAAGGGACCCTGGGGCTGGGAAACTTTGGGAAATGCTACCAAAAAGTGTGTCCCCTGGGGCGTTGCTCACAGGTTTTTTTCTGGGATACCCTGAGGCAGGCTGGAGGAGGTGGATTTAATGGTAAGCAGCCCTCGGGCAAAGTACAGCAGGGTAAGTGGTTCCACTCTTGGACACAGCACCCCTGGTGTCAAAGTGTGCATTACCAGGGTTGTCCTGTTGACCTCTTCTTTGACCCTGTGAGGCCCTGTCTCTGTTCAGTTCTTCAGTGGCCTAGCTCTCCAGCCAGGTCACCTTTTACCTTCAGTCCCCTTCCAGGATAAGGAAAGTGCAACCAGAAATCCAAATAAGCATCCAAACAAACCATACTTCAACCCCGCTTGGGCAAGGCTGAAGTTCCCTGGTCTTTACCCCTAACTCTGGGGTCCTGCAGAGTTCTTCAATGCCTCAGACTGAGCACTGCCTCCCAGGGCCTTCTCCCTGGAGTCTCTTTGGGGAAGATATTGCAATCTCATGCCATACCTTGGGGGGCCATATTGTATTAAGTTTATGTAACACTATGGGCTGGAATTGTATGCAACTCCAGTGGGGAGGGTTACCACAGCTCCTCCAGAACCAAAGACTCTGTGTGTGTGTGTGTGGGGGGGGGGGGGTAATCAAGGTGAATCACTCAGCCTGAAAACCCCTCCCAAGAGGTACCACCCTGGGCTGGTTTGCACAGAATGTTTCAAACTGTGTTTTCCAGAGACCAACAGGCCAAGAAAGGGCTTTTGGCCTAAAAAGGCTGTGTTCAAATTGACTCGGGGCCTTCTTTCTGACCCAGCTTAGAAAGAGCTGCAGGCTCATGTGTAGCCGGCAATGTACTGTTCAGACCCAAGCACAGAGAGAAAGCAAAGCCCAGGGACTGGCCTGTAGGGAGCCTGGCTGGCTGCGGAGATCACAGTGTGAGGCACGGGGCTAGGACACTCCCGGTCAGAAGGCCCTGCCCAGAGACCGGTGGTGGTTGGAGATCTGAGGCCTTACTGGGGCACTCCTGGAGTGGCTCATGGAGGGGGAAGAGGCAAAGGGGGTGGGGAAGAGATACAAATGCAATTATCCTGAAACCTCAACACTCTTTTCCTCCTGACGCATTTCCCGCTGCCTCCCCTCCCCAGAGCATCTAGCAGCTTCTCCCAGGCACCTCACCTTCTCTCTGTAGGTTCTCCTCAGCCTCCCTTCACTAGGCCCTTCCCAGCGAGCAGGAGCACCCTACCTCAGCTCCCCGCTCTCCCGGTGTATGCCTCCCTGAGTCTCTCACAGCTGGGATCCCTAGCTGTAATTAACTCCCAGATCAAGACGAGCTGGAGTATTACTGCTACACTAAAGCAAGGCTGAACCTGACTCCCCGCACAGGACCAGTCAGTGACACTGGGACTATCTGAGATCAGAGGAGATGCCTGCTTTATTGTCTAGGGCCCCTTGGTTAGCACTTGCAGCAGATGGAAGGCCAAGGTCCCTTACCTCCGCAGAGAAGCTACTTAGTGTTCTATATCCCTTCAGTTATGGTGGTGAACTGCTGAGGGAACGGGAGAAAGTCAAACAGTCCCTGGAGCGAGAGCTTTGGCCCAGAGAGGACTTTGTGAACCCTTGCTCCAGGCCCTAGAGAGAGGCTGAGGCCCAGAGAGGATGAGACAGGGCTCAGGGCTCTATCTGCTGAAGACTTTTTGTTTCATGTGGACTTTCATTTATCCCAGAAGAGGTGGAGTTTTCAGTTTGTCTGAAGGGTTAAACTACCCTCCCAGAACAAGGGAGGCTGTGCCTGGCGAGGGAAGAGGCAAGCTGCTATTATAAGGAGAAGCAGGCAGGAAGCATTGTTTCTTCTGCTCTGGCTGAAATAGCCTCTGAATAGTTTGCAGTGGTGGTTTTGCAATGATCTAATCTGCAGGTAACAGGGGCCTGAGCAAGGGTACTGAGGCCCGCAGCTGCAAGGGAAGGAGTGCAGTGTAAGGGCTGTGCAGAGACGTACCTCATCAGCGAGCATTTCTTGCCAGCTAACCACTTCCCCATCAGAACTTCACAGCCAGCCAGCCAGCTAAATAACAATTGTAAAGCTAAAAACTGGTTTGTCTGCCCCTCCCCCCCGTTATAGCTCACAAGCCAAGTTTGTGGCCCCAGCTGGTATAATAAGGGATCTCTCCCCCATTTGATGGGAGGAAGAAAGGATCACAAGTGGTTCTTTCTCAGCCTGGCAGAGGGCAATACACCCTTGAGGGCACTGTACTGCCATTATTAGTTTATTTCAAAGCCATTGCCTGTCTAGGGCTCTCTTCAATCCTTGGGTAGCTGGCATGCTGCCATCTCACCTCCAAGAGCCCTGAGCCACAGTAAGAAACTTCCTGGCAGTGAGAGCTTTCTTAGAATGGGGAACGGTCTCCTGAGGAAGCCGTGGATGCCTCGTGGCATTTAACACGAGACTGGATAAAGAACCCCCAAAATGTACGGGAGGGGGTAGAGATGGGCTCATGGTGCAAAAGTAGCCTCTAGATCTGGATTTCTAATGTCACAAAGTAGGGGGAAGTTTGGATCTAGCGGTTTGGTTTGGCTTATCATAAAGGCCAGGACTGCTCGCAAAATTTGGAACTGGACCTGGGTTTGGATTTCAGATTTCCCCAAAGTGCAGGTGTATTCAGACCTGGGAGGGTTGGTTGGTTCCCATCCATCTCTAGTGGGGAACTGTGATGGTTTGTGGTTCCCCCAGGCAAGCAAGGGGTTCAGTCACCATCTGCCTTGTAAGCCCAGGGGGGCTGTGGTTATGGCAGCTGTGGTCCAGAGCTCTGATGCCCAGAAACCTCACCCTGGCTTTGCCCAACCTGGTTACTCCTGGCACAGTGACCTAAGTACCCTTCCAGCCGGGGCGGGGGGGGGCTTCCCCCTCTATGGCCCTGCCCCTGTCCCCCCTCTTCCCTCCTGGCCCTGCCCCTAGCCAAATCAGAAGCTGGAGCTAGACCAGGGAGCTGTGGACCTGCCACCTCTCTGGGTTGTGGGGGCCCAAGAGCAGCCCTCAGCCCATGTCCCCGGCCACCAGACCCTCCATCCAGGGCAAGTGGAGAGTCCGTGGCTCTCTACAGCTGCTGGCCTGGCTGGGGGACGGGGTCTCAGGGACCTGTGGCAAAAAGTGGATGGGTCAGGTCTGTCCACTTTCAAAAAGTGGGAGGGCCTTGGCCCCATCTGTTCCAGCGCTCCTGCTTCCAGCCCTGAATTCACCCCCAAATCATCCTACTGTAGAGACTAGGCCCCGTCACTGGACCCTCACAGCTAAGGTGTCAAGTTCACTTCCTCTATAGGGACAGTAGAACACTCCGACCTGTCAGCTTTCTAGAAGCACACGGGTCACTGAACTTACACAACGCTGATGATTTATAATGAAAGCAAACCCAGCTGATTAACAGAACAACACCGATTAAGTGACACCAAGTAAAAGCGATACAGGTAGAATGGTTACAAGCCAATAAAAGTGAAAATGCCCATCTAAAAGACTGGAGCTTAATTTAGCAAGATACCATCTTTGTTCAAGATGGTTTCTCTTGTCCCCAGTCACCTTTCCAGCTTTCATTGGCCAGGATCCATCCCAGAGATCAAATTGCTTGGTTTCTGGGTCTCCTCAAGTGAAGGATTAAGAAAGAATCTGTGTTCCGTATATCTCCAAAGGGATTGTCTTTGTCTCACAAGTCAGGAAGGGCGTCTGAGGATTCAGTCTCCTGGGGCTCTCTGGGGTGCAGGAGCCATGTTAATTCTGTGTCTCTCGAGTTCAGGATCAGGATAACCCCATGGCTTTGTTTAAAGCCAATATGTAAATTGAGATAAACTCACATTCCTTTGTCGAGGACAGAGCTGCTTATCACTTTTATCTAGGCTAGGTTGTCTGGTCTTAACCATGGATTAGTAACATCCTCCCGAGGGAATTCAGAACTGCACATAGAACATTAACGTGTGTTTTTTACAATATTAATCACCAACGTGGTAACCTGACACAATACCTTTGGGATAAATTCCCTGATGACAGAGTGTTGTGTATAGTGAGTCGGTTGGGTCTGATGAGAAACAGCATACGCAATGGTATGCCATTGGGCATGAAGGGCTCTTTGGGTCACAGGACTAAACCTGTCCTGACAGGGAGAAGGACTAGATGACCTAATGGGTCTTTCCCATCTCCACATTTCAGGATTCTGTGCCGTAAACCTGCTCAGTGAATTTCCTTTCGTAATCTCAGTGTTCCCATAGCCATGGAGGAGCAGGCAGGTGCTGAGGGGCTGCAGCGTGACGAGGGCTGGGGTGGAGATTGAGGCAGAAGTCCTGCAGAAAGCCAGAGACATCTGCAAAAGAAGGGCCTGTGGCCCTAGGAGGGAGACAGTTTTGCCTCCTGCATTGAGATTCGGCTCATAGGTGCCTCCCAGGGGGTCAGGAGAGAGAGTTGCCCAGGGTGCTCCCTGGCTTTGGCAGCGCCATTAGCCTATCCGCGGATGAATGGGGCCCTTAGAAAAGGCGAGCAATATTTTTTTCCCCTTCCTGCACATATTCAGAGATGCAGATTTTTTCCCTCTCTTTGGGCTTCTTTCATTTGTGATTTCTAATCATCATTCTGCTCTCCTTTCCCCCCTTTTCTTCCCTTCTCATTTGTGAGCCGCCCCCAGGGCTTGGCATCACTCCAGACCCAATGAACTCTAGAAGGGTTTTTTTTCCCATTTTTTTCCTTCCTTCTTCTCCTCTCTATTCAAGCTGAACTTGTGGACAAACTAAACCCTGGCACTAGGTTATTGTGTCCCACCCCCACTTCCCATCGGAGGATTGTGAGAGAGGATTAAACTAATCGTGTATACTGGCTCGCTCCCTCATCAATGCTCTTGTCTTGTCCTGGACTCTGGTCATGCCACAAAATGGTATGGAAGTGTAACGCACCACCAGCATGTTACTGCAGTCACTGCCTTTACACATTAATTCAGCAGAAGCAGCCGGACATGGAGGGCTGGTTCTGTATTGTTCAATGTCGACAGATTCACCAAAAGCAATCCTTGTTAAAAAAAAAATGATCTAGATTTGTAGTTTACTGTTATAGGGAGTGGGACAAGTGTGCCAGTAGCCGGTCGTTTAAGTGGTTGTGGATTGGCTTATTTGTTAATTAACACTTAAGCAAAGAGAATCGGAAGCTGTGCAGTGAGGGGAGGGAGTTGCAGAGAGCGGGAATACTGTGAATTTAACATCAGCATCTGGGAGTTCATTTGATTCCTTTCCAGGACCCAATCCATACTGACAATAAGCAGCAGCAGTCACCTGCTGGGCATAATCACTCTGCTGCTGGAAGCAATAATAACCTGTACTCCTCACACAGAGTTTTGCATCAACAGGTATCAGAGCGCTCCTCAAAGGAAGACAAGCATTGTTGTTGCCATTTTACAGCTGGGGAAATTGAGGTGCAGGAAGTGATTTGTCCCAGCTCACACCAGGAAGCAAATGGATGTGCTGGGAATAGAGCCCAGATCTTCTGACTAATACTTTGGTGCTCCGGCCATTGAAAATACTGGCTCCCTGCTACTGACCATGGTTACCAGACAGCTCTGAAGGGATGATTCAAAGACTTTTGATGGGTTCTCCATCACTGCCCATTTGTAAATCAAGACTGGATATTTTCCTAGAAGAGAGGTTCCAGTTCACACAGGAATTATTCTGGGGATGTTCTGTGGCCTATGTTATGCAGGGGGAGGTCAGGCTAGATGATCACAGGAGTCCTTGATTCTAGAACCATTCTCATTAAAGAAAGCTGTGTGTAGACCAGCACCACGTTTCACTGACTGGCACAGAGCACCTTCCATTCAAGGGTCTCAGAATGCTCAGCAGACACCAAGGCTCCCAATTCACCAAAGCACTTAAGCATGTGGTCAAGACATGACTTCAGTGAAACTTAAGCATGTGAGAGCTTGTTTGCGTAGGGGCCTAACTGATTAAATTTCCCAACCTCCCTGTGAGGTAGGTGAGAATTAAACAGAGAATTGCACAGAGGGCAGAGAGGAATAAAATTATGTAAATGTGGATCGGGGGTGTGTGGAATTTTTAAGCACTCCCCTTTCTGGAGGATTAAGGCACAGGACTATGGGTCATGAGGTGCAGATACTATTCCCAGCTCTGCCAAAAACTTCCTCTGGGACAAGCCACTTAGCCTCTCTCTGCCTCAGTTTCTAATCTTTGTGTATATATTTCCTGTTCAAGCCAGATAGCGATATGACACAGACCATCAACACAGTGGCTTACCATGCTGAACCTGGGGTTCTGATCAGAGCTTCTGCACACAATACGTTATCTAAGATGTGTCTTCTAAATACAACCACTGGTGTGAGTACCTGAGGAAAGAGGAAAACATGCTGGATGAAGTTAGCTGATTTGGAGGGGGGAAAACATAGGGGAACTTCTCTCTGAGCTGTCACAGGTGAGACGCTCAGAGGGAACTCATTGCAATTCACACCTCATAATCTCAGTTCAAGACCCTTTTGCTGAACACTGATGGTGAGAGGAGAGATCCAGTTCTACTGATATTGTCTGGGGCAGCAAGGTTCTGCATGGAAGGAGTAAGACAAGTGAACAAAAATGGTATATCTAGGGAACACACTCACATACACACACACACACACACAAATTGTCTAGGTGGTTTGTCAATGAGCAATTAAATACTCGCCTGAATGGAAACATCAAAAATGAACCTCATTGTGGCTTTAAATAGCCTCTTATGTGAGAGATCGGTCTTCACTGCCAGATCTAGCTTGGGTAAACTCTGCCACAGCCAGGATTCTCTGAATGTCCATCAGCCAGTTGCATCACACTCTGAATAGCTTGGCATTACCTCATGCCTTCAGGGAAAGGCTGCACTAAATGAACTAGCAGCCTGTTCTCTCGGTGCATTTATTTATTTATTTAGGTGAGAGGAGTTTTATTTTGTTTTGTCTCGCTTCCCCCCCAGCTGCGGGTAACGAGAGTGCATGGTAATGGAAAAAGGTGGCGGAGAGAATGCTTTGGGACGTCTGAGTGGGGCTTGGGAACAGGGGTGAAGGGGAAACGTGAGTCAAAAGACTAAGTCCAAGTTTGAGTCTGGGAGTCTTTAACGGAGACGGAATACTGACTAGTTGAGCAAATTGAGCTCTTTCAGTGGGATTTGGGCAAGTGACTGGTTTGCATCCAAGCAGAAAATGTCATTCTTTCCAGTCGGTACCAGTGAAAATTAGAGATGAGAGATAATTATAAAATTAGAGATGAGAGCTGGCCCCGTGAAACCTTGAAGGGGGATGAGGGGAAACCAGGACAAGCAAGCAATTAAAAGGGAATTGCAGTCTCCTTTAAAAAAAAATGAAGGCAGAAAAAATTGATTAGGGGAACTCAAAGAGGAAGGACTCCAGGGCAGAGTGATAAGCAGAGCTGTGCAGAACTCCACTAGGGTGCATGCAAACCTACACTGCAATGACGGGGCTGTCTACGGAGCTAGACAGAGAGAGAGAACATGTTGATTCATCTCCTGTTCTGCCTGTATATTCCCCCTGCTCCTGAATGTTGCTTTGAGTTTTTGGTTCCACTGAATAAACCCCAAAATTGAAGCAAATAAAACAGTTTCAACTATTTTCACAGCAAAACTGTATGAAGTTATGCGCTTCCTGTAACTGTGATTGAAAATCCACAAATCAGCTAAAATATGGGCCTAGGGCCACTCACAGGTTTATTTCCTTATACTTTAGATTCCTCCCCAATCTGCCTTCTCAGATATTGCTGCTAATTCCATTGTCCTGGGAACTTTGCCAGTCACAATATTATTCACTCATCTGACAGTCTATGTGAAGAGGGTAGATATTATTTATATGAATATTTACATCTTGAGAAGATCTGAGTTGATAAAAAGATACAAATTTGTTTGCTCTCAAGTGTGAATATGTCCTTTTTCACACAAATATTTTGGTTCATAACTGGTAGGAGTAGTTAAATTGTCATCATAAATCCAAGTCTCTTTCTCAGATGACATGTAACTTCAGGAGATTCATGGTTTTCATATTGTTTCAGCCCATGGATGGTAGAGATCAGCTACTTTTCATGGTCATTCTACCCTGGAACCAAAATAGCATAAACACATCTGGTCACATGAAATTTCAACACAACAGAATTACAATAGAGGTAAGTAAGTAAGGATTAGATTTGTCCATTTCACCATATACACATAAATGGATGAAAAAATATTCCATGTATAATAATAGAAATTTACAGATAGCCTAAGTAAGAATAACGCTGTTTGAGAAATTATTAGAGTTTGATTTAAGGATATTTACTTCTCATATATTTTGACATGTGATGTGGACAATTTGTGGTTTGATGGTAATAAAGCTTTAACTTTTTGAATCTCATTAAATAATTATTGATTTACACCCCACCCCCCCATAATTTCCCAGAACTAGGAAAATTTCAATCAATCAAAACTGAAAAAATGCTTAAAAATAAACATTGATATTATCTGTCAAGAATATTAAAAATACAAACCAAATTCTGCCAATCCCAAGTATAGGGCTGTAAAAGGAAAGTCTCACGGGTGCTATCCATTATAATATGGATAAATAATAACAATTCCATAACCATGTGGAACTTCATAGTGATAGAGAAGATAGTTTCTAGGATCTTGTATTCCAAAAATACAGCCCCCTACCACTTGAAGTATTGGGAAATTACCACCATTAACATTTAGCAGAATAAACCCTATAATACACAGCTGAGTTTATTCCATCCAAAAGAAGGTAGTGGTCTCCTGGAACATGGCGCACCTCCATGCCTGTCTTCTTGCCCCACAGGAACTGGGCAAACTCCATTAGTTGTGCATTCACGGAGCCCTTTATTTTGAGTTCTTTCCAAAAAGACCACTACCATCCTACCAGCCTGATTATTGAATTACCCCAATCAGCTACCTCTGGGAACTAACTGGCTTCTGAGTGATCAGGTTGCAGGCTCATCCGTTACCTCCCTGCACTCTGCTACACACCCATGTACACTAGTCATCTCCATACAATATAATACTGGTATAAATATCGGACGCTTTACCTGAGAGTCTGGGAGCCCTGCCTAGCCATTCATTAAGCCGTACAGCCTATGGTATAACAGGTACTTACATGGTATGTAGGTACCCATCACCACTACATTTGAGCACCATTGACAGCTGTGTAACATGTTCACAGTGACACAGTCAGAAACCATACAAACATGTACTGGCCTTCATGACAAGCTTGAAATTCAGGCCAAGTTAGTCTAAAGATTTGCTAAGCATCACCAAATTTTCAAGCAAACTTGGGGTTAGTTTATAGCTTTACATCAAAATACCAGCACTGCAATATTCAAGCTTTCATCTGACTGTGATGCAAAAGAAGGAGAGATTTGACATGTTTGGCTGAGCTCCACTTTCAGATTTTGCATTCATTTGAATCCAAAATGTAATTGAAAAATTCAGTATGAGAATCCCATTGAAACCAAAGGAAATGGCCACATGACTCCCTGAAAAGTGCAAGGAATGTGTTTCCCACATCTCTACTTGCAATAACACCTGTGAGGCATAAATCATATCATATAACTATTTTACAAATGTTTCATCTGAGGCACAGAGACATTAAATAACTTTGCTAAGGCCACAAAGTGAGTCAGTGACACAGCTGCAACAAAACCCAGGAGTACTGCTTTCCAGTCTTTCACTAGCCATCTTACCACATTCTCTCTCTACATTCACACACTCATTGAGAGGGTGAGAGATGGATTCTTGGAAATTAACCTGTGGAAGTCACAGCCACAAGATATTGAGGCCAAGAATTTGGCAGGATTCAGAAAAAGGTTACACATTTATATGAGTAATAAGAAAACTCAAAGTTCTATTAGACAGAATAAGGATCAATATTTTCGAGGGATATAAACCCTTATAGGTCCGGGCACAAGCTAAGCCCCAGTTGCCTGAGGTTAGAAAGAAACCTCCTCTATTATCAGGTTATTCCATAACTGGGAATTTCTTGTTCTTTCTTCTGAAGTATTTGCTACTAGTCTCTGTTGTCTACTTGGATCACTTGTCTTATGCACTACAGCAATTCCTATGAGATGTCCATATAATTAATTTATTTTGTGTACATCAACTTATCTTTGGAATCAAGTTGTGGTGATGTGGGTGAAGGCTTGTGTTTGCTGCCGTGAGCTGAACAGTTTCCCCTATTCCTGGATATTCCTCAATATATGACATGAAATAGTATTAGTGAAATACTACAAAGGATTGGTCGAGCACATACCGCTGAAGACAACAGACACTAAGATCATATGGTAACTATTTCTGCTGGATAGATCACGGGAAAGGCAGGGGTACTGGGTGCTTATTTTCATCTTGTTCATCTGGCTTTTCCTTTCAGATGGTGAGTTTCAGGTTTTAGCTCCCTGTAGGACCCAGAACAACTGTTCATTAATCATATATCCCGGGGTCTGCGTGATGCTATGGCAACTGCCAAGCCTGGCTGGGATATTTTCCTTACAGTTTCAAAGCCTGAAAACAAACAAATTTGTGCAACTGACACAAACAGCCTTTTCTACTCAGTTTTAATGGTTCGGGAAGACCAGAGCCTCAAGTGTCTGCTCTGTTCTCAACAATTTGCTAATGATAATTAAAGACGCCCAATATTTGCCAATTATTTCAGCACCTGATTCAGCCAAAGGAGATATAAGCTCAGGAGAAAAGTGAATACAGTGAACTTCATCCAGACACGAGGCGTTCCTACCATGAAGTGGCCAAGGGCTTTAAAGAGAACAAAGGCAGCAGAGTAAAATGTTCGCTCAACTGCAGATCAGAGATGGACACAGAGATGGTGCCAAAAGCCGGAACAGAGATTTCAAAAGCTGGAGAGTGGATTGCTTTAAACTTCTCCACACAATTCCATCCAGAAGAAGTTGCTTAGACAACTGTAACCCCACTGGACTTCCATCAGGGCAATACAACTCCATGCGGGAGAGATTCTGGAAGGTCAGAATCTGGTTTCTGCTAAGTTGGGAAGGCCAACAAAGGGGATGGTGCTTTGAAGGCAGTGCCCCTTGAAATAAGGACCACTCCCTCTCCATGTTCCATGTGGTGCTAAGCATGCTGCCAGCATCCAGCAAGCACAGGGATGGACAAAAGAAGGAGAAGATAGCTCTGAAGTGGAACCTTGAGACTTAGCACCCGCAGCCCGGGTTGGGCAAGGCTACGAAGGTTTGCTGTATTCGAGAAGTACTGCAAGCGAAGTCAGTGGGGATTGAGATGGTTTACCATCACTCAGGACCTTTCAGGATTGGGCTCTGTTGAGTCTGCTATAATTCCCATCACAGTAGTATCCTCTCAGAGCTTCCCAGGTAAATTAGTTCCCTTGTGGATTCCAGATAATACAGTGATGGATACAGTATAAGAACCTGAATAGAATAGTCTTCTGCACTTGCCCTTCTGGGTTGCAGGAAGCCGTGCTTGGGGTATTTCTTAAAAATAAGATTACAGTTATGGTGAGGATGCCATATCAAAGAGGAAGTCTTGCATCATGCCCTAAATGTGTAGGAGATGGCTTTTCTCTCTTCATCCCTGCCCAGTACTCAGTGCCCTCAACTTTCATGTACTGCCCAGCACCCTGCAGGATCAAGCCTCAGGATCAAGCCTCAGAGGTATGAACATGCCATCTCTGTGAGGGAAAGAGGAACCAATCCATTAACAGGAAATTGGCCTACCTGCCAATCTAACTGAGTGGAACATGTTCTATTCTCGCACAGGCTTATCACTCCCTGTGAATGGCAAGGATCAGCCAAACACCTTGTTAAGTTTGCAAAATGCATGGAAAAATAAAAATAGCAACCAAGCAAAAAGTTCAGGGCTGTTATTAAAGCAGTGACCATTCAAGAGGCACTGCTCACATGAACAATGGATTCTTTTGCTCTGGTTTAAACCGGGGATTTCTTGTCACATACTGCACTTGCACATGAGCCCATGGTTACATCATGTCTGCTTGCCCAGGAATGGGACAGAAGCCAGAACAAAATCAGATTTAGAATGCTGTGCATGTGTTTGTACCTGTGTTCTTGAGAACGCTTGAGAATTGAAACAAAAAGAGACGCATTCTTGTGAGTTCTGCACTAGGGGGAAAAAGGAAGGGAAATTGCTCCAGAAAGAAGGCATCCCTGGAACATTGTCTTTTTAGAAACGCTCACCAATTCCACGTCAGATTAGACTGGTGATGGACGTCTACCTCAGGTGGCTATCGGACAGGCTTGGAACAGGAAAGTGGCATGTCTACTGCTAACATAGTATTTCCCTTTTATAGGGACTGATCCAAAGCCTGTTGAAGTCAGTCAGAGCTTTTCCAATCACTTCAGTGAATACTGGATGGACCCACAGAGGACTTTTCATCCACAGATCTCAAAGCACTTTTCAAAGGAATGAAATAGTCTGGGTTTGTCAGTGAAATACTATAAGAGTTTGTTCCAGTAAATGCCATTGAAGAAAACAGATGCAAAGATGACATGTCATCTGTGTTACTACTGGATAGGTTTGGGAAGAGGCAGGGGTATCAGATGATTGTTTTCCATTTCCCTATTAAAATAGGGAGATCTTATTACCAATCCTGTGATTGTCCGGATGTCTATAGTAGTCTAAATGCAGATTTTGCAATGGAAATCCAGCGTGGATCAAAAAGGGGAATTACATCATAATGACTTTTTATTCTATGGGAAAAACGGATTCTTGTCAGAAAATTACAGTGTTGCCTACTCTTATGATTTGATCAAAAATCTCATGATATTTGGTGTTTTTCTTAATGCCCTAACTCCTGGAGTCACATAATTATGTGAAAATCTTAGCTTTCATGAAATAAGGGTAAGTTTCTAGCCCACATGGTTTGGGAGAAGAAAATGAAAATGACCCCAGTGTGATCAGAAAGCAAATCAAAAGAACCAAGAACTTACATTTTTTTGAATCTCACAATATTTTTGGAGCCTGATTTAGGATTTTTGAACGATTGGTGTCAGCAGTACTAAGGTTATTAAGATGAGTCTCCTTTTTATAATTTTAATTTTAAATCCAGCTAATTGTAATGTTCAGTTGGAGCTCAATGTCTGGTCCAAACATTTCAACTGATCAAAGGAAAGACCTTTGTTGAATTTGGAGAGGAAAAATATTGAAATAGCAGTTTTAAACTTGTGAAGAATAAGTCAAAGTGTGCATGATATAAATGCTAAGCATCAGCCAAAGTAGTTGTAGGAAGCTTTATAAATGGCACCATATATAAAGTTCCAATACAGTTCATTTTTAGTATGATTAGTTTCAAATCTTTTTAAGATCTTTATTTAAGTTTTCAAACAATTTCAAAAGTTCTACACTGTGTTTAAACTCTTCTGCAACTGTGGCCTTTATCTACTTTATCTATCTTTATGTACCTGGATAACCAGCACCTGGAATAATCAGCTGAATCATAGAATCATAGAATATCAGGGTTGGAAGGTACCCCTGAAGGTCATCTAGTCCAACCCCCTGCTCGAAGCAGGACCAATTCCCAGTTAAATCATCCCAGCCAGGGCTTTGTCAAGCCTGACCTTAAAAACCTCTAAGGAAGGGGATTCTACCACCTCCCTAGGTAACGCATTCCAGTGTTTCACCACCCTCTTAGTGAAAAAGTTTTTCCTAATATCCAATCTAAACCTCCCCCACTGCAACTTGAGACCATTACTCCTCGTTCTGTCATCTGCTACCATTGAGAACAGTCTAGAGCCATCCTCTTTGGAACCCCCTTTCAGGTAGTTGAAAGCAGCTATCAAATCCCCCCTCATTCTTCTCTTCTGCAGGCTAAACAATCCCAGCTCCCTCAGCCTCTTCTCATAAGTCATGTGTTCTAGACCCCTAATCATTTTTGTTGCTCTTCGCTGGACTCTCTCCAATTTATCCACATCCTTCTTGTAGTGTGGGGCCCAAAACTGGACACAGTACTCCAGATGAGGCCTCTGTTGTTCAACCAATGTTGAATAGAGGGGAACGATCACGTCCCTCGATCTGCTCGCTATGCCCCTACTTATACATCCCAAAATGCCATTGGCCTTCTTGGCAACAAGGGCACACTGCTGACTCATATCCAGCTTCTCGTCCACTGTACTATTACATCATTCTAAGATCTGGAATATTTATTTTGCAGGCTTCAATGTTAGCACACTGGGGCTGATACTCTCTTATCTTGCACTTTGTGCAGTCATTTCTACTTGGGCAAAGTGTGTGGAAAATGCATCCAAATCGGTATGGTAGCATTTTACATGCACTTTGCACTCACTTTGCCCACATGGAAATGACTGTGCAAAGCAGGGGAAAAGCAGGCCAACCAATCTTTGCTGGCAGTACATTTAACCTGAAACTACACAAGATGCTGAAGTGATCAGAAAAGCCATAAGGTGGCATTATTCCCCCTATTAACTATCCGCAGAACGAAGACATTCTTCAAACTCTATATGGCAATACTGCTATTACAGCACAGCAGATGGGCTATTTTGTTTTCCAGAAGGAAAAAAAAAACAGAAAAGGAAATCAGCTATGTAATAGCAAGATGCATACAGAGTATAATATAGGGCCAGATTAGACAGATTAGTTCTCAATTTAGACAGAGTTCTCATTGAATACAGTGGTTCTGCCTGTATAGAGTATTGACTCCGTAAAGACATCAAGACATAGGCTTATGCTGCATAAATTGTACAGAACATGCAAACTAGTCCTTTGGGTCTCTGCTGTCCAGCTACATCCCCGATTCAGAGATATAATAGAATCATGAAATGCATGGACATAGGAGTGACAAGAAAGCCTCAAACGATTTGGAGGTTCAGGTTGGATGCTCATCTGCTTTCAATTCACGTGTTCTGGAAAACTTTTTTGTTTGTTTGTTTGTTTGTTTTGTCACAGATGGTCCCAAGCTGCGCATTTCAGATCCAGCTTTGAAATTTTCCCATTTGGCCACCTGTAGAGTAGGGAGCCAGCTGCAATATTCCAATCTCCACCTGAATTTGCCCAAAGTGGTTTTGGTTCTGGTCCATCTTTACTTTCGAGCGTGATATCACACTCATTGGGATTTTTATTAAGAGTCAGTTCAGTTCAAATCCAATATGGCACCCAGAGCTCATGGTGATAAGCATGGGATGGATGCAAAGGGCAAAGGCAAATTTCACTAAGCTGTAGGAATTACATATTGGGTTTTCAAGTTTAATTCACCTGCCTTGTGACCTACTATCATAAATTTACCTACCTACATGGGAGGGTTCTACATGGATCAGTACTAGGCCCGATGGTATTCAATATTTTTATCCAGGATCTGGTTGTAAATATAAAATCGCTGCTGATTAAATTTGCAGATGACACCAAGACTGGTGGCGTACTAAATAGTGACGGGCACATGCAGTAATACACAGTGATCTGGATCACTTCCTAAGCTGGGCCCATTCAAATAAAATTGATCTTAATACAGCCAAATACAGGTCCTACACCTAGGAACAAAGAATGCAGGCCAGGCCTACAGAGGTGGGGGCTGTCTCCTGGACAGCAGCACCTTTAGGGGTCATAATGGATCAGCAACTCAACAAGAGCTTCCCGTGCGATGCTGTGGCAGAAAGGGCTAATGGGATCCTGGGATGTAGAAATAGGGGAGGGGTGAGTAGGAGAAGGCAGGTGAGTTTATCTCTTTCGAGGGGCTTGGAGAGACTGACACTAGAAAACTGCCTCCGGTTCTGGTGTTCACATTCTAAAAAGGATATCGAACAATTGGAAAGAAACGAGCCACAGAAAAAGAGCAACAAAGAAAGAAGACCTGAAGAAAAGCTCTGTGTAGTTCAAAAGTTTGTCCCTCTCACCAACAGAAGCTGGTCGAATAAAAGATATTACCTCCCAACCTTGTCTCACAAAAAAGAGTCACAAACTCCTGTGTCTACACTGGAGCTTAACTGTATCTCTCGGGGGAGTTAATTTTTCACACCCCTGAGCAATGTAGCTAGGATGACCTGACTTCATAGTGTAGACCAGTCAGCTCTTACAATGAGAGATGTAAAGAGCTCAGAAATTGAAAGGTGACTTAATTACAGTGTCTAAATGCCGTCACTAACAGGCTCTTTAAACTAGCAGAGAAAGGCATAAGATTTTGACATGGTTTCCCACAGTATTCTTGCCAGTAAGTTAAAGAAGTATGGGCTGCATGAATGCATGATAAGGTGGATAGAAAGCTGGCTAGATTGTCGGGCTCAACGGATAATGATCAATGGTTCCATGTCTAGTTGGCAGCCGGTATCAAGTGGAATGCCCCAAGGGTCGGTCCTCAGGCCAGTTTTGTTCAATATCTTCATTAATGATCTGGAGGATGGAGTGGATTGCACCCTCAGCAAGTTTGCAGATGACACAAAACTGGGAGGAGAGGTAGATACACTGGAGGGTAGGGATAGAATACAGAGGGACCTAGACAAATTAGAGGATTGGACCAAAAGAAACCTGATGAAGGTCAACAAGGACAAGTGCAGAGACCTGCACTTAGGACGGAAGAATCCCATGTACCGCTACAGACTAGGGACTGAATGCCTAGGCAGCAGTTCTGCAGAAAAGGACCTAGGGGTTACAGTGGACGAGAAGCGGGATATGAGTCAACAGTGTGCCCTTGTTGCCAAGAAGGCCAATGGCATTTTGGGATGTATAAGTAGGGGCATTGCCAGCAGATCGAGGGATGTGATCGTTCCCCTCTATTCGACATTGGTGAGGCCTCATCTGGAGTCCTGTGTCCAGTTTTTGGGCCCCACACTACAAGAAGGATGTGGAAAAATTGGAAAACGTCCAGTGGAGGGCAACAAAAATGATTAGGGGACTAGAACACATGACTTAGGAGGAGACGCTGAGGGAACTGGGATTGTTTAGTCTGCGGAAGAGAAGAATAAGGGGGGATTTGATAGCTGCTTTCAACTACCTTAAAGGGGGTTCCAAAGAGGATGGATCTAGATTGTTCTCAGTGGTAGCAGATGACAGAACGAGGTGTAATGGTCTCAAGTTGCAGTGGGGGAGGTTTAGGTTGGATATTAGGAAAAACCTTTTCACGAGGACAGTGGTGAAACACTGGAATGCGTTACCTAGGGAGGTGGTGGAATCTCCTTCCTTTGAAGTTTTTAAGGTCAGGCTTGATAACGTCCTGGCTGGGATGATTTATTTGCGGATCGGTCCTGCTTTGAGCAGGGGGTTGGACTAGATGACCTCCTGAGGTCCCTTCCAACCCTGATATTCTATGATTCTATGATATAAAGAACTAATAACTATAAGTTAAAACCTGACAAATTCAAATTAGAAATAATGCACACATATTGAATAGTGAGGGTTATTAGCCATTGGAACAAACTCCTAAGGGAAGAGGTGGGTTCTCTATCTCTTGAAGTCTCCAAATCAAGACTAGAAGCTCTTCTGGAAGAGCTGTTTCAGTCAAACACAAATTATAGGACTCAAGACAGGAATAAGTGCATACAATTCTCTGGCCTGTTGTGGTGTTTAGATGTTGCTTGTAATTATTAGAACTGGGAGCACTGGCTGTTGGGAGTCTGAAGGGACAGGAAACAGGAAGGAGGGGGGAGGAGTTGAGAGGCTGGGAGAAAGCTACAGGGGTGCAGCAGCACCTTGGTAAAGAGGTTTCCACTTTGAAAGTAAAGTCCGGTTGAAACTTGTTAGTACCTTGCCTGGTTGATACAACATTTTGGCGACGAGGATGGATCTTCTGCCTCTGAACCCACCTGCACCCTTTCTGCAAAGCCCAGGTGAGCCTCCAATTGCTTTTACTGCCTGGATCCATATGTTTGAGACTTACCTGCTTGCAATCAGCGCTACAGAGATTTCTGAAGTAAGAAAGCGTGCTCTGCTAATCCACTGCCTTGGAGCAGAAGGGCAGCATATATTTTACACTTTTCCCCTTGCAGGTGATAAATATGAGACTGCACTCACTGCATTAAAATTTTTTTTTGTGCCAAAAGTGAATGTAGTAGCTAACCACTACAGATTTTGCCAGCGTGAACAGAAACCAGGGGAAATTATAATGCAGTATATTGCTTCCCTGAGGAGTTTGATTGTAATTTGTGACTTTGGGAATATGGCAGATGAGATGATTAGAGACAAGCTCATTGAGAAAAACAGTTGAACAGCACCAAGCAAAGTCTAAGGCTTTCACAGACAAGCGGCGGGGTGCTAAAGAACCAAAGTTTGAGTGTGGTTCCTTCGTTAGAATACGAAAACCTGGAATTTTACGCAAAAGGGACCATAAATTCACAGCTCCTCTTAAAATCATAGAGAAGAAGGGACCTTACACCTATCGACTTTCTGATGGGCGGGTATGGAATGCTTCTTATCTTGCACCTGCCTATGCACCAAGAGGAGATTATGCCAACACCCAGTCTGCATTGGATGACTTCACCGTAGTACCAACACAAGACGACATTGCACTGGAACCGGGGATTGAGAGACGGCCTGTCAGACCCAGATAACCACCTGTCTGGACTAGACACTATGTTATGTAGTATCTGCAGGGTTTTCAGTGTAATATTTCTGCCAACAGTATAGTATCTTGTTTCATATTTGTTCCTGTGGTTAGAACAATAATGTTTATTTTAATTGGGAGAGTTTCTTAAGAGAGGAGGGAATGTGGTGTTTAGATGTTGCTTGTAATTATTAGAATTGGGAGCCCTGGTTGTTGGGAGTCTGAAAGGACAGGAAACAGGAAGGAGGGGGAAGGAGTTGAGAGGCTGGGAGAGAGCTACAGAGGGTGCAGCAGCACCTTGGTAAAGAGGTTTCCACTTTGAAAATAAAGTCCTGTTGAAGCTTGTTAGTACCTTGCCTGGTTGATACAACACTTGTGTTATATACAAGGTCATACTGGATGATCTAATGGTCCCCTTTGGCCTTAGAATCTATGAATCTACAAAGCACAAAACATGTTCTAATATTCACACATCTCCAGAGACAGCCACTCACACTTTTCCAATGCAATGTTTTCAGGCTTAAACATTGGGGGGAGGGGGAGATTGCATTAAACTTGCCTTATCACAGATGTGAGCCCCAAATCTGCACGGTTTCAGATTTAACCGGGAAAAGTTTGCACAGCTTTAATACAAACTGTCCAGACCTCTGGCCTGTAAACCTTGCAGCACTGGAACACATCTGCTTGGGACCCCAGGTGGAACCAGGGAGTACAGAAGTGGGCAAAAATGATAAATATTTTGTATAAAGTGTACTAAACTCTTAAAGTTTAGTTTGGGCTTGACTGAAGTTGTGGTGGAAGGCTTGGGTCAGTTCTTATTTTATCTGACCCTCTTCGCCCATTCACTGAAGGAGGACTGATGACAGCTGAGGGTGGAGATGCCAAATACGCTTGAGATGCAAAAATAAAGGCAAATCTAATAAACACCCGTTTTCGGGTCCCTTAATCATTGGCTCCTGACAACTGGTGTAACTAAGAACCGGACAAGGCTCGTTTATCAAATCAATTCCCATCCTGGTGCCCGTGCCACTGTGCACATAAACCACCCTGCAAGCGACTGGCCCAGTGTCAGCTGGGATTGATCTAATTTCATTCCACTGCTCAGGGTCCCCTGACAGAGTTATTAATCACTCCCTCACTGACAGGGCACTGAACTGTCTAGAGATGAAGCTTCACATTCCCTTCTTGGACTCCCCAGGTAGGACATGGAATTTGTTTCATTTTGGAGTAATCAAGAAATGGAGCATGTTAGGGGGAGCGAATTAACCCCAACTTCAGGTTTATAAAGGTGTCCCTGCTCTGTTTAATTAAATCTGTCTTAAAACCTCCTTAATCCCAAACTAAAGACTTAATAATGTTCAGGAACCTCTTTTTCCTTACAATATATTGCTATAATCTGCTGACGGCTTAATATTTAAATAAACATGCTGGTTCTCTACCTGACCCGGCCGGTACGCAGACCAAAGGCCACATGCTTTGGACAAGCTTCCACCCAGAGGGCAAATGTATAACATACTAAGTGAGTTGTGTCCCTTTCTGGTGGCTGCTTTACACAGAGGATAAAAGCCTATTAGTGTTACCAGATAAGGGCCAGAGTCTGCCACTTGTATTCAGAAATTAATGGTGGTGGCAGCATTTGGGCCCATGGATGGCTCCTTTAGCTGATGTTGTAAAGGCCTGTGCTCTGTGTGTGTGTGTGTGTGTGCACATGCGCTGAAAATCCCTGGTTCAGTCCCAACTACCATCCCATGGAGATGGGGACATTATGCACACCTTCTTGAAGGATGGACCTAAGCCACAGAGTACAAGTTCAGATCTGTGTTTCAGACTCACCATAGTTTAGGCCTGTTCAGATCCAGGTGCTTGGTTCAGCCCATTATAAAGATAGGGAAAATTCCAGTCTGGATCCAGATTGACTTCCTAACTCTTTCAAATCTGGAGTATGCCCAGGTGCAAAGTTTGGATTCAGACCATTATGGGCAAACTGCAAAATTCAGAGCTGGACATAAGTTCCCTCCCCTGCATTACGTTGAGGGGAGGGAGTCAGATATGGGGATTAAGTTCAGTTGTACTTTTCTGGATTTGTTAAATCCTGAAAAATTAATCTCAGGAACCCCTGAGTCATTGTGAGAGGAATCTCATTGTGCAGTGTGTCAAGCAGAGCAGTGGGCCGACGTGCATGGGAGGGAGGAGGACTCTGGTGGAGAGGGGTTGGAGGGGACTGGAGCAGGAGAGAGTAAGTGGGAGACAGCACTTAGTTTGAGGAAGCCAGCAGCAGGTGGGAGTGGGTCAGAGATTGGCACTGAGGATGGGGAAGGAAGCAGGCAGCATGTAAAACAGTAAGGAATATACTGAGCCATGCTCAAAGCGACTCCTCTTACATGGCCAGGCTGGTTTCTGGGCCTTGCTTTGCAAATGAGCTCTATCTGAACACCCACATCCATGTACAAACAGAATCTGGATTGGAGGGGCTAATCCTTTGGGTACCAGGCCTTTCCAAACGCCTCCTGGAAGTACTTCTATGATCTCCACATCGCACATAAAGAGAGGGGGCGTCTGGGAGAGATGCACAAGAATCAGATACAACAACAGCTCCGTCCAAACAGAATATGAAGTAGATGGAAATGCTTTCTGTGATTTCTTTTCTAAGAGGATTATTTCAACGGGGCCTGGCTGGCGTCTGCACCAGCGGTAAGCGCCAGCGACCATGCCGGCCAGCCTTACCCTCCTGTCAAAGGGTTTCATTAAGAGTTAGGTTCCCCGTTGCTTTTGTGGTGGCCTGCACGTGCTTGCTAAATACCCTACATCCACTCGGACGGTATGTGCTGATATAGAAATCTCCCCCGCCTTCCCCCACACACATCCCTTAAGGATCTGGGCCCACCGTGCAGGCCACCATCCTGCTGGGAAAATTTCATTATGCTGTTTATAGGACCCAGGACTCAAGCTGAACCTGTATTAGAGGCGAGGCAAGACCCTCAGGAAGTCGTGATCACCCCTAATACTAATGGCCGGAGTTCTCTCCTGACTACGGGCAGACTGCCAATGTGCCATGCAAGGCAACACAAGTAATGATGGGCCTCTGCTCCCCAGATACATCCACCGTAGGGGGACTCAAGGGACACAGCGGCGTGCCGAATCCTGGTGCTGCTGAGGTCGGTAGCACTGGCTTACCACTCACTGTGCGGATGGGGCCACTGCCTCAATTTCTCTCCTTACTGAAGAGGTGGTTTCGGCCTCTGGCTAAACCAAACACACCCTCCACCCCTTCTAGGGAGGCCAAGAAGCACCAGTCCAAATTAAAGTTCAAAGAGCTTGGGTGACAGGTCCTCTGTCAAAGGCCAGGGCCCAGCAGCAATGTACCCAGAGGCATAAGGGAGCTCACACCCTCCCTGTCCTGGGACCTCCAGTCCTGGGGCCTGCGAAGCGCATCTGGTCTGACTCCAAACGGTCTCTGCTTCTCTTTTCCTCAGGGCTCCTTCCTGCGCTGTGCCCCAGCAGGGACTCCGGTAACCTGCTCTGCCCCTAACCCCCAGCTCGGTCTGCCTGCGGGGCCTGTGCCACAGTGACACCGGCTGACCCCTCTTGCACCCCTCCCAAGCACACCCTGCCCAGGTGGGCTCAACAGGGGGACCCTCGGTTGCCCTGCCCAGTCTCTCTCTCAGGCCGAAGAGACGCACAGCCTGGTTTCCCCAAAACGCCCTCATGCTCCCTGCTTATATCCTTGCCTACTTTCCCTGCATGCTTTGCTCTCAGGCCCCAGGATCTACCATCCCCGGAATGCCTCTGTCTAGACATAAGGGGGCCCTTTGCCAAGGGGAGGTGGTCAGGGAGTGGCAACCAGCTCTGTGAGCAGAGAGCTGTCGGGGCCACTGCTGTGTCTCTCCTGCAGCAGCCGTTCAGCATCCCCCTCCTGGACGGCTGCCTGGAGCCAGGAGAGGCGCTGTGGCTATGTACCGCAGAGAGAGCCCCAGGGGAGCAGGAGAGGTGCCCTGCCTCTGTGAGCCTCGAGGAGGGCACAGCCCAACACAGGAGGGCTCCACTCACTTCCCAGGGCAGGCATGGGAACCCCACCTTCCTCGGGCAGTGAGGAGAAAGGGCCTGGCTGGGAAGGGAATCCATTTTCCCAGGAGGGGGAAGAGCCAGAGCGCCTCAGCCCCGCCCCAGTGTACATTTTAAAATGGTTTCAACTGAATTTAAAAAAAAAAGGAAGAAAGAGGGAAACTTCCTGGAAACAAGTCCATGGGACTTCTGTCCCTGGGAGCAGGGTAAGGCTCTGGTTTCCTAGGCATTGCTGGCCAAGTCCCTCACACCTCTTGGGCTTTAGCTGTCCCATTGACATGGGCCCCAGGAACAGAGGGTCGGAGCATTTCCCAAGTGTGGAGCCTCGCCACAGGCAGGGGAGGAAGGCTAGTAACATCCCCTTAGCGCAGGGGAGATCCAGGGAGGCTAACTGAAGTCTGCGGCAGAACCCGGAATGACTCCATAGTGCCTGAGTGCCAGTTCACGCCTGTAACCACAACACCATCCTTCCTCTGCCAGAGGCTGGCCCACAACCAGGAGGAAAATGTTGTTCTGACTGTACCGTTTGTTAACAGGCAGTGACATAATGAAACAAAGCATCAAAGCCAGAATTGCCACCATGATGCCTGGCTCTTTGGGTGCACAGTACTTCTACAACCTCACACTTGCCTTGAAGCAACACGCCTCCGTCTGTGTATTCATGTGACTACTCTGTGTAGTGTGAGCTGAAACACAGCAGATTCCATAAGCTTTAGCAGAGAACTAGAGACTTCCTTCTTACCTGGAAGTTCTGAACTGTATTGTTCCTCCTATCACATATCCTAATTCCCAGCCCTATCTGAGGACAGGAGGGTCAAGAACTTTGAGTCCAATCCAGCTCCACACTGTCTCCCAAAAATCATCGCCCTATTCATCAGTTTAATAACAATCAAATCATTTCATTAAAAAAAAAATTTTTTTCCAAAATAATCTCCGTGACATTTTGAAAACCAAAAATACTTTGGTTTTGTTTTTTCTCCCTTTCCCTTTTTCCCCATTCTCCTTCCCCCACACCCGAACTTCATTTTGCCACTGATTTTTTTTTTTTATTTTTTTTATTTTGGGAAGGAGGGGAGGGTTTTTTTCAAATTGGAAAATTTTGAAAACAGAACAATTATCTTGCAAAAAAGTTCCATTTTTTTAAAAATGCCATTTTCATCCAACAATAGTGCTTTGCACTTCTTCAGCGTCATTCAATATGAGGAAACAAAGTACTTTACAAACATTAGTGAAGACTCATAACCACGGGTAGGTGAATATTGCAAAAAAAACCCAAACACACATTTATTAATCTTAATTCTAATAAAAATTATTTCAATGGTATTTACACCTTTTATTTGCAGCCTCTGAATTCCTTCAATTTTTTGTTTGTAAGAATGTTCAGAGAAAGAAAAGGGCAGTACGTACTTGTATTCACACAACTGTTCATGCTGGAATTTTCATGAGTACTCATGTCAATAAGTGTTTGCACTCCAGATGATTAATTCAAGGCCTCCTCCTGTTTATAAACCATTCTGCCATCCATACAAGAATCAGAAACCGTTCCATGCTGGTGAGGTGACCAATCAGACCGAACAAACAGCAAATGAAGGGCTTGAGCCAAAGGCCAGTGAAGTCAATGGAAGTCATTCCATTGACTTCAATGGGTTTTGGAACCAATTCTTAGCAGAATAAATATTCAAAGCAATAGTTGTAGCAAATAATTTGTGAGGAACCCATGGGATAAAATTTGCTTGCATAAAATATTCAGTGAAATAAGTCTAAGTGAATCTTTTAAAATCTAAATAGATGGGAGAAGGTTCTTGTGGTTAAGACATGAGATTGGAACTCAGGAGATTTGGATGCATTCCTCACTCTGCAACCGACTTCCTGGGTGACCCTGGACACGTCACAAAGAGTGACACCAAATGCAGGCTAAATTACTATTCTGTCCATATAGCCGACTTGCTTCCAGCCTAACTCCTTCTGTTTTTTCCTTTCCACTGGAGTCCTCTCAGTAACAGTCCCATCAGGAAACATGGGCATTTTGACTCCAGTTCTACCAATCTCCTAAGAGATTTAGGAACACAAGTTCCATTGGACTCATGTTCCTTGGGTGCTTTTGAAAATCTCCCCTGCAATCTCTCTGCACCTTGGCTCCCCATCTCTAAAACAGGGGTAATGATATTTCTTTTGCAGGTCTTCTCTTCTTAGATTGTCAACTCCTTGGGGAAGACAGTGCCTAGCACCTGGAGGCCCTGATCTCAGTTGGAACCTGTGCACAACACCAAAAATAATGTAACATACACCTTATTCCAGCTCCCCCAGCACGTATGTTGCATCAACACAGATTCCCTTATACTCACTTTGATTTTCTTGGACTCACGCTCACATCCCACTCACCAAATGTGTAATTTACACCCCTTGACAGATCACCTCTAAAACTGGACTGCTAGATTTAACAGAGTTAAAAGGGGTGTAACTTGCATTCTAAGGAACCAAGAGAGAGGGGTGTAGCAGGAAAAGCCGCTAACAGGAGTGTGAAAACAGGTGCAAGTCAAAGAAGTCCATCCTCTTAACAGAGATATTGTTGGGAATATACTTACACATGGTTATGTGTATCACAAATATGTATGCATTCACATATATGTCTAATTATATATTGATTTAATGTATAATATAAACACCCATCCATAGAAATCTACATATACTGTAGAATTTGATTAGTAAAGGGAAAGTCATTGATGATGTTAACCCTCATTGCACAGAACACAGCAATCTGCTTTATGTGCACAAGTAGCTGCATAAAAGCAGATGGAGGTGCCAGTTGTTCTAAGGGCAGGTGATTATAGCACAGACTGAACACCACCAGGTTTGACGTTTTTCCCCTTTACCACCAAACTGTCCGTTAACTCTCCTAAGAGCAGAAAGCAAACGGAGAGGAATTTGTGAAGTCAGTAGTCCATATGGCTGGTAGTGAGTTAATCTGCGTCTAAGCAGCAGGTAGCATGAGCCAGGCTGTCTGTTGGGGTTGTTCGTAACCTAGGGGCAGATCATGGAACAGCAGGGAAGAGGATAAACTCAGACGGCAAATACAGTCAGGAATGTGGCAGGAAATTATTTTTGAAAACACTCTCTGGAGCATAATAGCAACAATCAGGCTATATGTATGGAATCTATCTGGACTCAGGATATACAGTCTGTGTGTGTATTATTAATTCAAGGCCTCCTCCTGTTTTATATATATACATACATATATATATATATATATATATATATATATATATATATTTGGTTTGTCAAGTAATTAATTGTGATTAATTGCATGATTAACAAAATTAATCATGATTAATCGTGTGATTAATCGCGGGATTAATTGCCCTGTTAAACAATAATAGAATACCATTTATTTAAATATTTTTGGATGTTTTCTACATTTTCAAATGTACTGATTTCAGTTACAACACAAAATACAAAGTGTACAGTGCTCACTTTATATTTAGTTTTGATTACAAATATTTGCACTGTAAACACCAAAAGAAATAGTATTTTTCAATTCACCTCATACAACTACAGTAGTGTAATCTCTTTATCATGAAAGTTGAACTTACAAATGTAGAATTATGTACAAAAAAACCCCCGCATTCAAATATAAAACAATGTAAAATTTTAGAGCCTACAAGTCCAATCAGTCCTACTTCTTGTTCAGCCAATCACTAAGGCCTGGGCTACACTGGGGTGGGGGGGTTCGAACTAAGATATGCAACTTCAGCTACGCTATTCGCGTAGCTGAAGTCGAAGTATCTTAGTTCGACTTACCTGGCCGTCCTCCTGGTGGCGAGTCGACTGCAGCGGCTCCCCCGTCGACTCCGCTTACTCCTCCTGCCAAGGTGGAGTACAGGTGTCAATTCGGGGATCAATTTATCGTGTCTAGACAAGATGCGATAAATCAATCCCCAATAGATCGATCACTACCCGCTGATCTGGCGGATAGTGAAAACATAGACTTAGACAAACAAGTTTGTTTACATTTGCAGAAGATAATGCTGTCTGCTTCTTGTTTACAATGTCACCTGAAAGTGAGAACAGGTGTTTGCATGGCACTTTCGTAGCCGGTGTCACAAGATATTTACATGCCAGATGCGCTGAAGATTCATATGCCCCTTGACGTTTCAGCCACCATTCCAGAGAACATGTGTACGTGCTGATGATGGGTTCTACCTGATCACGATCCAAACCACTGCAGACCAATGCATGTTCATTTTCATTATCTGAGTCAGATGCCACCACCAGAAGACTGATTTTCTTTTTTGGTGGATTGAGTTCTGTAGTTTCTGCATTAGAGTGTTGCTCTTTTAAGGCTTCTGAAAGCACGCTCCATACCTCGTCCCTCTCAGATTTTGGAAGGCACTTCAGATCCTTAAATGTTGGATTGAGTGCTGCAGCTATCTTTAGAAATTTCACATTGGTACCTTCTTTGCATTTTGTCAAAATTTGCTGTGAAAGTGTTCTTAAAACGAACATGTGCGGGGTCATCATCTGAGACTGCTATAACATAAAATATTTGGCAGAATGTGGGTAAAACAGAGCAGGAAAAATACAATTCTCCTCCAAGGAGTTCAGTCACAAATTTAATTAAGACTTTTTTTTAACCAGCGTCATCAGCATGGAAGCATGTCCTCTGGAACGATGGCCGAAGCATTATGAGGCATATGAATCTTTAGCACATCTGGCACGTAAATATTTTGCAATGCTGGCTACAACAGTGCCATGCGAACACCTGTTTTCACTTTCAGGTGACATTGTAATTAAGAAGCAGGCAACATTATCGCCCATAAATGTAAACAAACGTGTTTGTCTTAGCAATTGGCTAAACAAGAAGTAGGACAGAGTGAACTTGTAGGCTCTAAAGTTTTACATTCTTTTGTTTTTGAGTGCAGTTATATAACAAAAAAACCCTATATTTGTAAGTTGCACTTTTATGATAAAGAGATTGCACTACAGTACTTGTATGAGGTGAATTGAAAAATACTATTTCTTTTGGTTTTTACAGTGCAAATATTTGTAATGAAAAATGATATAAAGTGAGCACCGTACACTTTGTATTCTGTGTTGTGATTGAAATTGATATATTTGAAAATGTAGAAAAACATCCAAAAATATTTAATAAATTTCAGTTGGTATTCCATTATTTAACAGTGTGATTAATCGTGATTAATATTTTTGAGTTAATCACTTGAGTTAACTGCGATTAATCGACAGCCCTAATATATATATATATATATATATATATATATATATACACATATACACACGCACACACAATGATATATTTCTATTAGCTCAATACCAATATGCTCCATAAGCATATCCATGGAATATACACACACAGATAAATTATACATTATGAGACAAATTTATTTGTAAAGTGTATTTCACACAAATTATCTATCAAATAGCTTTATAGAGTTAATAAATAAGCATTAGAGGAACAATAAAGAACAGAAGGGAGATGACAGAAATTAAGAGGTAGAGACAACAACAGAGAAAATGTTAATTTATCAGATGAGATCTGGAAAACAGATGGAGAGTCAATGAGGAAGAGAGATAAAGATGCCAAGAGGTACAGAGGAGAAGTCTCTTGCGCCAGAACTCATAAGACTGGGAAGGGACAGACCGGAATCCATGATAAACAAGTGGAGGAGAGTAGAGAGAGCCAAGATACCTGAGGAGCACATTTGTGGAAGATTTTATAACAAATGGTGAGCATAGGACAATTCTGAACTGAAATTATTCAAAACTCTTCACTCAGCAAAAAAATTGATATTTTCACTTTATATCTTATTTCAGGATGAAAACAAACACTGGAATGCTGGGATTTCTCATGGGACAGAAATTCTGGGTTTTTATCAGCTCTAAAAATCACACACAGACCAACCATGGATCATGTAATCCAACCACTGAAATGCAACTACCCCGCTGTGAAAAACTGCAACTGTTTAACAACTCACAGCAATACTATATCAGCAAAGTTGGGTTAATAATTCCACCTATCACATGGGTGTTATGAGAGTTAGACTGTGTGAGTTGCTCAGATACTGCAGTGATGTAGGCCACAGAATTACATTGCTGGGACCTCAGCTTTACATCTCAACCAAAGAGCAGAACTTCCATCTGCATACAATACCCTTTAGCACTACTTGAGGCATTGTTTCAGTATAACTTAAAGGGAGATAATTTAATATAATAACCAACAGTCCACTTTGGGGGTGTCCCTGCATCTAAATATAGAGCCAGGAATGAGCAACGGTTAAAAAATTTTCATTGAAACTTCCATGGAAAATTGGGTTTCTGATTACGTCAATATTTTTTGTGGAAAGTCAGAGAATCATAGACTTTAAGGTCAGAAGGGACCATTATGATCATCTAGTCTGACCTCCTGCATAGCGCAGGCCACCGAATCTCACCCACCCACTCCTGTAACAAACCTCTAACCTATGTCTGAGCATAAGTCCTCAAATCGTGGTTTAAAGACTTCGAGGTGCAGAGAATCCTCCAGCAAGTGAGCCATGCCCCACGCTGCAGAGGAAGGCGAAAAAACCCCAGGGCCTCCGCCAATCTGCCCTGGGGGAAAATTCCTTCCAGACCCCAAATATGGCGATCAGCTAAACCCTGAGCATGTGGGAAAGACTCACCAGCCAGACACCCAGGAAAGAATTCTCTGTAGTAACTTAGATCCCACCCCATCTAACATCCCATCACAGGCCATTGGGTATATTTACTGCTCATAGTCAAAGATCAATGAATTGCCAAAATTAGGCTATCCCATCATACCATCCCCTCCATAAACTTATCAAGCTTTGTCTTGAAGCCAGATATGTCTTTTGCCCCCACTGCTCCCCTTGGAAGGCTTTTCCAGAACTTCCAGACACTGTTTGCTTTCTTCTTCTTCTTCTTCTTCTTCTGTTTTTTGGGGTGGGGGATGGGGGAGGAGTACTTTTTCTTGGTTTGGTTTGGTTTTTTTTTTATCAGAAAACCCAAAATCTGACACTGAAAATTTTTGGCGAGAAACTGAAAAATGCTAGGGTTTTGAGTTTTCGGTTTTTCAAGAAAAGTTGGGATTTTCTGCAAAACTAGTTCTGCCAACTAGTTGTTCTGGGAAAAGAACCCCAATCTCATCACTGACAACCAAGTAGACATTCTATTAGACCCAAACCACCAGGGTGACCAGACAGCAAGTGTGAAAAATCAGAATAAGGTATGTGGGGGGGGGGCATGTAATAAGCGCCTATATAAGATAAAGCCCTGAATATTGGGACGGTCCCTAATAAATCGGGACCTCTGGTCACCCTAACAACAGCTCAACCCTGGTTGACTAGTCAGAACTGACAGTGTTACAGAAGATGAGGGTATGGATTCAAATAATGGTGCACTGTCAGAAAAATGGACCACACACAGGGGAAGGCAAGCAAGCTTTGCTTCTCTGCATGTCTACTGAAGAGTTAAAAAAATACAATGCTGAGAATGCTTAGAATGTTTAGAAAATACGCATAATGGATTGGAATAGGATCCTAATTTTATCTGATTCTCCTATGAATCTATGATCCCCATTGATCACTCATGGTTTCCTTCCTGTCTCAAGTGACATAGAACTAACTGCTCCTCCCCTCACTCTGGAACCAGAATGAACCAAATATGACAGATGCAAGTCCCATTGTTTAATGAACTACCGGGAGGTGCTCCGACAATGCAGTGATGAGGGCACTGTAAGAATCTATAGGAAATAGAAGCAATCCAATGAAGATGAAATCCCCGAACAAAATGCTACACTCCCCTACACTCCCCGGCCCCAACCACTGGTTAACGTTTTAGTACGTTGCATGATTGTGGACCACTGCTATAGAAGAATTGCAGCCGTTTTGAATAGGGACTGTGGCATCCCGCTGCCAGCCATGAAGTGTGGAGGCTGGAGAAAGAAGGTTTGCCATTGCGTTCCAGGGCAGATCTAAATCTAAATATGAAGATATCTATCAAACAGAAAGGGAGTTTTTTACCCTAAACACACAATGTTTAAATAACTCTGGTTGAGGCTGAAGCCTCTCCCGATGGCTGCCTAGAGAATGACGCTGGGTGATTGCTAGCTGGAGAAGCAGAGACTCGGGAGAGCCCACCGCCGAAGACAGTTTAGTGTTCTCAATGGAGATGGACAGATGAAGCAGTGTTTGGATGCACATTAGGTTTAGGCTGAGTCCTGGTGTTCAGTATTTAAAGGAAACTCAGGTCCAGCAACAGGGGATGGGGGAATCCTGCAAGCTTTTCTCATGTGATTTTGACTGAAAAAGGTGGACCTCTTGCAAAATCAGTTATTCCCATGAGATCTCCACCTGACAGGGACCGGACAGTAGATCCAGTGGTTTGGCACAAGTATCATGTGGGTGACCTGAGTCTGGTTGCTAAGCTAGGTCTCCATAGGATTTGGAGGTGCCTGTCCTTGGGAGCTTGAAGGGTGCCCCCTGTCACTGTCCAGTGATCCCAACTGGCCAGTGCACTGACAGATTCCAAGAGAAGCCCTGCCCAATGCCCCTCCATTGGGAGGGCAGTTGCTGTGGACTGGGAATTAACATGGAAAATAAAGATACTGAGGATTTCAATGTAGATGGCGAGGGGACCAGAAATTGAATTCATCAGTGGAGCTTCCTCAGGGTAAGCGGACAGTCTTTGGTCTCATACCGCAGATCTTCATCTGTTGTTGCCAACAGCCCTGAATATGCCTCTCTCAGTCACAGGTCAGTACCCACGTCCAGTTCTATGCCACTCACCCCAGAGTTTCTTACCCCTTCTCCTGGAGAAAAATCCTGAGGGTCTGTTGCATTGGTGCCACAATAATTCTGAATCAGCTGATGAGCTCCTAGGTAGCTGATTAATTAGTGCTACTGGACACTGTTTTGGCTGGAGGTGAACACTGATCTTCGTTCTCACTCTTCAACCTCTGACATTCTTTCACTCATACTGCTCGCCCTCTCTTTGACTGACCCATCCCCCAGTACGTACATGCTGTTAAACTACACATGAACTCCAAGCTGCATCTGGGACTCAACATAAAAAAGCCACCACTTCACACTGTGAACCCAGTAAAGGGGTTTGGTTGATCCGCACATATCATTCCTGTCCTGCGGTTTGAGTTCTGTCGCTCTGCACAGACCCATTCTTTCATATTACTGCTCCAGCTTGTTCTTTAGCATTTGCATTATGGTTCTGTTCCCAGCTGCGTCACTGATCTACTGTGGGACACCTGCGTTGCCAACTCTCGCAGTTGTATCACAAATATCGCAATATTTGGTGTCAAATTAAAATCAGTGCTTTTTCTTAAAGCCCCAGCTCTTGTGAATACATGAGAATCTCTTTTCTTTCTCTTTCTTTCTTTCTTTCTTTCTTTCTTTCTTTCTTTCTTTCTTTCTTTCTTTCTTTCTTTCTCACTGAGTTTCTAGACTTCATTGAGGAAAAACATGAAAATGTGACCCCTAAAGTCTCAAATCCAGAACACAAATGTCCACCGCACATTTATTATTTTTTAAAAAGCTCATGATTTTTAAGCCAATCTTGTGATTTTGAGGGGCTGACTCGTGATTTTTGCAGGCTGTGGGCTAGCAATACTGATCACCTTGGGCAAAGTCAGTTCACTCCTGTTTCCCCTCCAGGCCTTGGTCTAGGCTGTGCATGTTACACATTTCAGGGTAGGGACTGTCTCTTACAGTGGATTTGTACAGCATCTACCCTGCCGAATCTATCATCTCAACCAATACCACAGACAGAGGCTGTAAGGAAAAGCAGAGCTGAGGTCACCTAGCAGGTCAGATTCTCACCTGCACAGAGATCTGCTTGCCGCAAGAGAGCACGAGGTGGGACCAGAGGTTCCTTAAGTAATTGCTGACCACTCCCTGATTTTGTGGGCCAATCTGTGCCAACCCCAGCATCAGAAAGAGCAGTATAGGGTAGGGATGGGGGTTGGCACAGGAGCCAGCAGGGTGCCCCATGGCATGGAATTTCAGCTGACCAGTTTACACAGCTTGAGCTGGTTCAGGGAGAGAATCTGGCACTACCTCCTAGATAAGAGAAAGTAAGGTCTGCTGTTGTATTTGTAAAAAGAAAAGGAGTACTTGTGGCACCTTAGAGACTAACCAATTTATTTGAGCATGAGCTTTCGTGAGCTACAGCTCACTTCATCAGATGTTTACCGTGGAAACTGCAGCAGACTTTATATACACACAGAGAATATGAAACAATACCTCCTCCCACCCCACTGTCCTGCTGTCCTGTCTCTGTGTGTATATAAAGTCTGCTGCAGTTTCCACGGTAAACATCTGATGAAGTGAGCTGTAGCTCACGAAAGCTCATGCTCAAATAAATTGGTTTGTCTCTAAGGTGCCACAAGTCCTCCTTTTCTTTTTGCGAATACAGACTAACACGGCTGTTCCTCTGAAACCTGTTGTATTTGTATTGACCAAGCTACAGTAACGCCACATAGAATGTGCCCCTGACTGGGGCCTAGTGAGGACTGACTCACTGCTCTGCTCTTAAAAAGGAAAATGAGGAACTGTCAAATTAACAGTAGTGACTTTTTGTGTGTGTGCTAATTATAGAACACAAACGCCTGTTGTCTGTGCCCAAGGCCGGGTCAACCTCTGTTGTTACAAAGCTTTTGTAACTCTGCTAATGCTTTTAATATAAGCTCCTATTAATTGTACATTCAACTTAAATCCAGAGCTCAATGCTGCTGGATTGCACTAATCAGATGGCTGACTGTAATTATAATGTGCTTAACCTGCATTTATAAAGCACATTACTTCTTATGATTCTTTTTTTAATTTTGTGCAGGATTGACAGCCCTTGATTTTATCCATGGAACAGATACAGCATGGGCACAGCCCTGCCAATGTGATTCAACACTATTCTGGAGGGACCCCTGTGGCACTGGCAGACAGGTGCCAGCTCATGGCAAAGCCCCAGATCAATTCACTTGTGTATTAGTATAGATCAAAGTAATTGTTAAATGTTGAAGAGTGTGTTTGGTGTTTTAGCTTCATGAAAACTAATAGGATGTTACATGCATTGGTTTTACTTCTCTGTATCCTGTCATGATGGAATAGCAAACATTGACATTGAAAATACCCCTGTAACTAAACAACCCATCAAAGGAGGAAGAAGCCTTGTGGAAGGCAAATGAAGAACTTTAACAGAAAAGTGCTAATTTCAAAGCAGGTGGTCATTGTGTGTTATGATCGGAGGTCAGAGACTCTAAATGCATTCCTTACTCGCTGTCATCAAAGGAAAAGCCCACGTGAGTAGTGACACTGTCAGCTTGTTTTCTATGAGAAGAAGCTACAGGTATGGATTCAGGAAAAGATCCTGCATCTCTGGACTCTTTGGATTCTAACAGGGTGGATTAAGTGAACGAGAAGATGGAGATCCCCAGAGTGATTCTGGGTAGCCCTGAGAGACTTTTGGGAAACTGGCCGATTACTCCATCTCTGCTGCCATTTGGAATTACAAACTGTGACTCACCTGTGCATATATTTTAACTGCTTTTACCTCTCAAAAATTCTCACTTACTATGAGTTATCATTCCTAATGCAAAGTGAAAACAAAAGATTTGAGGGGAAGGATCCCAATGATGCATCCTGGCTCATATCCCAGCCTTCCTGAATAACAAAATTCTTAAGGCAACCAATGGTTTCTTGGACAAATTATATATTAGCATCAAGACCCATATCCCAGGAAACTAATGTTTTTTGTCACACCAACGTTATGTTCCACCATTGCATTGTAATGAAGCACCATCCCATCTCAGCAAAACCTCACAGTGTGATAACTAGAGATGGGTGAACCTGAGGGCTTAATTTGGATAAGTATCCAGCAGTTTGGATGCCTGTCTTGAAGCTTTTCCAGAATAGCCATGCCTCCTGAGTCTCCATAAACTGGGCAGGAAATTTCATAATACCAGATGACCTACCAATATTTCATCACTCACAACTGTGGTCCCAGATAGCCAATTCCACCTGGAAACTAGAAGTGGGAAAAACACTTGCCTGGATATTTCAAAACCCTAAATGTTAGTTGGGATTGGAGGGGACATTTTACCCAGACTGAATAACCCACTCCTAGGGATAACTATGTGCTGATCCTCAAATATAGTTTCGGGTACTTTCTTTCCATACCTATTTTCAAAGTGTATAAGGCCAGAAGGGAACATTGTGACCATCTAGTCTGACCTTCTGTATAGCACAGTCCATAAAAAGGCCATATTGAAGTACCCAGAGAAGACCTGGTTAAATCAGGACTGTCTTGAATAAACCTGGACAGGCATCCATCTCAGTCCACACCAGCTCCCATTTTTTAATGCACTAAAGCCATTGAGGTCTCCAGATGCAGAGCCCCCATTCTGGGGTAGGATGTAGGGTACAGCCTCCCACGTGCCATGCAGGGCAGCACAAAGGTGGTGGATAAACTAGCACACAGCCAGCTCAAGAAGACATTATGCCCGACAGTGGGTCATGCAGTCACCAAGGGAGCCAGGTGAAGTCTCAAAGCAGGAGCCGTAGCAGCACAATGCTCAATACTCACAGGAGATGGGGGGATGGGTGCCTGGTACTCATGGGGGGCAGAAGCCTGCCTGGTACTCATGGGGGGAGGTACTTAGCACGTAGCAGTGGAGGAAGCCTTCCACTTCCTGCAGCAGTCGGGCAGTCTCAGCCGCTGGGACCCGGCTCCCTGCCCCTTCTCACCCCCCCCCCCCCCCCTCCACCCTCAACACAGAGAAAGCTAACCGGGCTGCACTGATGGGCCGGGGATCAGGAGTGGAGCCAACATCTGCACCCCATGCATACTGGCCTCCCACTGGACAGACCTCCTGGCCCCACCAGCCCTTCAGCGCAGCCCTGATCGGTTCCTCTGCAAAAAAATTCCAGGTCTCCAAAAAAACCACACTGGGGTGAAAATTTATCAAACTTGAATATATGCTTTTTCAAAACCCTGGGAATTTTAAGGGGAAAATCAGTAAATACCAGTAATGAAAGGCCTTAGTAATGTTTCCAAATAATTAGATACACTCTTCTTATAAGACCTATATCAGTGTCTAACCTTTCTTTTTTCCTTCCACTTGCTCCCTCTTTGTATATATTTACAGTATGTAGGAATACTAGATATGGCCAAGATTTCCCATCAGAATGGTTTTTGACAGAAAATGGCTTTTCTACAAAATGGACATTTTCCCAGAAAAGGTTTTTTGTTTAATTTTTTTGCGTTTTCAATGAAAACCTGAAAATTTGCAAAGAAAATGTTCACCAAAAATGCAAAATAATTATTTTTTGTCTAAATTTTTCCAGGAGAAAACAATATGTTCCCAGCCTGCTCTGATCAACATAGGAAGAAGTAGAGAGATTCACTGGAAGTAGCTGGCTGATGGTTTCCTCTTGTTGTTAGTTTTCCTCCGTTCTTGTTACTGAACTTTCCTTCAAGAAGTCATTTTCTTTTTTTTTTAAGGGTGAGTATGCATTTTCCAGAAAACCGCAAAGATGACAAATATGCACATTCACCGAAAATGAAGTATACGGACCAATTTATTATTAAGCCAATGCATGTGCATACGCACACCAGTGATTGTTCATCATCTTTATAGATTCATAACCTCGGTTTAATCTCTGTTTAACTAAATCCAAACAGGGAAACCCTCTGTCCCCAAATGCTGCTCCCTCTTTATCCTGACAGGCAGGCTCCAGGCTTTTCTATACATGCAGTTATTGCTGTACAAATCTTTGCCTTTCTCTCAGAGCCATTCTCTTTATACGGGATGGCTCATTAGGCTTTATTCCCGGCAGGGAGCTGACATCCAATTAACTAGCTGACAGTCTTCTCGTGTCTCCCGCTAGTCCAATAAGGCTCTGTTTACAAACACAGGCTGTTGCACCCATAAGGGAGGGGAGGTGACGGTGCTCCTGCCAGGCCAGTTTGTTCAAAATCATAAGAGGGCTTTAAACAATGTCTTTGTATGTTAACGAGCAGACATATTGCTTGCAGTAGGATGCAATTCATCCTAATGGTTGGGGTCATATTTGGCGGGAAAGGGACCAGCGGGCCTTGCACTGCCTGGTACAAAAGCCAGAGAGTCAGACACAGTGGCTGCTCTGATTTCATTGTGGATCGGAACTGACGATTCCAAGTAAATCAGAAATAAGGGATGCTCAAGATAAACTCAGCAGCTCAGATGCTTTATCCAAAGTGATCTGAGTTTCTTTGGGCTAAAGCAAAGGGGCTGGGAGTTTTAGGAGTGTCAGATCATGGGATCGAGATCCCTGTGTTGCCTGCTTGGAACTCATCAGTTTGACTGTGCGAGGGTTTGTGAGGCTATTTTCTTTGGTTTTGATTTTTGTGTGTTCATCCCACCCCCCATGCCAAGTTTTGCTTTGATTTTTCATTTGACTGACCCCAAAGACTCAAAGTGAAGCTCACTCCTATCAGACAGGCACCAGCTTTCTGTCTGAAATCATATAAACCACCAATTGTTTATGATTTTGATGAGAGATGGCCCTAAACTGCAACACTGGACCCAAACTGCATCCTCAAATTTTAGCAAGAACAGCTCTGCTAACCTTAGCAGTGGTTGGTTTCTTGTGGTGGGTCTGAACCAGAACCCCAATTCTGCCCGGAAATTTCAGAACATTTCAGACCAGAAACTGAACTGCCCAAACTCAAACTCCTTGCTGAATTAGGTGCCAAACTACTAACTGACCCAGCCTCCTTCAAAACTGGGCCCAGATTTTCTGGAAGCTTCACAAACCCAATCTGGTCTTCTGGATGATGCTGGCCTGAGCACGGACTTCTTAACTAAATGTGAGAGCAGGTGGATTTCCCAGTGAGGAACGCTAGTGCTTCGTTGATAAGGTTTACATTGGCCAATGCTACTTTTTTGGGAAAATAAGGGAAGGGAAATGTGTTGTGAGGAAATTCTGGAAACACTCAAGGCCTTTAGGTCACTTTGCACCACTCCAACAGTGTAAACGAGCCTTAGAAAGGGTTTAAATTACATTAGCACTCACTTTAGGGCCTCTTTACAATGCCAGAGTGATGTAAAGGGGCCTTAGTATAAATGAAAATCAGGCCCTTGAAATTCATGGACTTTCACTATTTTAAACAAGTCTGTGGCTCACACAAAGCTTCGGACACTGGAGTTCCTACCTCAGTTCCCAGCTTCCATTGTCTGATGAGAGTCACAAAAGAGATGCTGATACTGAGTAATTCATTATTAATTATTAATTAATTAATTATTATTATTATTATTATTTTATTTCAGTAGCACACAAATTCCTCAGGTAGGATTGGGTTCCCATTGTGCTAGGTGCTGTACAAACACACAGTAAGGCATGGTCCCTGCCCAGAAGAGCCCACAGTCTAATCTGAATCAAGATTTAATGAGTGAGTCTGACAAACAGAGAAGGGATGTAGCGGAGGTAAGTTCCTGTTAGTTACTGAGGTTCATTATTATTATAGATGAGTCCATAGCACTTGAAAGGGGTTTTTAAAAAATATAATAAATACATAGAATCTGCTCTCCCTGGTTTCTGCACAACATGGCTAGCATTCGTTGGCCGATGTCTCGTAGACATTGCAACAGAGGTGAGTCCTGAAGAGAGACTGGAAGGAGAAAACACAATGAGCCTTACAGATCAGATCAGAGTCAAGCAAAGAGGCATCCCCAGCCATAGGTCTGGCTATACATACAGGTATGAATTACAGAAAAGGTATTAGTCCCTTCCCTCAGTAGACTCTGCAGTCATAGCACCTGGGCAAAAGGGAACTGCACACTTAAATGTGCTGCACCGCGCAGGGCTTTCCCATACAGAATCAGATCACTTGTCCATCTAACCTGGCATCCTGCCTCTGACAACAGCCAATAGTGGATAACTCTCTGGAAAGTTTCAATACACAGAGTCCCACCTAAACAGTTGTGTCATTCTGTAGATGGGGGAAAAGAAACTTCCTTTTAGATCGCCTCAGAAATCAGCTCATCTCCTGACAGTCACATCCCAGCCTTGTGGTGGGCTGGGATTTTCCATAAAGGCAGGAGGTGAGCTGCAGAACCTCAGTGATTACTACCACGGCTCCAGCAGTCCACAGTGGCAAAATACAAACTTCCCCCTTTCTCCCCTGGATCTTTCCCCCCAGAATGAATTCCTGAACAGACTCATCCAGAATCAGCCACCTCACACTGCTCTGGTCAGTCGCTTTGCTCTGATTTCCTTCCCGTGCCCCTGCTGAAACTGACATCATCACACTCTGCAGAGAAGAGTTTTTCCAGGCTACTACACGTGATTAATTTCCCGCTGCATTCCCCTTGCATATAACACTGGAGAATAGCTCTTTCATCTCTAACATTCCCTGGGGAGGTACTTATGCTCCAGCGATTAAAACAAATGCTGATGGGAGACATACCGGGCTCTGGGTAGTTCTGAAACTACCTATAGCTGGTATCTGCATTAATTTCTTCTGGTACAAAATGTAGAAGTGGGAGAAAATGAGAATTCTGGTCCTGTAGAATAGATGGAGTGAAAGTGACTAACCCCAAAATTTTGGCTCTCTCTCTCTCTGTTAAGGTTTTCTATGGCTCCATGTTATCCAAGCATTGTTGAACCAGCCCCTTTTCTAATTTTACTTGGTCCTCACACAGACACGATCATACAACTACATCCATCAGTCCTTGGGCAACACCTGAGCCAGGTGATTATGATGTTAATTATAGGGCAAAGGGAGGTTCCTGAGAGATTCTGTTTATATAATTATCTATATAATGAGATTCCAGGATTGTCACTCTGTCTATGTGTCACTCTAAAGCCCAGAGTGAAGTGATGAAAACAGCTACAAGTGTGGGTAATAAACTAGGGTTTTTTTAGAATATCACCAGGTCCAGTCATTACCAATTCACAATCTGTTACCATCCAATTTTTTAAGTTCTCAGCCATTTTTACTTTATGAATTACATCCGTGCAGTGTACAACCATAGTAAGGCATGTATCTATGCCATATCCAGAGTCCTCCACCATTGTGATATCAGAGGTAACTCAGCCAATCAACACCTTTATTCCACAACTAATTTGCAGGCAGCAATTTCATTGACTTTGCACATTGATGATCTATTACAATTTATGTAGGCAGTGCTGTTGTAGCCATGTTGGTCCAAGGATATTAGAGAGACAAGATGGGTGAGGTCATATCTTTTGTTGGACTAACTTTTGTTGGTGAGAGAGACAAAGCTCTTCTTCATCTCACTCACCTTGTCTCTCTAATATTCCAATTTATTACTATTATTCTGGGTATTGAGGTAGCACATATGGGCCCCAGTCCTGGACCAGGCCCCACTGTGTGTGAGGTGCTGTACAAATGTGTGACAAAAACATAGTCCTTATTGCTTTGGTTTCCTCACTTGGGTTCAGCTCCAATTGCAGTTTGGTCGCACCCAACAATCTAGCTCCTAATCTAAATAGCAGGTCAGGTTGGTGTCAAGATGTGCATGCATGAATGCACCCATGTTTATAGCACAGTATCATCTACCCCAAGTTTTCAAAAATCATGAGCTAGGCCTCCCAAAGTTATGAGATTGGCTTAAAATCATGGGGGTTTTAAATAATAATCAACGGTGAGGGTTTCTTTATTGGCCTTCTGGTCTTTGAGCTTTTTAGGTTTCATATTTCCAAACTTTTCCCCAGACAAATTCAAATTAGAAATTAGGCACACGTTTTTAACACAGAGGGTGACTAACCATTCTCCTTCTCTTGCTGTCTTCCAATTCAGAATGGCTACCTTTCTGAAAGAGATGCTTGGTCAAACCCAACTTAGTGGGCTTAATACAGGGGTAACTGGGTGAAATTCTCTGGCCTGTGCTGTACAGGAGGTCAGACTAGATGATCCAGTAGTCCCGTCTGGCCTTAAACTCTATGAATCAGTGACTACAATCATGAGAACTGGTAACCCTGTGACAAGGCTTAGGGTGGCCCTAGGCGGTGTGGGCATGGCCAAAACAATTAGCAAGTTCTGATGTGGGTGGTGGAGAGGCAGCAAAACGCTTCCCAAAGGGCAACCCTCGGAATATATAACACTGACCGTTCCTACCTTGCAGGGGCGTGGGGGGATGGTGTGTCTGAAAGTTTCTGATCTTTTCAAGATACACTGCTGCTAGCAATGATGCTGTAACGCACATCCAAGACACAAAGTAATAAGTTGGTCAGTCTTTATTCGGACTTCTCAGTCCTGCCGTTCAAGGTCAGATGTCAGTGTCAGATGCTGCTTTATCTCCGCTCTGGGCCCATTGTGCTTTGCTTCTAACTGGGCTGAGAGCATCCCTCCATTGAAACAGCCATACCATTCCCCCCTGATGTTCACTCGGTTCCCATGGTCCAGTATTAAAACCCAACAGCCAGCCCTGCTCCGAGACGCAACTGCATTGCCAGGGTAAACAAACTGCATAAGCTATCAAAGAGTGTTTCAAAACGAATTACATTCCAGGCCACGACAGCCCCAGGCTTCCTTGAGACCACTGATGGTCAGAATGAAATCAGTATCAAAAGACAGCCTACTTCAAATAACACACCACGCCAAGACACTGCAGCAATTTGTGCATGATAGCTAGACAGATAGACAGGGCAGACACGCATCCCACTAGCTGATATGCCCCCCCAAAAGGCTTTCCTATATTCATTCGATTCCTGCCAACTCCTCAGTACAGACACAGCTGAAGTCTTGCCTGACCTGTTTCCTAATAAATTCTAAACTTCCCTCTAATTAATTCTACATTAAGCCGTGAAAATCCGCAGATCCCCTCAGAGGCCCCCTGCCCCTTTCCCCATGGACACTCCGGCAGCCCCTTGTGGTAAGCACACTGCTACGGGGTGACATCTGTGCCACAGCTTGCAGGGTGCAATTTCAGGTAGACCATGTGTTGCACCTTGAACTACCGTCTCATTTCAGTTCCCACCATCGAGACCAATTAAGCCAAGGAGCCGGCTGAGTGTCGCGTGCTGATCGTAACCACAAGGACTTACAGGCCGCAAATCTCTGTTATTACCAAGCTGTTCCTGGCAGCAGCATGCTGCTGCCTAACAAAAAGAATAGATTAGGATCAATCAAGTCTCCCTTAGGCTTGTCGGTGGGATTCGAACCACACCTTCTACCCAAAACTTTGCCCTTCACTCCTCCAGAACACCTAGCCGGCTCCTAGCTAACAAGGTGTCTGCTGAGTCGAGCGCTGCTGAACCATATGTTCGTAATTAGTTAACTTCTTGCTTTGTCGCTAGAGGCACCGCCAGTGAATCAGCAACAGCCCTTAAGGGTGTTAGGGGATCCAATAAGCATCCCCGGCCAGTACCGGCCCCTCCCCTCCACATAGGCGACCAGCCATATTTAATTCCAGCTGTGGCATTGTTAGGTGAATTAACTTTATCCTCAATTTAAAAAGCCAGCGTGAAATCAAAAGAGACTCGAGGAGAAAAAAAATAAAGAAAATAAAGAGGAAGGAGAGGGGGGAGGGAGAAAAGCTAGCAGGTCAACTCAAGGAGTCTGGTGAATGAAAGTCTATTGGGATGGCCCTCCTTAACCAATTGCTGCGAGTCTGGTTGCTGGGAGAGTGTTAACTTCTAACATAATTCTGCCTTTGATTCCCCAGTTCTGTGATTTAAGGTCTCTTGTTACACCCTGAAGAGGGACCTGATTATATCACTGATTATGAGCCAGTCAAACACAAAGTAGTCGTAAAGCTACCAAGCAATGAGAAATTAATACATAAAGCATCAGTGTGCTATGCAGAGTGGAAAGCACCATTGCAAGGTAAGCTCGCTGAATATAACCTGAACTGTTTTACATTCATGTTCTGGTTTATATACTAGCAAGCGTCAGAACGAGTGGGCTAAATCATGCAAACAGCTCAATTTCTAGGCGGTTGTACACTGAGAAAAGCAAAGCTCACTGCTCAAGATCCAAAGCATAAGAGCGTCTGTCAGAATATTTTTGCCTATCAGTGAGTCCTGGAAGAAGTTTTACCAAATGTTTTCTCTGAAGGAAAAATGTATCTTCAGCTCTTTTTAACTGAGCAAAAGTAGCAAGTCAGAAGATGCTTAATGATAGTCCAGATTTAGGTAGGTCACTCACAGAGTAACTCCTTTGATTTCCATGGAATTCCATTTGATTTTCACCAATGTAATGAAGGCCAGACTCTGGCCAATTGTGGCTAGAATTTTTCATTCAACCTGAAACAATTTTGTGTTTATTTGTTTTTTGTTTTATTTTGGGTCATTTTCGGGTGTTTTTCAACTTTTTTTTTTTTTACTTAGTTAAAATTTTTGTGGGGGGGGAGGGGGAAGGAACCCAATTTGGAATGAAAACCTGAAACGTTTCATTCCCAAACGGCCAAAACAAACCAGTTTGACTTTTTAAAAAGATAGTTTCCAGCCAGAACTATTCATTGAACTCGACCCGAATTTGCAAATAGTTTTGATGCCCCGAAAAATGCATTTTTCGGCAAATTTGCTATTCCCTGAAAAAATATTGCCCTGATCTCGCTGAATTCCCTTCTTGCTGTGAATGGGTAAAGAGGCAGTGTACTTCAGTGGGTAGGGTCCTAGCCTGACAGGGGGGTTCTACCCCTAATTCCACAACCAATTTGATGGGTGACTCTGCGCAAGCCACTTTGCCACATCCGCTCCCATCACAGAGCACCTCACAACACCCCATGAGATAGGGCAGGACTGTTATCTCCATGGTACAGAGGGGGAGCTGAGCCACACAGAAGCTAAATGATTTCCCCATAGTCACAGGGGAAATCTGTGGCAGAGCAGGAATTAAACCTGGGTCATCATGGCTGAGGCTAGGTCCCTAACCACTGGACTATCCTTTCTGTTGCTGCTACCTCACCCACTCTTTCTCTGCTTTGCCTATTCAGGCTGGAAGTTCTACCACACAGTGACTGTCTGACTAAGGCCTTGTCTACTCTGGCAAGTTTCTGCGCAGTAAAGCAGCTTTCTGCATTGTAACTCCCAAGCCACTTAGTGCACAGCCACTTAGCCACTGCCAAGCCACTTAGTGCGCAGAAATTGCGCAGTTGCTGACACACACCGAGCTTTGTACACAGCAGATGCTGCGGCAGTGGCTCAAGCCAGGCTTCGTGCTGTCACAGGGGGGCTGCATCTTGCCAGAGCCCACGGCCCTCCTGCAGCCCCTCGCCACTCCTGGCTCACCACGAGCATTTGGACAGGAAGTATCAAGCAGTAATAACAACAATAATACAAGTGTGAGTGCGTGACACAGTGTGTAAGTGTGTGAGAGAGAGAGAGCCAGTGCATGTGAGAGAGACAGAGAGAGCCTCTGTGTGTGTGAGACTGTGTGTTGGCGAAGTGCAAACAGGAGAGGAGGCCCCTGGTACGTGGCTTTGATTTTGGGAATCACTGAAGCGAGTTGTTGGGGGCAGGAGGGTTGCAGAAAGCAGGCTTGTGTCCGTATGATGCACGTACCACCACATGCCTAGTCTGAGCAGCAGAACAGGGTGTTGATTGACTCCTTCACTTCACGGGAATCTGCCTCAGAGATCTCCAGGAAACTCTCATGGAGATATTGGGCAATCCGCTGCCGCAGGTTCTTTGTCAGAGCTGCTTTGTTTCTTGCCCCATTAAGGGTAACTTTCCCGCACCACTCTGCCATCATTGGGGGAGGGGAGGGACCATTGCAGCACATAGGTGAGCCGCGTAAGGGCCAGGGCGGAAGCTGCAGTCATGGAGAAGACCCTCCCTTGATTCCCTGCACACCCTCAGCAGCAAGATATCTTCCATAATGAACACAGCCTGTGGAAAGTATGGGGACAGGAATGATTATGTGAATAGTGGCTGTGTTTTAAATCAGTGGTCTGTGTGTTGCAAACAATATTGCTTGGGTAAAATGTTGCATTTTGGCTTCACGGATGTGACCTTGGGAGCCCAGCCTCCCTCTTTGTTATTGCCAGCTGAATGGCTGGGCAGAATTAGAAAGCGACCACGAAGAACTAAAGAGGACTTTCTGCGTGAGGTCATGAGGCACTCCGCGGACAAAAAAACAAGAATTGAAGGAGTGGCAGGACAGCGAGACGAGGGACCAGAGGGAGAGCACGGCTCACCAGAATGAAGCCACAGAGCGGCTCTTAAACTTTATGGAGCACCAAACGGACATGCTCCAGGTGCTACCAGCACTGCAAACCGAGCAGCTCTGTGCCCGCCCTCCCCTGAAGCCACTGTCGCAAAACTCTTTCCCATTCACCCCCCAGACACCTCCAACACACTCTTATCAACCTCCTGGCTCCAGTCTGTACCCACGGCATTCCACTCCTGCCCCATCCCTGTCCTGCCCTGCAGACTCCCAGTACCCACTGCACTCAACACCCGTCCCTCTGAAGTTTAACCATGCAGAAGTACAGTACCTGCTGCACTGTACTCCAGAGGACAAAGTTGTATATGAAACCTAGACATACACAAATCTTTAACCACCCTGGAACTCCACCTCCTCCTCCTGGGACCCTCCCTTCCCCCATCCCCCTCAGGGCTGATGTGGTTTTTTGTTTGTCTCCATCCTCCGGTTGTTGTTTCCTAATGAAAAAATTGTTTTGGGTTGAAAGCAATCTTTATTCCATTAATTGAAAGCAAACAGAGCCCTGCAAAGTAACAGGCAATTTTCTTACACCTTAATAGTGCATCGTCTGCACCAATCACAATCACCTCCTAGCATTACAAGCACTGCACTCCCGAGCATAGTAACAAATATTAGTGGCTTTCAGCTTCAAATTGCTGCCTCAAGGCATCCCTGAACCTTATGGCCCTGTGCTGCAGCTCTCTAATAGCCCTGGTCTCTGGCTGCTCAAATTCAGCCTCCAGGCGCTAAGCCTCAGCAGTCCAGCCCTGAGTGAAGCTTTCACCCTTCCCTCCACAAATATTATGGAGCGTCCAGCATGCAGCTATAAGCATAGGAATATTGTACATTGGCCAGGTCCAGCTTCCCATATAGGCAGCGCCAGCGGGCCTTTAAATAGCCAAAAGCACACTCAACAGTTATTCTGCACCTACTCAGTCTGTTGTTGAACTACTTTTTGCTGCTGTCAAGGTGCCCCATGTATGGCTTCATAAGCCACAGCATTAAGGGGTAGGCGGGGTCTCCCAGGATCACAATGGGCATTTCGACTTCCCCTACGGTGATCTTCTGGTCCGGGAAGAAAATCCCTGCTTGCAGCTTCCTAAACAGGCCAGTGTTCCGAAAGATGCATGTGTCACGCACCTTTCCGCACCAGCCTGCGTTAATGTCCATGAAATGCTCATGGTGATCCACAAGCGCCTGGAGTACGACAGAAAAATACCCCTTGCGATTAATGTACTCGGTGGCTAGGTGGTCTGGTGCCAGAATTGGAATATGTGTGCCATCTATCGCCACCCCACAGTTAGGGAAGCCCATTTGTGCAAAGCCATCCACAATGTCATGCACGTTGCCCAGAGTCATGGTCTTTTGGAGCAGGATGCGATTATTGGTCCTGCACACTTCCGTCAACACGAGTCCAACAGTCGACTTTCCCCTCCAAACTGATTAGCAACCAATCTGTAGCAGTCTGGAGTAGCCAGCTTCACAGTGCAATAGCCACCCGCTTCTCCAATGACAGGGCAGCTCTCATTCTCATGTCCTTGCACTGCAGGGCTGGGGTGAACTCATCACACACAGTCCCATGAATGTGTCTTTCCTTATCCGAAAGTTCTGCAGCCACTGCTTGTCATCCCAGATGTGCACGACGACGTGATCCCACCACTCAGTGCTTGTTTCCCAAGCCCAAAAGCGGCGATCCACTGTGTTCAGCACCTCCGCAAATGCCACAAGCAATCTATGTCATAGCTACTACACGTGACGAGATCAACGTCACTCTCCTCTTGCCTTTGTAGTTTAGGGAATAACTCCACTGCCACTTGTGACGTGTTGGTCAGTGAGAGCAGCTTCTGGTCAACAGTGCAGGATCCATTCCTGTAGACTGAAGAGGCAGGACGCGCAGTACACAAACCTTTGAAAGATGGCTCCAAATGCAGACGGAAGCCCAGGGATTGCTGGGGTGTGAAGCAACGCATCACGGCGCATTGGGACAGGAGCCAGGATGCCCCGCGACCCCCTCCGCCTTCCCACAAGTCTTAGCGGCAGAAGAGGAAGAGATGCTCTGTGGGATAGCTGCCCAGAGCGCACCGCTCTGAATACTGCTGCAAGAGCCACAAACGTGAACACGCTATTGCGTAGGCAGCTGACAGTGTGACACGCACCAGCCGTTTCCCCCAGCGCTCTCTGAGCGGTGCGGTAACTGCCGGTGCTGTCACTCTGCCAGCGTAGACCTACCCTCAGTGTTTGCACAGAGCTCAGCACAACAGGGCTGTGATCTCAGGCGGGGCCTCTAGGAGCTGGTGCAATCCAAACAATAACAGTAGTAACTGGCACAGTCACTGCTGGCTTGCCGACAAGGCTGCATTTTTAAAACTCTGCTGATGTCTGCTACTTACTTTTAGCGAAAGCTGGATAGGATTTTCCAGATTTAGATTTTCTGACCAATATTTTCATTGAAATTTCAAATTTCAACAACAACAAAAAATGGTGTGGGGGGGAACTGTCCACAAAATCTTACCAATTTTAACTACTTTGTTTTTTTCTCTCAAGACTTAGCAAATAAAGGAGCCAGTCCTGCAAACTCTTAAGCGCATATTTCACCTTTTAAGCCTGCGAGTAGTCTTATTGACTTCAGTGGAATGACTCAGGTGTTAAAAGGGAAGGATGGGTTTAAGGGTTCTGAGCACTGGGGTCTAAACTAGAACAATAGGGCCTTGGATTTTAACCAAGCCACATCTAATATTTTGTATTTGTGCTCAAAATGGAATTTTTCTTTGGGACAAACCATTCCCATTTTTCAAAAAGGTGTCAGTGGAGATTTTTAACAACAACAGCAAAATTATTTTAGTTATTCTTTGGATTATTTATTTATTTGTTGTGGTCCCCTCAGTCACACTGCCAATTCTTTTCTATCAGAGTGAACCATTTAATTTTCAAACACTTTTGAGTTCAAAAGAGAAAAAAAATCCACTCTTGGAAATGTCCAGTTTCAAAGATTTTTTTTAAAAAATTTAAAAAAAAATCTGTGGAAAATTCAGAAAATGAATAATCAGACAGTTACAAAATACAGGAGCATAAAAAATTGTTTTGATTTTGCCAAAATTCCTTCGATTACTTTCTACGGTTTGACTTGCTCAAGCAGACAGTACCTTTCCCGGTCAGGTTTCAGAGTAGCCGCCGTGTTAGTCTGTAGTCGCAAAAAGAAAAGGAGGACTTGTGGCACCTTAGAGACTAACCTATTTATTTATTTATTTATTTGAGTTATCCTTCTTTCTAAGGAGATACAAAACCAAACTCCTGATCACGCTGTCACGCTGTGAAAGACGAAAGGTGCTAGCCCTGGTGTCTCAGCCAAATTCTCCTGCTCAAGTAATTACGTTCTGCCAACTTAAATTCCCCTTTGGAGACCAGTACAATATGATACTTTACTGCACATCCTGTCCTACACTGTTGTATAGTGCTGTTGTCCACTGAAAAATGACTGCCTCATTCCTCCCTAGAGGAAGCTACATTTCTAGTGGCAGGTGAGATGATTTCTGTCCTTAGAGTTTGAAAAGCACTTTGGCATGAAAAGGTGGTATACAAATGGGATATTGGTATCTTAACAAATATATGCTAAAGGACAAAAATAGATTAATGCTAATTAATTTACATCCCTATAGAATTGATGGCTTTACATCTCCCTCCTGTCAGATTTGGAGGAAAGCTCAGTGTATATCTGTGAGCACAACTAAAGGAAAATATAATACAATCAGACATATTAAGAGACTATGAATACTGTGCACACCAGGAACATTAGAGTTCATGCTGACTGCAGAGCTTCAGAAAACAATGTTTAAATGGGAGCTGAGATCCTGAAATGAAACCACAAAAGTCTAACAGGGAGGTTTTTCTGGTCACACTTTTAAAGGCAATGTTAGATTGATACTGCTCCTAGCAACTGTTGGGAATTAAGGAGGAGATTCAATGGAAAATCACGCTAAGGTCAAGTTTTTCCAAAATGGGTGCCTAAAGTGAGGCTCATAGTTCCTTAATTTGCTACTTAAATCAGGGTTTGGGAGCCTAACTTTAGGCACTTATTTCTGGTAAATCTGGTGTGAAAACTGCGCTAAAACAGTGTTATACTGGAGAGATTGGCTGGGAGGAAATTTGCACTAAGTATGAGTTTCCAGTGCTGCTAATTATCCCAATTTTATCACCACTCTTGCAATGTTAGGTACTTTTCTTAAAGTTTCCACCCTTGGAGTCAGGAGATTACACAAGAACCTCAGTTTTCATTTTTAATGAAAGTAAGTTTCTACCACTTATGGTTGCAAAGAAAACCTTGAAACCAAGACCCCTTAAAGGCTCAGTTCTAAAGGGCAGATAAATTCATTCTTTTAAAAAAAAACAAAAAACCCCTCATAATTTAAAATCAATCTCTTTATTTTTAGGGCCTGACTCATGATTTTTGACTCCTGGAGCTGACAATACTGGTTTTCACACCAGAAATCAGAGTCTAGAATTATGTTGTTCCAATCAGGGAACAGGGTCTCTATCATGTGATGAGTGTCCAATCCAAACAAACCAACACTATTCAAATTTTGAATTTGTTGGTGGGAGAGGATCCTCAATATCCTGTTCATGAACGAGCCACATAAGAACGTCAGAACAGCCAGGCTGGGTCAGAGCAAAGGTCCATCTAGCCCAGTGTCCTGTCTGCCGACAGGGACCAGTGCCAGGTGCCCCAGAGGGAATGAACAGAACAGGGAACCGTCAAGTGATCCATCCTCTGTCACCCATTCCCAGGTTCTGGCACACAGAGGCTAGGGACACCATCCCTGCCCATCCTGCTAATCGCCATTGATGGACATACAGACCAAGAGTTATCCACAGAAATGATTTGGTGAATAGTTTTGCACACTGAATAGATTGAAGAGAATTGTCCGCTGCTCTCGGGCAATTCTCAAATAGAAAAAGAGGCAGGAGTCATCACATAAGTTCTTCTCCCAGTTCTAATGTTCAAGAGAATCATACACAAGCACCCTCACCCTGTTGAAAGGAAGCTTAACCTAGTCTTAGACTGTCTTGGTATGATTGAATGTACTAATGTCTATTTCTACTCCCACATCAAATTTAATCCTGATTTAAAAATCTGAGAGCAATATCGCCCTGATTTACTCAGACAAGCTGCTTTCTCAACTTGTGTGTTTGAGGCTATTGGGAGTGATTTCAGGAAGCCCTCTAGTGTTCAAATACTTCATGATCCTATCAAACATACTGACATCCAGTAAAGCCCTGAAGGCCAACCCAAAATTTCAGTACAGTACCACGTTGCTCCTCCAAAACACATCACTAACCATACACTTGGTGAAAAAGGAACTTTCATATTCAGTGCTATTCAGTTGAGATTGGTTGATCTGAAAAAGACGTCAGAAGAGAAAGAACTATGAGGTTTTTTCACAAAGTAGTGATATATCTCCACCACTTTAAAGATTGCTTCTTTTAGGGACACAGATTTCCACTGAACATAAAAGTGTAAATCAAATCCAATGAATTTACCACCATCCTTCCACATACATATTTATATCTCCTAAACCACCCTAGAGATTAAAGATAGAACGAAGCTACAGCACTGAATACAAACTCCCTTGAACTCTGGGGAAATTTGGATTGAAATCTGGAGCCAATTTTTGCAACTAAGATTTATCTCAGATCCAGACCAGAACTTCAAACAAAGAGCTCCTCACACTTCAGTGACCTAGATCCAAATCCAGCTTTTGCAATATAGATGTGTCTCACATTGTGATCCCCTTTAGACCTGAAGGATCAGAAAGGGATTTACAAAACAGATGGATTATATAGACAGCAGGTGAACAGGCCACTGCAGGTGAAACTGCTTTGAGAACTAGAATTTAGCTAAGCAACCAAAACCCAGTGAGCTTCACAAATCACCCTGGAATCAGATCAATACATGGGTGTTAACTATAGCTGGGGATGGGTTTTATTTGCATTTGGTTTTTTTATAAAGAGGAAGATGAAACAAAAGCCACTGGAGTGCATGGATCAGTGGTTCTCAACCAGGGTATGCATATGCCTGGAGGTATGCATCAGTCTTCCAGGAAGTACATCAACACAGTTAGATATTTACCTAGTTTAACAACAGGCTACATAGAAAGCACTAATGAAGTCAGGACAAACTAAAATTTCATACAGACAATGACTTTGTTTATATGGCTCTACATACTGTCCACTGAAATGGAAGTACAATATGTGTATTCCAATTGATTTATTTTATAATTATATGGTAAAAATGAGAAAGTCAGCAATTTGTCAGTGACAGTGTGCTGGGACACTATTTTTGATTTTTTATTTTGTAAGCAAGTAGTTTTTAAGTGAGGTGAAATTTGGGGCTACAGACGAATCAGACTACTGAAAGGGGTACAGTCGTCTGGAAAGGTTGAGAGCCACTGGCGTGGATAACTCATCCTGGACCCTGGCAATACCAGGGTATTAGTTTTTGTCAGTCTGGTGACTGGTGCCAAGAAGTAAAGTCAAGTCTCTTCCCAGCACTCGTCAAAATGCAGTTCCACCAAAATTGAAATTCTCTGAGAAATCACATCAATTTTGCTAAAATTTCATTTTGGAATGAAAAAAGTTCTAACAATGTCAGAACATCCCATTTCAACATTTTCGGAACAAAACATTCTGAGTTTGTTTTGAAATGACTTGTTATTTTGACTTTTCAAATTTGGTAGAATAGAATAGAATAGAATAGAATAGTCAAAACTGAAATAAAACATTTAAATGAATCCAAAATGATTATTTTTTCAGAATTTTGCTTTGTGGAGAATTTTTAAAATTTCAGATTTCGTTACAGTTACAAACGAAGCCAGACTTTGAAATCTCGAAATCCTTTGCGATATGGAATACTCGTTTGCCAGCCAGCTCTATTGTAAAGCCTGAAATTAGCTGCCATTCTTGTATTTGAATTACTGACAAAGTTATTCCCTTTCATCACAAGTTCCTCCAACACTAGTTCCAGGAACCAGAACTGAATGGTTCATGGATATGGTCCGATTTGTTTTCCAAAGTGCTTCCCGAAGTACTGCTTTAGCTAAACATCTGAATGGCACATATAAAAACTCTAATCTATTTCTCTGCTCATGACAACAGTATCCTTCACCTCCCTATCCCTGACACACTTTTAACCCATCCTTGTACTCTTCCATTCTTTATTGATTAGTAAAGACAACTGCTGCACCGTTCAGCAATGAAGCGATGCCCTCGCATGTATTTACTCAGTTCCGCAAAGTCTGCCAAGTGATCCGACTGCCGGCCAAGAATGGAAGTGCCCAGCTTCTGCGCCCAAGGAGAGGTGGAGAAGTGCCAATCAAACTGCCAGCTCCAGAGAGCCAGCCAAAAGGGAGAACAGTATTAACGAGGTGTAGCCCTAATAACAAAGCTCCTCTGGCTGATTCTCCTTTCAGAATGGCTTGGATTCAGTGGAAAACATCATAGGGGAAAATATAGATTTTAGGGGAATTTTCTCTTTCCATAGATTCATAGATTTTGCAGCCAGAAGGCGCTGCTATGGTCATCTAGTCTGACCTCCTCCATAACACAGCCCAGAGAATTTTGCCTTTGATCAACACAGACTATCCAAATCATCTACCACTTAGAATATCTGCCACAAGGCTGCTTACATCAAGTTGCCCATGCTGGAGAGCCAGTGTATTGCAATGGAGATTTCAACTTCTCTGCTGCAGCAAAGCAACGCATTTAAACAGCTTTAGGGGTGCATCTATAGTGAATACAGAAGAATGTCTTTAGAATGGGTCTTGATCCGGATTGCTGGGTCTTGATTCGGATTGCGAATAGGCTGTGCTTCCAAAACCTAATCAAGGTTAGTGTTCAACCTCAGATTCAACAGTCCCAAAATCTTGTGAAGTGAGATTTCTGTCCAAAATTATTATTATGGAGCCCAGAGGCCACAACCAAGATCAGGACCCAACTGTGCTTGGTGCTGTAAATACACATAGTAAGCGAGAGTCCCTGCCCCAAAGAATTTAACATCTGCAAAGACAACACAGATCATAAATGGGACACAGGAAGTATTATTCCCAATTTACTGGTGGGGAACTGAATTCCTGAGAGATGGAGGGATGTGTCCAAGGTCACACAAGGCAGTGGCAGAGTTGGGAACTGACCCCTGATCTCCTGGACGCCAGTCCAGCACCCTAACCACAAACCACAGTCAAAACAGTGAGACACCAGCTGCTCTCCTGAGCGTTCCGTCACTTTGGACTGCAATCTCAGAACATCTGTTCTCGCAAAATTTTGCAGAACCAGAGGTGGAAAATATGCCTGCCAGTCACCAGTCAAATCTGGAACAGAAGGGGCAGGTACACATCTGCAGAAAACTAAAGGGGTACAAATCACAGGTCTGTTTTCTGAGTGCTCTCTGAGAGTGGCACGTACCAGCTACTTCAAAGAGTTACAAGAAACCTGCAGTAGGGAGTTATGCAAAAACTTCTCATAGGAAATGTTTATTCCTGATCATGAATTATTAGAAGTTGGCCTAAATCTTAACGTAGGAGGGGCTATCTCCCCTGCAAAACTCTCGGGTTTTCTTTCAGATGTTCTCTTTACCCATACAACTGTCCAAATCATTTTTGAATCCTACCATGCTCTTCCCCTCACTGGTATCTTGTGGCAGTGAGTTCTACAGACTAATTGTTTGCTCTGTGTGAAAAGGTTTTTCCTTTAATCAGTTTTAAATTTGCTGACTTTCAATTCCACCAAATACTCCCCTTGTTCTTGTATTCTACGACAGGCTGGGTTGTCATTATACCATTACTCATTATTTAAATTATAAACCCCTCTAGCTGGGCAACAAGGCTTCTTTAAGAATGTAAGAATGGCCATACTGGGTCAATCTAATGACCCATCTACCCCACAATCCTATCTTCCGACTGTGGCTGGAGCCAGATGCCTCAGAGGGAGTGAACAGAACAGGACAATTCATAGGTGCTGGAACTAGGGATGCTGGGGGTGCTGTTGCATCCCCTAGCTTGAAGTGGTTTCCATTATACACAGGATTTACAGTTTGGTTCAACGGCTCTCAGAACCCCTGTTATACAAACTGTTCCAGTGCCCCAGAACAATTTATTGAGCGATCCATCCCCTGTCAGCCAGCCTCAGCTTCTGGCAGTCAGAGGCTTAGGGACACCCAGAGCATGGGGTTGCATCCCTGATCATCATGGCTAATAGCCATTGTTGGACCTGTGTTCCATGGACTTATCTAATTCCTTTCTGAACCCAGTTGTACATCTGGCCTGCACAATATCCCCTGGCAATGAGTTCCACACGTTGACTGCACCTTGTGTGAAGTACTTCCTTATGTTTGTTTTAAACCAGCTGCCTATTAATTTCATTTGGTGACCCCTAGTTCTTGTGTTATGTGAGGGAGTAAATAACGCCTCCCTATTCACTTTCCACATAATTCCTGATTTTATAGACCTCTATCATACCCCCCACCCCCTTAGTCGTCTCTTTTCCAAGCTAAACAGTCTCACTCCTTTTAGTCCCGCCTCATATGGAAGATGTTCCATACCACTCATCATTTTTGTTGCCTTTCTCTGTACTTTTTCCAATTCCGATATATCTTTTTTGAGATGGGGTGACCACATCTGCAAGCAGTATTCAAGATGTCAATGTGCCATAGATTTATCTAGAGGCAATATGATATTTTCTATCTTATTATCTATCCCTTTCTTAATGATTCCCAACATTCTGTTTGCTTTTTTGACGGCCGCTGCACACTGAGTGGATGTTTTCAGAGAACAACCCATGATGACTCCAAGATCTCTTTCTTGAGTGGTAAGAGCTAATTTAGACCCCATCATTGTGTATGTATATTTGGGATTGTGTTTTCCAATGTGCATTACCTTGCATTTATTAACAGTGAATTTCCTCTGACATTTATTTGCCCAGTCATCCAGTTTTGTGTCTTGTGCAACACCAAGCACAGCACATATATATTAGTGTAGGGAGAGAGCTCAAAACTTCCAGTGCCCAAAGTCACAATTACAAACTCCTGACACCTGAACTGTGGGAGCGCTCATTAATAATTAGCTGTTAGCAGTAAGGGATCTATGACACACTGGTGAGCAGGTCCCATTCCACCCAGTAGAGGGCAGTGGTGCATACGCATATGAGTCAATGTGTTTTATCTATATAGATATCATTCACATATAGTATCATAAATCCAATATTTTAGGTTAAATCTGAGACTTTGCTGCTAGTTTAGGGAATACTATCTTTATAATGAAAACATTACGTGATTTTCAGCTTCCAAATGAATGAAGTTCCCATAAATCGAGAAATCACACTTTAGTCTGGTTGTATATGGAGATGATGATTCTCTCATGCTCTCATTGTCAAAAGTTACACATCTGAAAAATTATTTTAAATCAAGGGGAAAATAACTTTCCAAAAACGCACCATATGGCAGGGGTTTCAACCTTTTTCTTTCTGAGTTCCCCCCAACACGTTATAAAAACTCCACGGCCCACATGTGCCACAACTGTTTATCTGCATGTAAAAGCCAGGCTGGCTTTAGGGGGTAGCAAGCAGGGCAACTGTCCAGGGCCCCACGCCACAGGGGGCCCCGTGAAGCTAAGCTGCTCAGGCTTCAGCTTGAGGCCCAGTTGGCGGGCTTGGGGCAGAGGGGCTTTGGCTTTCTGTCCTGGGCCATAGTGAGTCTATTGCTGGCCCTGCTTGGTGGACCCCCTGAAACCTGCTCTCGGCCCCACAAGGGGCCTCGGACCCCTGGTTGAGAACTGCTGCCATATGTCACCACCTTCCGAACAGTGTTGGGAGAAGTCCAAGTAATTCAAAGTTCATTCAAAATCCCCAGATGTTATTTCAAATATTCGTTATTCTTATTTCTTTTGATTTATAAAAAACATTTTTAAAGAGCCCACCCTACCCTGCAGGTAACAAAAAGTGACATAACATAGCTCCCATACAAATCCAACAAATAACAACCACTACATACAACAAATTAACCAACCGATCAACCAACAAAAAACACCATCTTCCCCAAACATACCAACCCTCAGCCAAGCGTACCAACCCACTGCTGATAAATCAACATAATGCCAAACTCATTCCTGGAGTTAAGCCGGGGATGAATTTGACCCATCGTGAACTGAACAGGTATGGAAACACAGACAAAATCACAACACAGCCTCATATCTAAATAGTATGCTTGACTGGAGGCTGGTGTGCTTGGAGAAGATGGTGTATTTTTACATTAATTTTGGTTGGTCTCTTGGTTGATTTATTGGGTGTAGTGGGTGTTATTTGCTGGATTTCTATGTGGGACATGTTATGTTTTGTCACCTGCAGGGTAGGATGAGCACTTAAAAAAAAAGTTATTTATTTATTTACATCATGTCTTAATTTCAAGAGTGGAGCTGACATTTAGGGGATTACATGGAATTTCCTCTGGTAAGTAGATTTGAAGGGCCCAATCCTACTCATGCTGAAATTAAGGAAAGTGCCGTGCTCAGAGGACTTGCTGGTAAGGCCACAAATAGATACAATTTCACATTTTTGCATTTTAATCTTTTTGCCTCCAAATATCTGATAAACAGCCAAATCGCTGCTTCACATGGGAAAGGGAAAGCCGGGTCATGGAAGCACTGAAAGCATGGCTTGGCTAGGAGCATTTTATCAATAAAAATAAATAAAATATGTTTATTGTGAACTGCCAGAAATCGCTAAATATGTCCTTCGGATTTCATGGACCCGTGAGTGAGTGGCTATGGTTCATGCCATAGCAGGTTCAGATAATAATGAGGACAACATATCACAGATTTATCAAGGTACACCTTTGCCTCACTCCAATCAGTGGAGCTCCAAGTAAGTGTCAGGGTCTGCCTGTGTGGATCTGATCCCGGGTTTGCACATGTAACACAATCCATTCCCTCACCACTGAAATACAGGCACATCGGAGGTGGAACACGACAGCTTTTTAACAGCAACACTAAAGCGCGGTTTAGAAGGATTAGTGAAGATGAGAATTTTAGGCATGGCAGGATGCAATAACCTAGACCAGAATTCGGCCTGGAAAGCAATGCACTTACACTGGGGTCAAACCAGAGCAACTGATGAATTAGACCCCTTCTGTTTATTTTCATTTTTGTGCGCAATGGAGCCCTTTCAACATGCTGTGCATTGTGCTGCTATTTCACTGTGTTTTCCCCAGAATACCGACACCGCTGACATTCCTTCTGGGAGTCAGTTCACAACAGACTGAGAGCAGCCTTAGGGAGGCCAGGATCATTATCCCCATTTTATAAATGGGGAAACTGAGGCAGAGTCATTAGCTAATTTGCCCAAGACCACCCAGCAGGTCAGCAGTAGAGTGAAGACTAGAACCCAGCTCTCCTGAGTCCCAGTCCTCTGACCTATCCACCAGTTTACCTGAGAATAATGGAACAGTAGGAACAATGCATAGGAATTTTGCAAATAAGCCTGTGCCAGAAATGCACTTACAATCTGGGAGTTGAGCACTTATGAAATTTAAGGTGAAATCCTGGCCCCAGTGAAGTCAGTGGGAGTTTTGTCCTTGACTTCAGTGGGGTCAGAATTTCACCCTTGAACTTTAATTCTAATAAGAAAAAGACTTAGCACTGACTTCGCGGGTTCATAAAAGTTCTGCCAATCAAGCATTCCTGTATTTTTATTTCCTTAGATCATAATAAAATAATTTGTTAGCAGGGATGATCTTTCTTTTCTTTCATTTTTACTGCTTGTAATGTTGCTCTGGAGCTGCTCATGGAACCTGGAGCTTTTCAGACAACTTTATTCATAAAATCAATACATCATTTTGTGAGACTAACTTTTCTCTCTGAGGCTCAAATTAAAAACCAAACAATACTTGCTTTTTGGTGACCTAAAATCCCGAGGCTGACATCTCAGAAAACAGTCTGGAACTTGTAATAATACCCAGTGCTTATACAGGGCTTTTCACTCTTGCAGCTCAAAACCCTTTATAAAGAAAAGTATTATCCTCAATGTACAAGCGCGGAAACTGGGGCCCAGAGAGGTAAAGTGACTTGGCTCAGTTCAGTCCGTGACAGAATGCAGGAGTCCTGTCTCCCAGTTCTGTGCTCTGCCGACTGGGCCCCACCCTGATAAGACTGTGGGATTTGTCTTTACTTTCTTATGTGAGGACAAAACCCCAAAAGCAACAGGGGAAAATGCTGCCTGAAGCCTGAATTTGGAAAAATTGAGGTTTTCATTAATTATTATTATTACTGCCCACTGTTCTGGAGTGCGGCTCCTTTTTCCCCCTAATTACACAAAGGATTAAATCCTTCCTCACAGGCACACATAAAACCTTAAAACTCCTACCTTTGCTTGTATTGTGCAGGGTGTGGAAGTGCTTGCCCAGACTCGCTCCTTAGGGTCAAGATGTAAGGCCTAGGACGAAACCCATAGAGGGCAGTATATTTTGGGTACCTCATCTCCTTCCTCCTCAGACAGTGATTTCCAGAGGGTTAGCCTCTGTTTTTCTGTTGCCTGCTGCTCTTTGAACAGCTTGGGGCTGAGTGTACTGGGAGTGGAGGGGAAAGCGGTAAAGAAGTAGGGAGATAGCAAAAAACTATTGCTCTCTTTTCCTGCTGCCCTTTTGACAAACAGGTGGCTCCCTTGTGCCTCTGCCTTTCTATTAAAAGGACCAGTGTATGTGCACATCGTGCCAGGAGAAAGCTGGATACAAACAAGCAGCTTGGCAGGACGATGCAGGGATCGGAAGAGATAGAATCATAGAATCATAGAATATCAGGGTTGGAAGGGACCCCTGAAGGTCATCTAGTCCAACCCCCTGCTCGAAGCAGGACCAATTCCCAGTTAATGGGTGGCTCTGTGTGTAGAAGACCCATGTCACGTTCATATCAATAACCCACCCCCAACATGTGTTCCCATGTGAGGATTTCCTCATATTTCTGGCTGAGCGAAAGAGCACGGACACCCTGCCCGGCCTCTTTCCCAGCCAGCCCTGGGGACGGGGCAGCGCCCAGCGGACTCGGTGGCGTGTCCGAACACGTGCTGTGCGTCAGCTGAACCTGCAGCAGATGCAGGTGTAGGCACAGGACCAGCGAGAGCCCTGCAGATACGGCCGGGCAGCATTACCTCGCCTCTGCCTGGGGTGACACCGTGATCCCCCCCCCCCACCGGCCCAAGATTCGGGCCTTTGTCTTATATTTGCAACTATCCTCCCCATACACACACACAAAAAAAGTCCTGATTTTTCACACTTGCTACCTGGTCCCCCTACCTCTGCCCCCCAGCTCTGAGCCCCCTGTGCACGGGGGGGCTGGGCACCAGGGGTGACCCCCTTGCACTGCAGGCTGAGCCCCCTGTGCACAGGGGGGCTGGGCACCAGGGGTGCCCCCTTTGCACTGCAGACTGAGCCCCCTGTGCACGGGGGGGCTGGGCACCAGGGGTGACCCCCTTGCACTGCAGGCTGAGCCCCCTGTGCACGGGGGGGCTGGGCACCAGGGGTGCCCCCTTTGCACTGCAGACTGAGCCCCCTGTGCACGGGGGGGCGGGGCACCAGGGGTGCCCCCCTTGCACTGCAGGCTGAGCCCCCTTTGCACGGGGGGGCTGGGCACCAGGGGTGCCCCCCTTGCACTGCAGGCTGAGCCCCCTGTGCACGGGGGGGCGGGGCACCAGGGGTGCCCCCCTTGCACTGCAGGCTGAGCCCCCTGTGCACGGGGGGGCGGGGCACCAGGGGTGCCCCCTTTGCACTGCAGACTGAGCCCCCTGTGCACGGGGGGGCGGGGCACCAGGGGTGCCCCCCTTGCACTGCAGGCTGAGCCCCCTTTGCACGGGGGGGTGGGCACCAGGGGTGCCCCCCTTGCACTGCAGGCTGAGCCCCCTGTGCACGGGGGGGCTGGGCACCAGGGGTGACCCCCTTGCACTGCAGGCTGAGCCCCCTGTGCACGGGGGGGGCGGGGCACCAGGGGTGCCCCCCTTGCACTGCAGGCTGAGCCCCCTGTGCACGGGGGGGCTGGGCACCAGGGGTGACCCCCTTGCACTGCAGGCTGAGCCCCCTGTGCACGGGGGGGGGCGGGGCACCAGGGGTGCCCCCCTTGCACTGCAGGCTGAGCCCCCTGTGCACGGGGGGGCGGGGCACCAGGGGTGCCCCCCTTGCACTGCAGGCTGAGCCCCCTTTGCACGGGGGGGCTGGGCACCAGGGGTGCCCCCCTTGCACTGCAGGCTGAGCCCCCTTTGCACGGGGGGGCGGGGCACCAGGGGTGCCCCCCTTGCACTGCAGGCTGAGCCCCCTGTGCACGGGGGGGCTGGGCACCAGGGGTGCCCCCCTTGCACTGCAGGCTGAGCCCCCTGTGCACGGGGGGGCGGGGCACCAGGGGTGCCCCCCTTGCACTGCAGGCTGGGCGGGGGGGGGCTGGAGCGGCCCGGCCCCGCCCGGGGGAAGGAAGGGGAGGGGCAGGGCACCAGCTGCTGCGGCAGGCGGGGGGAGGGGCGGTGCCAGGACTCTCCCCCCCCCCCCGGAGCTGGGCGCACGGTGATGACGTCAACGTGACCTTTCAACTCCCCCGTGTGTGGGGTTTTTTTGTTTTTTTTTTTGGGAGGCCCAACATGGCCGCTGTCTCGAGCGGCCTCGGGCCCGGCCTGGGCGGCTCGGCGGGGGCTGGCAGGCTCGCCCGGCTCGGCTCGGCCTGGCCCGGCCCGGCAGGCCGCTGCCGCCCCGCAGCAGCAGGCCCCGGCGCGGCTGGGGGCCGAGCGCTGTCCCGGCGCGGGGGCCCAGGGCGGCCGGCTGGGTGCGGGCCCTGCCCGGGGCTGGGCTGGCCGCCGAGGGGCTGCGCGCAGCGCCGAGCACACGCGGCTGGGGGCCGGGCCGCCCCCCTGGGCCAAGGATCCGCACAAACAGCCCCCACCCCCGCCCCGCCCGGGGCTGTCCCGGGGCCACGCTGGGGTCCTGCCCTTGGCCCGGCCCCCCCAGGGACACGCCAGGATCAGGCCCGGGATAAGCGAGGGTCTGCAGTCCGTTGCCCCAGTGAGACCCCTGGGGGGGGGGGGGGATTAGCAGGCCTCCTTCGCCGTGAGCCGCCCTGCGGAATTGGGGGCAGGGGGATGGGATGGCGGACCCCAGCCCTTTTTATCCTGGTTATTTCACCCCGAAAGGGGCTGTGATGAGGCATTTCTCCTGAGCTGGCAGCTCGGCTAGAGGAGCGATCTGGGGAAATATGTCGGTCACAAGAGCCTGGGAGGCAAATCGCCCTCCTGGGTGTTCAGTGTCACCGAGCCTGGCTAATGGGCTAGGGGCACCAAGCATCCTCCAGGGGGGAAATGGAAGAACATCCCATATGCCAGCCTGCTCCTACCTCCCCCTTTGGTGGCTGCAGATTGTGTGCCCGGGCAGGTCAGGTTACCCACCTTTTTCATAGATCTTGCCATGGCAGGAGGCAGGATCTTGATCGAACAACTGCTCTGCTATTAGCTATTAACTCATTTCACACCAACCCCTTATCCTATACAAAGACAGACCCAGGCGTGAAGGTTTTTTTTTTGTTCCAGAAGACAAGCCTGTTTAGGGATTGTAATCACCATGGAAATTGGATTTCATTTATATTTGTTTATACCCACACGTATGTCTTCGACACTGATACCTATCTACTGTGCAAACCTTTCTGATACACCGGTAAACCTTTCAGTCCCTACCTCGTTTATTTAATACCCAGATTTGTTTCTGGAAGCCCCGGGTCTGGTAGCAGAGCAATTCCCAATAAAATAAGTCATGTAGAAGCTTGACATCACAGCCTCTTCTGTTCTGCAAACCAGGCTTTGCCCCTTGGAGATGTGGATAAAACTGCCTTGAGTCGCCATTGCTGGACCCATAATGAGTAAATCCAATGAGCGTTCTCTTCCCAACCCTGACAAGTTGGATGAGTTGCCCCTGGGTCTTTCTGCTGGGCTTTACAATTGCTAAATAGGGTTAAAAAATAAAACAATACACATCATCAGCTACCTCACCTCTGCTGTGTGTGTGATGCCTTCGTAAACCTGTGTTGTTTTCTTGGAATGACTCTCAGACCCACCAGCTCTGTGTAGCCTATCCATTTCTTTTTCTTTCTTTTCTTCCTCCTTCCTTGTGATGATTTGTGAGACCAGAATGACTTTGATTTCAGCAAGTTTGCTGTTTATTCACGTCACAAGTTTGACAGCTTTACACCAAATCAGATTGCTGGGATTCAAGAAAGCTCTCAGGCGTCACTGGAAGCTCCTTTAGATTAGAACTCGCCTCCCCTGTCTTTTCCCCCTTCAGAGCCAATTAAAGCTCGCTGGGGCTTTAAGAGGAAACGTGCTCCCAAGCCCTGCATCTCCTTCTGCCACTAAAATGGTAAGTGCTCTTTGGATCTCTCTCGACCTGAAGTCAGAGGGAGAAAGCTGGTATTTTGTCTTGAGGGTTTGCAATGTATTTTGTGCCCTGTATAAGATTGGTAGTGAGGAAGCTTACCCTGTACCTGGAAACCCATAGCTGTGGGGGCTCATTTTTGAGGATCTAAGCTTTGTCATTGCCTTGCAAAGACTTCTCACTTGCAGCAGGTTTGGCTTATCTGGGGGAGAGCCACACATTTCCAGAAACGAACCCAGACTTTTCCTGATCAGTGGGACCATTGCAAATTTGCAGAGACTGGGCACCGACTGGATGTGATTCTCCTAACTTTGTAAAAAGAAAAGGAGGACTTGTGGCACCTTAGAGACTAACCAATTTATTTGAGCATAAGCTTTCGTGAGCTACAGCTCATCCGATGAAGTGAGCTGTAGCCCACAAAAGCTCATGCTCAAATAAACTGGTCAGTCTCTAAGGTGCCACAAGTCCTCCTTTTCTTTTTGCGAATACAGACTAACACGGCTGTTACTCTGAATCCTAACTTTGTGTAGACGGTTGGAAGACTTTAATAGCCAATGACTCTCAAGATAGGTCTGGATCGCTTGTTCCTTTTAAACAAACTAGTGTTTCCAAGCGAATTGAAGCGAATGAGTGTCGCTCTCTCACATACCTTTGCTTGGTGCCTTGATGCTGGAGCAGGTGTGTGCTAGAACTGAGGAGGTGGTGACTCACCGCGAGGTACTTCGAGGTAGCAGCCTAAGGCTGTTTAAAGCCCAGGAGGGAGTGCATTCGCTCTGATTTCTTCAGAGGTGACCCTGCGTGTTAATATGCTGGAGGAAGGGATCGATGGGCGGACAGGGAATCACTCGGCGAACTGGAGGCGAAGCTGTGGATGGGAATATACGTGTAGGCTAGTAGGATCGCAGCATCTAGTGACGGTGGTTTGGGCTACACGGCTGGGTCGCACTCCCTCTGCATCCGCAGCAGGCTGCCTGGCGGCTGTGGGCGAACCTTCGCCGTTGGCTGCAGCGTGGGTCTTCCCAAGTGTCAGAGCCCGGGCCCCTTTGAGCCTGGGATATCTGGGGGAGAATCACCCTGGAGGATCAGCGGCTCGGGTGGGAGGAGAGAGCAGAGGGAGACACCCCAGGGCACGGCCAGCCGCCGTCGCTGCAGTGTCTGGGGAGCTGTGGGTTGGGCGGAGAGGTGGGACGGAGGTTTGACCGAGCTCAGGAGCACAGCAGGGAGCTGGGGGAACAGGTTTGAGGCGCTGACTAAAGATGCTCGCAGCTCATGGTTTTGCCACCTCTAAGCACCTCTCTCCTATCGGGGCCTGGTGGCTGCGACACTGTTTAATCGGAAACCCCCGGCAGTGGGACCCGGAAAACCCTTCCTCCACCTGGGAAAGGTCTCCTGCCTTTGAGAAGCCAGCGCGTGGCTGAGCCTCTGGCCTCCCTCCTGGTTTAAAACTCGGTTTGACTGCCGGGGATGACCCCAGTGGGACAGGGGGATCGAGCCCCAGCCCAGACAGCGGGCTGCTCAGCACTTGGTTTTACACACGCCTCTAATTTCTCCTGTCTCTGCCTTTCCCCCTCCCCGCGCCCTTGTGTTCACTTCACAGAGCACCATTCTCTCTTGCCAAGATCCGTACTTTGTAGGGGGCCCGGGCCACGATTGCCCCTATTCCGACTCAACGTCAGCAGCCAGTGTTGATGTTTCCAAGGAGACTTGGGTTTCTTTCTGGGCTTCTGGTCTCCTGGACGACACCAGCGAGAACCAACAAGAAGGACAGGCCCCGGGTAGGTTCTGCTGCTCCTTGGCCGCCGGGAGCTTGCAGCCGAAGATGCCGGGGTGAATGAATGCGCCAGCCGGAGCGGAGCGGATAACGCTTTCGCTTCTGCGCTGCTGGGGAAGGAAGGGCAGGTCCCCACCTTTGAGCGCTCCCTGGATCGTGCGCCTGGAGGGAGGGGACATGAAGTGCGAGCTGGAGACCGTGCCCCGGCCCGTGCGTAGCGCTCCCGGCTCCGCCGCCCAGAGCCGGGGGCTTTGACTCAGGAGCACCCTGGAGAGGGGGCGCTGAGCCGCTCCTCCGTGCTCTCCTCCGAGCTCGTTCCCGGAGCCCAGTCGCTTTGCAGCGTTGGGGCAGCGTTCACATGGGCCGCCCTGGGGCCCGGCCGATCCCCTTCCGCGGGCTGCCCCCTCCCAGCGCGCGGGTGGCGACTCCAGCGCCCTGTCTACACGGCAGCTTCCCCTGGCGCAGCGGGGAAGAGCCGGTCCGGCTTTTGCTGGGGAGCTGCAGCCCCGCGGGGTGGCTAGCGGGGCTGACTCTGCGGGCGGAGCCGGCGGGGACACGGGCCCTCACGGCTACTTCGCAGGCAGCTCCCGGGGGATGTTCTCAAGGTCTCCGCGCAGAACCAGCTTCTGTTTGTCTTTTCCGGAGAGACAGGATCCCCCCAGGTGACGGCACTGGAGGGGGACTCGGGAGATTTCAGTTCCCAGGTCTGCCAGAGACTCCCTGTAAGGCCTGGGGCACGTCACTGAGTCTCTGGGACCCACATCCTCAAAGGCAGTTCAGTGCCTAACTCCCATGGGAATAATGGGAATTAGGCACCTAAGAGCCTTTGAGGATTTGGGCATCTGTGCCTCCGTTTATGCATCTGTAAAATGGGGATTGCAATCCTTCCTTTCCCCCACCCTTTGTCTGTCTGGGTTAGTTAAGCTGCAAGCTCTGTGAGGCAGAGACTGTCTCTCACTCTGTTTTTATACAGCACCTAGCACACTGTGACCCTGATCTCATCTGAGGCCCATGGATGCTACCATAATAAAACCCAGTACTACTAATCATTATAATAATTATACACTCTGGGCCATAGTTTTGATTTTAGCAGAGTTGTACAACAAAGGAGGGATTATATGACCATGCTTCCTGCAGACAGGCTTGGGTACTGCACTGCAGTTTTCCCCTGGGGAGGGGGTGAGATAAAGAACAAACCCCAGGTGAGGTTATGATAGTCATGTTGCCTACTGTCCACACCACTGGAAAGCTCTCAGAGCCTACAGTGTTGGGGTGCCGCATGACCCTGTGTAGAATAGAAAGTTCAGTCCGTAGCGCATCAGGCTTTCAATCAGAGAGGTCCTGGTTCGAGGCCCTGCAGTCCCCTCCGTGGCAGGAAGGTTAGCTCGTTTCATCTCTAGCTTCCATGATTACCCATGATCTGAAATGGTGTTGGGAACTCACCTCTTGTACCTAGCACTTTGTATCCATAGATCTCATAGCCCCTTTTGAAGATGAGGGGAAACTGAGATAGAGAGTGAAGTGACTTGCCCAGGTCACAGCAGAGCCCAGAATGGAACCCAGGCGTCCTGAGTCCTAGTACAATGCCCTGGCCACTGGCCTAGGTTTCCTCACAAATAACTTTCCCAAGCTTTGGTTCCTCTTGTAAAGAAGAAGAATTTTAAACAAAGAATAAAGAGCACAAGGAAAAATACCCGCCAGATGCCAAAGGTGTCTTATAACAAACTCGGATGATTTACTAATTTATTATCCGTTTTTAAAGGACCACTCTTTGCTGCTTATCAAGCGGTACAATTTTTCCTTGATTCAAATGAAGTAAACAAGAGGGATTAAAATAAACATGATTGTAATTTTACGCTTGGTTTGGAAAATGTGGTTTTCGGTTTAATCACTTTGATGTCTGTTTTTGTCCAGACCAGTTCTGTGGCTTGGGTTTTACTATTCCAGATGACACGTGGCAAGGAGATCAGCTGTCCTCCCAGCTCTACAGAAACAAACAGGTAACATATCAAACAACTCACACACTGGAGAATGGAACCTTGATTTACAGCTTTAAAATGTTCTTCCACCCAGCATCCCTAGAATTTCATTTTACAGTTAGCTAAAGCTCTGGGTCAGTAGATTGTGTTCATAAATCTGTTTCTCTGTGCAGTGAGTATGGAAAACATTGGCAGCCTGAAATCTTTTATTTTTTCTCCTTCCTTATGTTGATTTATGAAACTAGAATTACTTCAGTTAGCAGCAGCGTTGCTGTCTGCCCATGTCACAAGTCCAGCAGCTTCATACCTGATCAGATTGCTGGCTTCCACCAAAAAAGCAGAGGCATCACTGGGAACTGCTTTAGGGTCTGAGGCTGCAAAGACTTACACTCGCGCGTAAGGTTGCTCACGTGACTAGTTCTGTTGACTGCAGTGGGGGGACCCACTTGAGCAAAGTTAGTCACATGCATGAGTCTTCGCAGGCTCAAGCACCAAGATTAGATGTCCTCTCTAGAGCTCTTTTCCCTTTTCCATGAGTGCTAATAAGCAGCAGGAGAGCCAGTGAACTCTCCAAGCTAAGCAGTTCCCATTGTAGCTGCTTGTACCTAGCTCAATATTTAGATCACAACAGAGTGACCCTGAACCAAAACACTTGGGGTGACATCTTGGCCCCACTGAAGTCAATGGAAGTTTGGCCATTGACTTCAATGCAGCCAGGATTTCACCCTAGGTCCAAATAGCCAAAAACTTCCTTTTCTTGCCCATTATCTGTCTTGTCTATTTAGAACATAATCTCTTTTGGGGAGAGATGTCTGCCACTGTATATATGTCCTGGACATGGCACAGTGGGGCTCCAACTTCATTTGAGACTTGTAGGGTATGCCTGTTTTGCAGCAGGGAGCGAGCCTCCAGCTCTCCTTGGCCTAGATTCATGCCAGCTCTCCTTGGCCTAGCACGCTAAAATTAGCAGTGTGAACTGTTGCATCATGGGCAGCAGTGAAGAACATAAGAACAGCCACACGGGATCAGACCAAAGGACCATCCTGATCAGTGGGCTGGGGCACATGACTTACGAAGAGAGGCTGAGGGAACTGGGGTTATTTAGTCTGCAGAAGAGAAGAGTGAGGGGGGTTTTGATAGCAGCCTTCAACTACCTGAAGTGGGGTTACAAAGAGGATGGAGCTCGGCTGTTCTCAGTGGTGGCAGATGACAGAACAAGGAGCAATGGTCTCAAGTTGCAGCAGGGGAGGTCTAGGTTGGACACTAGGATTCACTGTTTCACGAGGAGGATGGTGAAGCACTGGAACAGGTTCCCTAGGAGGTGGTGGAATCTCCTTCCTTAGAAGTTTTTAAGATCAGGCTTGACAAAGCCCTGGCTGGGATGATTTAGTTAGTGTTGGTCCTGCTTTGAGCAGGGGATTGGACTAGATGACCTCCTGAAGTCTCTTCCAACTCTAAGATTCTATGATCTTTCCCAATATCCTGTCTTCCGACAGTGGCCAATGCCAGGTGCCCCAGAGGGAATGAACAGAACAGGTAATCATCAAGTGATCCATATCCCTGTTGCTCATTCCCAACTTCTGGCAAACAGGCTAAGGACACCATCGCTGTCCATCCTGGCTAATAGCCATTGATGGACCTATCCTCCATGAACTTATCTAGTTCTTTTTTGAACCCTGTTATAGTCTTGGCCTTCACAACATTCTCTGGCAAGGAGTTCCACAGGTTGTGTAAAGAAATACTCCCTTTTATTTGTTTTAAACCTGCTGCCTTTTAATTTGGTGACCCCTAGTTCTTGTGTTATGAGAAGGAGTAAAGAACACTTCCTTATTTACTTTCTCCACACCAGTCACGATTTTATAGACCTCTATCATATCCCCCCCATATCCTAGCTGAAAAATCCCAATTTTATTAATCTCTCCTCATACGGAAGCTGTTCCATACCCCTAATCATTTTTGTTGCCCTTTTCTGAACCTTTTCCAATTCCAATAGATCTTTTTTGAGATGGGGTGATCATATCTGCACGCAGTATTCAAGATGTGAGCGTGCCATGGATTTATATACAGCTCAATCCTCTAATTTAAATAATGACACCTGGATTTAAATTTTTCAGCCTGCACCCATGTCTAGTTTATAATCTGCTCTCTCGCCCCTCCTTTTCTCTCTAGCCACGTCTAGGTTAGTGAGCAAGGGATCCAGAGGGAAGCTTAAGTGCTCTTTGAAACGTAGAAGGAAGAAAACTGACAGCATTGTGAGTGAGAAAATCTCTGTGTATTTAAAGGGCTGTTTGCAGTTCATTTCCCTGCAGACCTCTATTATTCCTCTGCGGTTACAATTTTTCAAAATAATCTCTTCAAACATTTGCTAAAGAATAGGAGAAGTCAAATTTGAGACGTGAACAGTCATGCCACTTATCTTTACAGGGACAAGGGGTTCTTGAGGATTGAATTCACAAAGCAAACACCAAAATCATCACATCCCGCCAGGCCATAGAGCAGGGAATTTATCAGGTTACAGAGTCAAGAGAGCTAAGAAACGTCTATTCATCGATATCTGTATTTCACAGCTTCAAGACACCTTGCTACAGAAGGAAGAGGAACTTGCCAGGTTACATGAAGAAAATAACAACCTCCGACAATACCTGAATTCTGCCGTGGTTCAGTGTTTGGAAGACAAGGCAAAGGTACCGTGTTCAAACCTGCCATGAAAAAGTGTGTCTGTGAGAGAGAAGAGAGTGAAGCATTTAGGTGAAATGCCTAAAACGCAAATGCAAATAAACAGGTGTAAAAGGCCACATTGTGGGGAGGTAGCGTGCAAGAGGAAAGGCCCCTCTAACGCTCACCAGATTGGTGACTATGCACTAACCGATAGTGTGTGTCGTCGTGGTCGGCCTTGCCTATGTAGACAGGGTTAAGCCATGTGACAGCCCTGATCTTTAGCATTTATAGCTGATTTGATTGATGATGCTTTGAGAGAGAGGTTTATAAGAAGCAATGGACTAACCCTAATCCCCTCAAACCGATGACCAGAACTCATTACACTGAAAGGATACCAAAAAGTAAGGCATTTAGCATTTATCAGCTTCGGAGTCAATAAAGCAGCTGTTCAGAGAGCAGAAGCACAAACCTGGGATTGGGTAACGGGGGGCATTCTGTTCTCAGCTCTGCTGCTGACTTGCCCTTGTCCTTGGGCAAGTCACTTAGCCTTTGGTGCCTCGGCCCCACCAGTTGCAGAATGAGAATGCTAATAGCTTAGCGGCCACCCTGGGGCCATCGGGGGGGTTAATAAATATTTGTCAGGCTCTTTGGGATGCTGAGATTGACGGTGCTATGGAGGGGCTGAGCACTGTCGCTAAGGATGGGCTCACTCCTTACTCAGGCAAAGTAAGTGGTACCACAGGGCATGTGGCATGAGTGAAAACTGAGATCCTTGACAGAGGATGTCAAAAGGATAAGTGCAGAGGGAGTCTCTGAGATGCTCTCCTCACCTGAATTGCCCTAAGGGTGTGAGGGCTTGCCCCTTCAACCCATCCCCCTCCCCACTTGCCCCCACACACAGTGGATCCCAGGGCTATCTGCGCCGAGGCTCGCTCTGTGCTCCCCAGCCCACCTCCTACTCACTGGGAACCATGGGAGGCATATGCATGTTCCCCTCCCACCCAGCCCTGGATCTCTGGAATCAGCATATCATGGGAGGTGACTGAGCCCCCGGGGCCAGATCAGATCCTGCTGGCAGCGTCGGTGTTGAGGACGGCTATACAGTGCAGGAGCTTTCATTTCATGGCTTACTGAGAGAAAAAGCAAACAAAGCTCCGGCTATGTTGACACTGTCGTATTCTTATCTCGTAGGAGTTTGGGCTGTTTCCAGAGACTGTACAGCACAAAATAATTAGTGCCATCCGCGTTTGCTAACTGAAAATGAGCTCCGGGTAAACTGTGTGCTTTATAAGAACGATGTTAGGCACCTGTTCAGATAAAGTCTGTGGCCAGAAACATGTTGCTTCTGGGGCTCTGGAGGATCAGCTTTTAATCTGCATGCTATTCCCTGTTCTCTTGTGTAGAAACTACTGCTGCACAGTGGCCAGAAGAAACATGCAATTCTCAAAAGTGGCAAGAGGAAATTTAAAGAGGACAGTTATCTGGCCCCTCGAGAGACTCCTAACCCCTCAAAAGCCAGGAGGAACCTACTCAGTGATTTTACTGCCTGCGAAGAACAAGCTACTCCGCCCGTGGATACCTGGGTACTGCAAACCCTGGGACTAAAAGATATCAACACTATCGATGAGTCTTTATCAGCTAACTACAGTGCCCTGTCCTCTGAGCTTGGAAAAAGCTCATGCTGCCAGAGCCATGGAGAGGCAATGGACTACTGTAATGATGAGGACCCAATAGCTGCTTATGGCTGTGATCAGATGACTCCTATAACCAGCACTGCCAGCCCTGGGAAGCAGGATTTACCCTACATCCAGCCACTTTCTTCAGCACCATATGCTTCCTTGACCCTGCCCAGCGATGCCCCTTTCCCACCTTACGGATTGCCTTACTTCGCCAATGACGTGTCACCAAACAAAACCGATGTGGCCTTTACAACCTCTCTGAGCCCCCACCGCAACGTCAAAACACACACCTTCCACCAGGGACAGGTCTTCGTGCGCCGAGAGGAGGACGGAGGCTGGAAATTCACCTGGGTCCCCAAGCAATCCGAGTGACTCCCCCTTGCCCCCACTTCTGAGCACTGCCATCAGTGACATGTTTACAAACACTTACAACTGCAGAAACCTTTCTTGCACTTAAGATTGATGCTGAGAACAGAAGCAACATCCCCTACAGGCTGTTATCTCATGTTCTCTGAAATGCTACATTATATCATCCACCCATTCACCTCCGGACGCTCCTAATTCTTGCAGGAATGGCTCCAGATTGCCTTTGGAAATGTATCCGCGCAGGGCCAGATGTAAAACTAGCCCCCCATTCATTTCAGCTCTCTCCACATCTGTGAGACCACCTACCACCACTTATTCACAACCCCTCCGCCACCAGCCAGCTTCTGCCATCTTGTACCTTCCTGGCTGAAATGTACCCAACCATTCCTGTTTCTGACACTCTGGTGACCACCCCTACCTGGACTGGGAAGCCAGGAGCTGGAGCAAGGTTTTTGGGAGACAGTTAAGGAGCAGCATCTCTGCCACAGCCCTTTTGTGCCGGCATCCTAGGGGACCACAGCCAGAGAATGAAGGCTGGTTCTCTGGCTGTTAGATCAGTGATGTTCTGGAGAGTTGAGCCCCCAGTGGCTGCATAAATTGCATAGGAGGAAAGCAATTGCTGATCTGTTGTCCTTTAATGTAATGCTTGGTTGGTTTACATACAGTCACTTACGGCTGTCGTTTTTTGAGGCGTCCTCAAAATGAGCAGGATTTGCTCCTATTGCCTGCAGGTTGCCTTGTAAGTGCCAAGCAACACGTCAACTCTAATGGGTTTTCTGCGCTAACCAAGCAGCCAGCACATTTACCGCATGATGCTTTTCAAAGCTATTTCCCTGGTGAGACAGCTGTAGCTGGACATGCGTTTGTGCTATCTCTGGAAATACAGACGATGAGTCAAGCCCTCAGCAGCTGTCAATTGGTGTAACTCCACTGACGTCACCAACGGAGGGTCCGGCCCAATATATTGGCAGGAGAAGTTTTATATAGTGTGGAAAAAAATATGTTTGGTGCCTTACTAGCCACCACGAAAGATACATTCTCTTCCACTCACAATATTGTCTTGGCCCCACCACTGGTTCACGTGCTGTCTGGTACTGAGTCACTTCCAGGGACATTCCTTGGGTTGTCTTCAATATTGTGCTATGGGCTAGGGGAAACTCTTACTCATGAGAGCAGCCCTTATCACACTCAGTTTCTGTGGCTTTCACAGGGCTACTGTGGACAGTAAAAGCCACTCTTGTGAAGTCTGGCAGTTGCTTTCCATTCCAGAAAATGCCATGTAGACCGTTCAGTTCTGGTTTCCTTTGAGGGTGTGCGGGGATCCAACTTTACACAAGAGCAACACTGGCCAGAATGTTGGTTTACAGAAATTGCTGTTGGTAATGACAGAATTGGGCTTTTCTAGTACACTTGCTCTGCGGAATGTATCCCTCAATTAAGGGGTAGTATCATTGAGTGATTAAAGCAGTTGATTGCAAACCACGTCCCATTCGAGGTTCTACCACTCACATATCTCCCAGGGTTGTGAGGCTAAATACATCACTTTCTTGAAAGCGCATTCAAACCCTTGGGTTCAGTGTCCTAGTCAACTGCACCATGCTTTTATTAAACTAAAACAAAATGAAGTCAACGTACAGGAAGTCAACTTACCAACCACACATTTTATGTGACCCTTATTTGCTAATTTACCCCCCTTTGACTTTTTGATACTTAAATATTGGTAGCATTGAAAACCAAGGGACCAGTCTGGCAATCCTGGCTCTCATTATTTGTCCTATTGACCTCAGTGCAACTGTTGTCCTTGTGTGAGTAAAGGTCCTCCAGTTGCTTATTTTAATATAAAATTTAGATACAACTTGATTCTATTTTGATGAGGATTAAAATCCATTTTCTATTCAAAATATTCGCTTGTGCCTTAGAATCTCAGTATTTTAGCTTTTGATTCAGGAGCTAAACTAATTCCTCCCATGGTATTTAAATCAACAAGCAAATCTCTATTTGTTCGTAACTTATTTTAAAATAATAAGGCAGGCTTTCCGTGCATAGAATCAACAGTTTAAATGCTTGCATTGGAGGGAACATAAATTAATTAATGTTTAACCCAGTGCAATAATTCTCACGAATTAAACCCCAGGAGTTTGATGCTGTTTCCATTGAAGCCACTGGAGGTTTTGCCAGGTTCAGCAAGAGCAGGATCCAGGCTACTGTTGTTCCGTAGCAATGTAATTTGCTGCTTAGGTATATTTTAAATAAAAGCAGAAAAGTTGTTCCTGGTAAAAATAAGTCCTCCTTTCTTTTCTTTTCTTTTTTTTTTTTTTATAAGCAAACCATTAGCCAGCTCTAGCCCAAACTGTATAGGATGATGTTGAAGAAAAGTACAGATAGGGTGATGTTTTGTACAGTTAAGGTTACTGTTGTACAGAGTGTAGACAATTCATTGCTTAATTCCCTTTCCTTAACATGAAATGTTTTTGTGTGTGTGTTTGCTGAATACCATGCTCAAAATAATTAGACAATGTGACCATAGGATTAATCCTCAAGCTAGCTGAACATTTCTTATATATTTCAAAGCAACTACACAATGTGAGTACAGAGTGCAATTCTATTGCATGACTTTTAGTGCTGTAGAATTGAGTGCCTTTTACAACATTAAAAAACCAAGAGCTTTTTAATCCTAAAATTGATTTTTAACCCTAATGAATTAAAAATGAGCGATTAAGTCATCCTCTCTGTTTAATATCTTTCGTTGATATTTATAGATCACATGCTTCTTGGAGCAAAAGCCTTATTTTCCTCTGTTATTTACTATACACCACTGGGGTGGAATTCACCCCCTTTAGAGTTCTAGCAGGAAGTCTATGCAGCACTTAAGTCCCAACTAAACCCTCAAAATAGAGTTTAAATGAAACTTAATTGGTGCCTAGACCTTTGCCAGCCCTCTGATCAGGGATGAATTTCACCCTTCTCATTTAACAAATAAATTATAGAGCTGAGTGAATAATTCAGAATGAATAATTTATCCAGTTTATCCAATTTTTCCTGCAGTTTTGTCAGTTTTATTCCGCACAATGTTTTAACTCTATGGTTTCCCACAGATTGTTCTTTAAGTATTTACTGTTTGAGGTCACTTTCAGTAGCTGGGACTGGCCAGATTAAGTCACAAGGCATTGCTTCTGTTCCATGATTGGTGAAAATACATGCACGTGCAAATTTAAGAGTATGCTTTGGGCAAATGTTGCAGCATGTGACTTTGAAATTTGCTCTTTGCAACCACTTACGCTAATTAAATTTAATGACACGAATGTTCACATATAGCAAACACAAAATGATGATAAGAATTTAAGATAATATTCCTGAAATATTTTTATTTGCAATATTCATTTAGTTCTCACACAAAAACAGATGACATTTCCTCTAGAAACTGCATCAGCAGTTGAGTTTGGATTTACCATGACACCAAGAGCACTAATTAAAAAAAGAAGTCTTTCTTCCTTAGTTGGCTTACTACTTTTCCACTGTAAGAAAGTTAATCATGATGCCAAACTTAAGGAACATCTGTCTTTTACTGTTCCTTTCAAAAATTATATATTCCCCAAGGGCCCAATCCTGCTCTCATTGGCTTAATCAAGAACAGGTTCAATATTAAAGTGTGATTTTTGGTTACACATTGTTCCTATTGTGATAAAATTGATGGTTTATGGTGGTCTAGTAAATAGGGGCCTGGACTGGGATTACTCAAGAGATTTGGGTTCAGTCTCTGGCTGACCTATATGCTTACTATGTGACCTTGGGCAAGTCATTTAATCTACCCCATTCCTCCATTCCCCATCTGTAAAATGGGGCTAGTCTTTCCCTAACACACTAGGTTGTGAGTTTCAAAAGCAAATCAAGCAGTTAGTGCAAGGGAGTAGGAATTGGAAGTTCTGGATTCTGGCTTTGAGTCACTTACCCTTGTGCCTCTGCTATTACTGGTCCCAATTTAAAGGGACCAGTTCTTATCAAACTGAATAGAAATTGGGACACTAGCTGCTGTACACTACGGGGGAAATTTGCTGTAATGCTAACTGCCAAGGGCCAGCAGGCCCAGATACCACTTAAATTCTGGTTCAGCCCTTGAAATGGGGTTTGGTTAAGTGAGACTTAACTGGTCCAGAAGCACTGGCTGCTGGCCCTTTGTGTAGGGGTGAATTTTACCCACTGTAAATATCCATCTTGTATTAACATATTTGTTTTATTTTTTTATCCGAAGGCGGGTTTTTTTCATTATGTGAATGTAACCGATGCCAGCTGCACATTTTAAACCCAATCTGTGTCTTTAGAAATGTGTGATAATATAAACGGCAATTAATTTAACACTTAATATTTAGATGTTTATGATTTGTGTGTATGTGTGTGATTGAAAAGAGGTTCTAATTATATGTAAGAGTCAATTTTATTCGCATCAATAAGTTATGTCTAATAAAACCTGAAATAACCCTTGGGTGCTGTAAATCTCTCTCCTCCCAGTTCCCCATGAACCATCATTTATATACTGTAGGTTAAAATTCACCCCTGTGACAGAACAGTGACTATGCACTTAAGGCCAATTTAAGTGGCACAGAAGCCTCATGCTGGCCCACAGTAAGTGCTGACTCACAGTCAGTGAATTTGTGCTCCTGCACAATATGTGCACAAAAAATTGTGCTCACCCACAAGAATTGTGACAATTATAAGTACACTTATTTAAGATCTAGCTCTGCAACCTTCCATTGACATTATTATAATAAAAATAGAGATCTCTGTGTAAGAAAACCACCAGGCGAAGGGATTATTGAAAGACTCTCCTGATATACTTCAGCTACATAAGGATATGGTGTTCGTTGATATCATGTTTATGGTCCACACCTACAGCACCCAACCTCCAGATACAGCTCCCACTGAAGTAAGCGGGAGTTTTGCCATCACCTTGGGTGAAAACAGAATCAGGCCTTTCACTATGAATTTTGGGTGATCAGTGAATGCAAGATTGGGCCACAGATCTAGGCTGGAGAAAGGTTCCACATTGCATCAGTGTGAATTGGCATGGTCTCTGCCCAGTTCCCACTGGGAAAGCATCCACTTTACGAAGCTATGGCTACTCCCACAGGTACCTTTGCTGGCAGTCTGATAAGATAGGCCAACGATTGACTGGTTCATAGTGGCTAAACTAGTCTCATAGTCCTTGGAGAGCTGTGCTCAGATGCATCATTTGAACAATGTACTGCCTATCCCATGCTGCACCTGCCTTAAGAGAGGACATCAGCCTCTAGCAACCTTCAAGCCAGTATTTTCCAGGACATTCTCTAAAATGACTTCACTTCATTTTTAATCCAGATAATTTATTTCCATGGAGACAAAATTCCTCATTCTACGCAGAGAGATACATCCTCATTATTTTCAATCTTTACATTGATCACAAAATGATGGATCACAAATGGAATTAAGGTATCATTTACGGGGCTGGAGCTGAGAGATAGAAAGCTTGAGTCAAAAATGCAAATCTTATGTAAGTCAATTATATTTGACACCAGAAGTAGAGCGGTGTCACTTATTAACTCCTTCATCTGGCACTGCACTGGTTTATCAGTAACCATGCACCTGCTGGGACCAAAGAGAGATTCACTTTTCACTGGAATGTGAACTTCTTTATTGTTCATCAAGAAGATACATATTGAGCCCTCAGCTTTAACCCCTCGTGCCTTCTAGAAGTCACATTTGAGTTTTAAACAGATATCTCAGACAAATCTTGGACTGCAGCCAGATACATATCCTCCAGCCATAGGCCTTGAACAGCTTAGGAATCATTTATAGGATGAGGTGTGATTCACCTAAGACTCCATCCCCCAAGTCATTCATCTGGTTTGTTCGCTGTGCATAATTTAACTATGTCATTAATAAACATTTCAATGCAGTGTTTGCAACCCCAACATATCAGCATTGTGCCAGGGCATGAGAACCAGAGTATAAGATTAAATAGGGAATGAATTTCCATGGGATTTAGGCTTCTTTGAAAATCCCACTTGTAGACAATAAAAGGGCTGTTTAATAAGAGCAACAGAGATTCCAACAGCCGCTTTTGAACTGAGCATCAGGTGAAAAACACACTGGCTAGTACCATTCACTTAGTAAGAGTGATATTTTCTGTGTGTATAGCACCTTCCCTGTGATGATTGCTAAATGATCTCTGAACTTTAATGAATTTAGATTCACAACACCTGTGTGAAAATAGGTCAGTACATCATCTCCATTTTAATGATAGGGAAACTGAGGCACAGAGGGATCATGACTTGCCCATGGTCACTCAGTGGGCTCATCAGCAGAAATAGGAATCCAACCCAGGCCTCATGACTTCCAGTTATGTGGCTTAAAGAAAAGGCCATCCTTCCACCCCATTTCCTGAGTGACTTTGGAGCCCTCCTTCCCCTTATTTAAAAACATGCTGATTTGAAGTAGATAGCTCATTGCTCTGGCCAAGGTGCTGAAACCAGAAGCTGGCTTGATCATTAAACACTCCTGCACATTGGAAACTTTGGTGTCGGGAGGAGCCTCACTGCAGTTGTTAGGAATCACAGTTTCAAATGCACTTTAAAACATAGATTCATAGATTCATAGATACTAAGGTCAGAAGGGCCCATTATGATCATCTAATCCGACCTCCTGCACAACGCAGGCCACAGAATCTCACCCACCCACTCCTGCGAAAAACCTCTCACCTATGTCTGAGCTATTGAAGTCCTCAAATTGTGGTTTAAAGACTTCAAAGAGCAGAGAATCCTCCAGCAAGTGACCTGTGCCCCATGCTATAGAGGAAGGCGAAAAAGGCCATTGGGGCTATTTACCATGAATATTTAAAGAACATCATCACAGCACTTCATCATTTGGCTTCGGCTAGTTAGCATATTGCTGGGAAACAGAAGGGGATGCAGCGAGACAAGCAAATAGGCACCAGCCAATTCCAAGCAGCCTAGATGTTTTCTCTTAAAATTTCCTACTGCTGCTGCCACAAATGCAGCAGGATCAGTGGGCGCCCTAGCATAGATCAGCGCCCGGTGCTTTAACCACCATGTCACCTGGAGCGTCTCTGAGCACCGTTACATGGCAGGGAGAGAGCGCCCTGTCTACACCAGCTCTGCCAGAGCTGCACTAGTGGGGGCTTTGTTGTGTCACTCTAAGGAAAAGAATGTCTAGTGTTGGTACAATCAATACGCCTTAGCCCAGCAGTCCTTAATTCCCACTAGTGTGTCTTGAGCCTGGCCTCCCGGGAACAGAGGGTCAGTGTCCAGGCCAAGGGCACATCATTTGTGGGAGGGTTCGTTGTCCTCTCCCAGAGCCTGACCTAGAGTGCACTGAAGTCAATGGAAAGGCTCCCACAAGCTGCAGTGCTCTTAGGCTCAGACCCATCTAACCAGCCCATGGCCGGTCCTCTGTGACTGATGTGGCAGTGGGCATTACCCCTGCTAAACCCTGAGGGTCACTCCGCAAGCAATGGCAGTATTTACTGGAAAGCGACTCTCCTCAGTGCTACCATCCCCTAGGTTATCCTGTGAGCAAAGAGCTAGTCTCTATTGCCTGCCAGGAGAGGCCAGCCTGGGAAATCCCTGTGATCTGTGAAGCATTTTAGATCTTTGATTTCACAGCCCCCATTTATCTTATCAGGCATGGACTCCACAGGACACAATCACGTCATTGATACCAGTGACTTATTGCGCTGTTATTCATTATTTGTCTGAGGGCAGCACCCAGAACGTCCAGCCAGGGCCCCATTGTACTAGGCCTGATACACACATAACGAAAGAGGGTCCCTGCCCCCAAAGAGCTTACAATCTACTAAGGACTGGCAAACCCTCGAAAGGTTTGGCTGGTTCATGGTTAGATTCTGTTCACAGTTGCACCAGTAAGAATCTGGAGAAACCAGTTGGCTACAGCAGAGTCCCTCCAGAGTGACAGTGGTGGAAACGAGATCAGAATCTTGAGCTCAGTTTGAATGATGCTTTGAGGCGTCACTGCGCAGTATCCGATTCCCTGGACCTGGAATCACAGGAGAACCAGCCTACTCATGAGATTTCCAGCAGTACTAATAGGATGGAAATACGGCGAGAATAGCCTTTCTGCTGGTATCTTAGTCCTCTTCCTCTCAGCCCACTTGATACCCAGCATTGCAAGGATACCTGAAAATTAAGCCTAACTTTTATGAGTCTTCCAAAAGTTCTCCACATTCATTCTGCATTTCAAGCAAAGGCTCCTGTTGCTTCTTTTCCCATCTATGCTGACCTGCTTTACCATGGGATGTGCATAATCCCAGCTGAGGTGTAACTCTGCACAGATATCCACATACACAGCCAACCGTCCCTGAGTCAGATTCTGAGCCAACTGACCATGGTGCAAATCCAGAGTTGCTCCCCTTCGTTGTAGCCAGTGAAGTTACTCTGGACTAACACCGCTGTCAATCTGATCAGAATTTGGCCCAAAGAGACTTGTGCATATGTACTTGTGTGTAGGGTTACGCCTTGCTGTGATGGGGTGTATACCAACACACCCCACGAGAAGAGGCAGACCTCCCAGGGCCACAGCAGCTGTCGCAAGGGGCTCCAGATCTGGGACAGCCAGCCATGCCCTGCTCTGCCATGAGGAGGCACCAGCAGTGAGTTCACCCTTCTACTCTCACTTAGTCAGAATTAGAATGAACTCTGGTCGGGCAAGTCAGAGTGAAGTGGTCCCTCCTTGCACCAAAGAGGAGCATGAATCATTAAGCCTTCCCATGGTCATTTAATATCCCGGTTAATCCCTGGGTCCTGGCCTAATTCTATTATGGATAGTTCTGTTCTGCCTCCCTAAATGCCCCTGGACACTTCAGATTGATAATCTGCATGACACAACACTTTACTCAACAGACGCCTTACTCTTCTGTGGAACAGTTGCAATGTTCCTCCACAGAGAGGGTTGCATTTCTGTGGTAGTGAATTAATGTATTTAAAGGGACAGATTTTGCTCTCAGTTACCCTGGCACAAGCCCACTGAGCTTAATGGGATTTAGCACCACAACTGAGAGCAGAATTGTGCACAAATTGCTTTGGGATCCTTTTGAGGGACATGAAATCCTTTTTATTACCTTTGTGGCCCATTATAGTCACTTCAGAGGAGCGTGAACATTTGCTGCCTATCTGTTAGCCATTTAATTACCAAGCTCTTGCTATTATGTAAATATTTAACTACAATGGAGGAGAGTAAATCAGTGTAAAGTGATCCTGTTCCATTCCACTGGGAACAGTAAATCACATGCTGTCCAGACTGCTGGGCTACACTGGCAGAGCAGATCGACGGGAAACCAGTGGTGGCAAACTTCTAATGTTAGGATCTGTGCTGATACCATGCTAACGGCAGTGCCTGGTCGGTACCATTAGGCAAGATGTTTAGCTGGAAAGCTACTGCCAGGGCACCTCAGACATCTGCGGAGGGCGGGTAGCAGTGATGGAGTCTACCAGCAATCCAGCTAGCTTGGCTCAGGCAGGCAAAAGCTTTTTGTGCTAGATCTACAGGGTGCCTGACCAGAGCAGGTACAAGCCCCAGAGAACAGATGCTGTTTGGGTCTCAGTAAATTACAACACCCAGCTGCCATCGATGCATAGGAGGAAGAGCAAAGGAGTGGCTGGTGGTGGGTGGATTCTGTTCTCATTCATTTGCTGGTATGGGCAAGTCCTTACAAATCATAATGTGTATTGCTTACATAGCATGTCTCCTCGGTAGATCTCAATGTGTTTCACACTCTTTGTTTAACCCTGTGTTATTATTTCCTTTCTACAGATGGGGAATTGAGGCACAGAGCAGATAAGTGACTTCCAAAGGTCACACAGGGCATCCGTGGCACAGCAGGGAATCCAACCCAGTCCCCACCTCCTAAACCAGTTCCCTAACTGTGGATAATCCTTCCCCTCCGGGGCAGCATATCCCAATCTATTGTGAGGCAGTACCACTGTGGGGCCTGTAGCTATGGCAATGAGGAGGCCGGGTAGCAGGGGAGGGGTCTACCACAGATCCAGCTCAGTTTACATGGTTATGTTCGTGTCATGGGTCTGTGTACTGCACCTTTCATTTTCTAGGAATCTCGCAAGGGTGAGATTTTGTGCTGCATGTTACAGAGAGAGGCGCATGCTATGCTCTCTCTCTCATGGAGACTTGACATTTGTTCTGTCGTCTTTTGATGTGTCCCTTAATCTACAGTAAATTGACAGTGTGTCCAACTGAAGGTAAAGGACTGCTCTTTGGTTATCGAAAACAACAATAATAAATCTGTGGTTCATATGTGTCCTGAAACCAGAGCCACATGCAGTGGGTGAATAGAAATCAGGGCCTTTGGCTCCAAAACCTCACATCTCTGTGAGTTGAGTGAAGGGGAATCTCCGTGTGGTGGCCTTGTCAGTAGTATTCGGGCTTCCAATGCATCCTCTTCTGAAAAACCACTTCAGCAGGTGTGGCTCCATCCCCAATGGGGCACATAGCACCAGACGGTGTGTTTCAGGAGACACTCCCATTTTCCAGGGGCTCTCGGATGATTTGCTAGTGCTGTCTCAACAGGTGTGCTCCCCTTCTCAGGAATTATCCGTCCTCCTCAGATGCCCTCCAGAACCCCTTGCGTGGATGTCCCTGGTATCATCTGATCTCAAAGCACTTCAGAAGGAGGACCCACGAGAATCAGTGCAATAGTTTGTAGGGCTTTGCTGGTATCAGAGAGACACAGGGGCTAGAGAGGAGTGTGCTTCAGCAGAACTGCAGAGACTGGGAACCAAGGCAGGCTTGCAACTCCTCTCTTGCTCCAGACAACAGCATGCCAACAGTTTGCTGGTCACTATTTCCAGGCCTTGAGGGGTTCACACAATGCCACCAGGCCTGGAACTTTGCCTCTGTTCCCCATAGACTCAGGGATCCATCCTTGGGAGCAGAGGGAAAAGCAGAAGGAGCCCTGAAGGAGGATATGGGCCTGTCTAGCATGCTGTTCTCTTTATTTTGTGGGACAAATTATCTTGGGAGAGCCACTTGGAGAGCCCATGTGCTTGCTTAGCTTCTAAGACAACTGCCATTGGACAGTGGGTCGGATGGAGAAGCCTACATGCCTTTAAACACGTAGCTTCACTGCAAGGAAATACAAATGCAGAATGGCTCTATTAATAGAAAGACATCAACCCCCTCCTTTGCCCTGATTGATCTGTTCCTTGTAATTAACGTCAGCCTGCACAGCCTCACCTGGCACTGCCCACAGCTGATGTTAATCTTGCCTTCGCCAGGGTTGATTGCTCTCTCCCTCCACCCCTCCATTCATTTTCCACTTGGCCCATGTGCTGGCACTAGCTGAGTGAGTGACTGCAAGCCCCAGTGGATACAAACAAGCCCACGTAGCATCAAGTTTCAATCCCTTCTGCCTCCCACATGGCCTCCCCTGGCTAAAGTCAAAGAAATGCTGAAGAATCCAAGTAAATGAGACTATCAACGTTTCTCACCAGCTTTAAAATGCGCTCATTGGTGCCAGAAAAAACGAGGCTTCTCTGCAGAATCAGCCCTACAGGATGAGTTTCGTTGAAGGCCATTTCTCCTTGACTTGCTGCTTCTCACGATCCTTGTGGCCGGGGGACACATTGAGCCAGGTTCTCCAAAAGAGCTGCCTACGTTGCACACACAGAATATTCGCCTGTTTGTCAACAGGCCAGTGGATGGGCAGCATGTGTGCAAAGGGGTGTCTGTGCTTGCCAGCCTCCGTCACAACCCAGCCCAGCTGTAGACTACTGCACAAGGCAACCACCGTCGCCCGGTCTCCTGTGTAGACCCAACCCCCTCCTCCAGTGAATTTGGGCTGATGCCCAGGTTCCGGGAAAGGGGTATTGGCACAGCTTCACGGAGTTGGAAGCACCAACCCCCTTGTTCTTCCTTGCTGAGGGGAATCTAAGCCAGGCGGCCAGGATCAGCTGCCGGACGCTGTGACCCTGTGACTCACAGACGGATGAGTTGTACCATAATTGTTCACTAGTAGTGATGCCCAGACAATTGATTCAAGAGCCAGACTTGCCTGTGTGATGGCCGCCATCTTGGCCAAGGCCAGAGATTGAACTGGGGACGTCTAGAGCTTCAAACTACAGCTTGAGCTAAAGAGCCAGGCTCCCCAGCTGAGAGTTGTAACAGACCCATCTCCTCTGTGGTTCGGGCAAACACGGGTCCCATGCAATGGAAAAACAGGCAACTGCTTCCAAGATGGAATTCTAAATATCTGGGGCTGCAGTATAGCCCCTTGTACAACAAATAATCCCAGGCATACAGAACAGGAAACTGATACACCCTGCTCCCAATAGTCCAGGAGACGAGGGAGGGAGGGAGAGTGCGATTTTGCAGTGATGTGAAGGACAAGCGTGGGAAGAGGCCAACATTAACGTTGAACCTTGTTTGCAGAAATGATTTGACCAGGTCTCTTCTCCCTGGTGAAGACCATGGGAGCTGAGGGAGCCCATCCTGCCAGGGGAAAGGCTCAGCACCCTGCTTAGGACTGAGCCAACAGTATCAGATCACAGCTCTTTCCAGGAGTGTGCAATCTAAACAAGATGAAACCAGCCTTGCTTTGGCCAGTGCTTGAGTCCAGCTGCAACGGCTGACCTGTTTGCAAAGGGGTGGTGCAGAGGGACGGTGCCCCTGTGCCCCAGGAAGCGATATTTATTTATTCACATCTTTTTTATTTGATCTCCAAGCTGCCACGGATCCCTTTGGAAGGGGCTGTTCAGTGCAGCCTGGCCGCCCTCAGCAGTTTGTGGCAGGCTGCACTGTTTTGCTCCACCGGCTGCGTTGTGCTTGCCAGCTTGCGTTGAGCAATAACAGGAGGTCACCCATGGTGTCAGAACACAAATAAATAAATAAATGCCTCTGGCATGGTGTATAGAACAAGGCATTGTGTTCATGGCGATGAATTCAGACCAACTGAGGGTAGGATTAATGAAATCCGTGGCTGGCACTCTCTGCAGCCTGGCGGAGGCTACAATGAACAAAGCAAATGGACTGGCCACTGGCCTGCCGGATCGGCAAACCCTGCTTGTCCAAAGCAGCTGGAAGCCCATGGCCTTGCCCTGTGGGCTCCTTTGTGGGGAAGGGAATTACAGTGCCAGCTTGAGCTCTTTCCTCCAAGGGATACCAGGGAACGAACAACCGAGGCAACCAATGCCAGTCAGCGGAGGTGGCCATGGAAGGACAATGAGCAGTGAGGGGAGTTTCCTAATTATTTTCCTTTCGCTCTGTTGATTGCTTTGCCTCTCTTGTGATCCACCTCCAATCCAACAGTTCCCTCTCACTCCTGCAGCCGAGTCCCCCGCCATCACCAACACCAACTCATCTCCTGAGTAACAGCATCCTCTCAGCCCTCTGTGGGCTCCTGCTTCTGTTCCTTCACCCCTCAACTCATGGCCACTGTAACCCATGCAGTTGCCTTGGGACCTTTCCTTGTCACAAACGAAGCTGCAGTGCTGAGCTAAGGAAACCATCACTTGACCCACTTCATACACCTTGCTATCTAGTGCCCAATATCTCTTGTCTTGCCCAGACCCCGAACAAACTGAGCCTGTCTCCAATCTACCCAGAGTCTTCAGCAGAGGTTTCTCAGGCATTGTTTGGCTTTTGGCTCATCTGCAGGACAGATGACCATCTCCAGGTGTTTCCTGGCCCGCTCCTCACATCTGACAATGGCAGAACTGGCTGGAAACTGGTTTCCTTTGCAATGGAAAATTTTGGCTTTTTGTTGATAAACCAAATTCCTTTCAGTTTCTGAGACCTGAAAACCACCTGAAAACAAACCAAAAAAATTGTTTATCCATTTTCTGATGCAAAATCAAAAAATGTCAAGGAAACCAGACACTGTCCACACATTTTCGTTTAATTGAAAATTCAATTTTCTGTCAAAAATAGTTTTAACAGGACGTTATTGGCCAACACCATCTTTTCTCATCCTACGGGTTCTCAGAGCAGCTTTCAATACTGTTGATTCCTCACCTTCTGAGCACCTCAGGTAGAAGTTGGTCCTTTCCTGGCATGATCCTACCTCTCTAATCCCTCTTTTATTTCCACTGAAGGCTTCGCATATTTTCCTTTAATCCTTTCTGATATGCAATACCTCCAGCCCCTAACCTTGGTCCTTTTTTAGCCTTTCTCTTCCTTCTATTTTTCAACCAGCTCTCCTTTCTGAGACATCTCATTGCTTCAGCCGTGGACACACAATCTAGAGAACACAATCAAGCCACATCTACCCAACCCTCTGTCTGGTTCCTCTGTGTACTATCTACTTGTCTACCGTGGCACATCCACCTCTAGTCTATGCCAAATTTCTTGCTATCAAATGCATTATAAAGTAAAGCCCAAATTCTTGGAAAGTCCTCCCTGTCTCCTGTATGTCACCCTACATTATCCTTCTTAACTCCAACTAGATCCAGCAATGGAACCCAGAAATTTCAGCTCTCCAGCTTCCAGCTCGAACCATTTCAAAACACTCCATAAAGTGTCATTCATTTCAGGTGGTTTCTGTATTAACCTTGGCTGTTTGTTCCTTCCCTTTCAAAAGGATGATTTGATCCCTACTGTTGTTTAAAATATAACTGAGTGCACCAAGCTAGTCACAAGCTGGGGGGTTCAGTCCTGCAAAATAAACACCAGAGATCAAAAAACCCTAATGAATTCCTCTCCTCTAAGATGTTTAAATGGGGATTCCTTCATGTTTAATGTTTAATATGACTGGATAGAATTGGTTATCTCCTGTTACAGTGTAGTACCCCAGATGATAGAAGCTAACTGCTCAGATGTATCCTAATTGGCATCATGATGGTAAATGTTCCCCGCCAGTAGTCCCATTGCTGGAAAGAAGCCACTCTTCGTGAACTGATTTTAAGAGGGCCATTAGCTAAACATTAAGTTAAAGTTTGAAATGAGCCTTTGGCCAAGTGTTGATCTCTTACTGAAACTGTAACCCCTTGGTTCACTGGCATCCCAGTGTTAGGGTCTGATCCTTTTATTTCTATTGGCATATGAACATAAGAAAGCAGGGCAGGACCTTGCCCCACTCCAGCAAGGGAGCAGGGTCAGGGGCTTGCCCCGCTCCAGTGCTCCAGCCGGGGAGTGGGGTCAGGGGCTTGTGCGGCTCCATGCGTGCTGTGACTCTGCACAGCTCCCGAAAGCAGTGGCATGTACCCCCTCTGGCTCCAACATGTAGGGGCAGCCAGGGGGCTCCACACGCTGACCCCGCCCCAAGCGCCGGCTCTGCAGCTCCCATTGGCTGGGAACCATGGCCACTGGGAGCTGCAGGGGCAGTGCCTGTGGACGGGACAGCATGGAGAGCTGCCTGGCCGGTGCCACTCCTCCCTTTAGGAGACAGAGGGAGGATATGCTGCTGCTTCCAGGAGCTGAGGGGCAGCGCCTGTGGACGGGGCAGCGCACAGAGCCACCTGGCTGCGCCTCTGGGTAGGAGCTGGAGGAGGGACATGGAGCTGCTTGAGGTAAGCACCACCGGATATGTGCACCCCGACCTCCTTCCGTGCCCCAACCACCCCCAACCCTGATCCCCCTCTTGCCCTCTGAACCCATTGATCCCAGCCCAGAGCCACCTCCTGCACCCCAAACCCCTCATCCCCAGCACCCACACCCCCAGCCGGAGCCCTCACCCCCTCCCACATCTCAACCCCCTTCCCCAGGCCGGAGCCCCCTCCTTCACCCTGAACCCCTCATTTCTGGCTCCACCCCAGAGCTTGCACCCCCAGCCGGAGCCCGCACCCCCCACACCCCAATGTCATGAGCATTCGTGGCCTGCCATACAATTTCCATACCCATAGTGGCTCTCAGGCCAAAAAGTTTGCCCACCGCTGCTTTACAGCCTTTTTACTGTACCATTATAAATCATAGTATTATAGAAATGTAGGGGTGGAAGAGGCCCCAAAAGAAAATCTAATCCAGCCCCCTGCCCTGAGACAGGACCAAGTATGTCTACCCCATCCCCGACAGGTTTGTCTAAACCTGTTCTTAAAAACTTCCAGCGATGGGGATTCCACAACTTCCCTTGGAAGCCTGGTCCAGAGCTCAACAACCCTGAGAGTTAGAAAGTTTTCCCTAATACCTCACCTACATCTTTCTTGCTGCAGATTAAATCCATTACTTCTATTCCAACCTTCAGTGGACACGGAGAACAATTAATCAGAGTCCTCTTTAGAACAGCCCTCCACAGATTTGAAGACGGTTATCAGGTCCCCCCTCAATCTTGCCTTCTCAAGACTAAACATGGCCAGTCTTTTTAACCTTTTCTCGTAGGTCGGGATTTCTAAACCTCTTGTCATTTTTGTTGCTCTCCTCTGGACTCTGTCCAGTTTCTCTCTTAAAGTGTGGTGCCCAGACCTGGACACAGTACTCCAACTGAGGCCTCCCCAGTGATGAGTACACAGAACAATTACTTCCTGTGTCTTCAGTGTGACACTCTTCTCAATGCACCCCAGAATGATGTTAGTCTTTTAGCACATTGTTGGCTCATATTCAATTTGTGATCCACTATAACCCCTAGATCATTTTCTGCAGTACTACTGCCTAGCTAGTTATTCCACATTTTGGATTTGTGCATTTGATTTTTCCTTCTTAAGTGTAGTACTTTGCACTTGTATTTAATTAATTTCATCTTGCTGAATTTAGGCCAGTTCTCCAATTATGCCAGGTCATTTTGAATTCGAATCCTCCCTCTTTGGCATCCTATGAAAATTGGTTCTATCAAAAATTTTGCAACCAACTGTTCTCAGCCTTTAATGGATAGAGAGGGGTAATGTGTTCCGAAGGGAGATACCCTTCCACTGAGAATGCCCTGCCTCCTACCCCAAAGAAGATCCACCTGCCTATAAGTGACACAGATGTCTTAGTGAAGCTTATCACTCAGGATGGGACACAGAGAAGGGGAATGTCTGTTAAATAACCAGTTTTCAAGCTATGTGGGACTTTTGCCTACGCTACATTGAAGGACGTAGACAGGGTGTTGATGCTGACTAATTATTTGTTGGTATTCCGCAGTTCCTTCGTAACCATCCCCTGTCCATGAGAAACACTGATCATCAGCTCCAGAGGATCCATCTGTCTTGTGCAAATAAACTAAACAAGATAGAACAAATGCTCTGGCCATAGGGTCACCACACCCTTTTGAAGAAGAAGGAGGAGGCCGTGATAGGTGCAGATAGGGCCAGCAAACTCAGGGCCAGGGGCTTTTGTTTTCTTTGCTGTGATCCTGAAGAGAGGAGTATGCCCAAGCCTGCACAGAACGTTCCCACTGAACAATGTCAGACACACGCCAAACTGGAGGAGGGCCAGCCCGCTGCCACCTCGCTGCACTCAGACTTGGAAGGCAGCAGGAACGCACAAAGACCGGACCTAGGTTATCGCAGTCTTCCCAGTGAAGGCCAAAGCAGCTATTTGTCATCATTAAGGTAATGCACTATTCTTATTTCTGTGCACACTTGAAAGTCTAGAAACTCTTACTGAGGAATTAAAATGAATGAAAGGACAACCTGAATCCCTTAGGCCAGCTAACTTGATGGAGAAGGTGATGGACGGCCATCATCCCTGACATGTCTCCAGTGTGCCCTTCATGAGCATAGCACTGTCCGCTGCCTGAACTGCAGTAAAGGTTCCATTTTCAAACTACCATGGAGACAAATGGTTTGGATCACATGGTGTTTGTCAATCGCCCTCCGCTAAAAAAGAAAGCCAAGGTAAATTCATCATGTTGCTGTAAGGTCCATAGTGACATTCCGAATGCTGCACCCAGCTTCTGAGCACACGCAAGCCCTGACCCAGTAAAGCACGCTAGCAGATGCTTAGCTTTATGCACGGGAGTTGTCCCAGTGGGTGCCTATTATTATTTCTTTCTTAGTGGGTTGATTTTTCAGGCCCCTCTCCTGCATTCTTAGCACCCCCTAAACTCCCATCAGAGCCACTGCAGGGAGTGCCCAAGAAAAGCAGGACTGGATCTGGAGTGAAGCTCTCCTCAGGCTGCTTTCCCCAAGTTTTCCTATGAGAGGTTTAACTTCTGCAAACTTTCCATAAAGGAACCTGGCTGGACTTGACGAGATCAAGTGGTGGAGACAATGACATGCTAGGACCTCTCCATTCCGGCAGACCCTAAAACAACACAGACTTGGGACCTCCCGCCTCACACTGGCACTGTACAAGGTGATGAGAAATGAAAATACCAGGGTTAATGGGAAACCAAGAGAAAGTCAAACAGAACAGGTGAGGGGCACTTGTGGAGACTCGCTCATTAACTTTGCCATCTAAGATTTGATCATTTACAGTAATAGGCTTTGATTAGCTGCTTCCATGTTGACATTAGGCCTGGGTGAATGGTTCAGAGAATACCAGAGACCATTTGAATTGTCTTCATTCACACCAGCTGAGCTGAACTCAAACAGGGCGGGTAGGCATGGGTGAGCTGATTCAGAAAAGAAATCAGAGTTACCCTCTGTCATGGACCAGGGTGTGGGTAGCCAGGCCTAGTGATCGGAGCTGTAGTCAGCAGCCAGGACCAGCGCTGGGGGTCAGAGCTGGAGTGAGGAACCAGGAGTCAGAGCCAAGAGTTGGGCCTGGAGTCAGGACCCTGAGCTGGGGAGAAAGACTGGAGCAAGGCAGGAGAAAGGCCAGGAACAAGGCAGACACAATCACAGCTGCAGGTGTAAGCACTGAGTGGCTGCTGGCCTGGTGTTGCTGCTGGGCTTAAGAGCAGTCAGGGGGTCAGGCGATGAGGAGGTCTGGTCCATCAGGGTGTTCAGTTGTAGGTCGACATGCTAGTTCCAGGCTCGGCTGTAAGCCCTGATTCCTGCCAGTCGCACACACAAACTTGCCACCCCACCGCCCCGGCCTGTGATATAAGTGTTCAGTCAACATCCCTGTTTCATTAGCTTCACTTCCTCGCTTAGCGGCACGCCCTGGTGGAAACCCAGCAAGTTCCATTAAGATCCATCACCTGCTCGCTAATAGTTTCTAGAGCCCTCTGCTGGTTTCATTTGAAGAACCAGTGGCCCCCAAGACCAGCCTCGCCAGGGAGAGAGAGACCAATAGAGCCACTGCTCCATGCCGAAAGCTGGAAGGTCCATTGGGGTGAGTAGGAAGCAGTGACCATTATTAACAGGAAGTTCCAGGAGGGCTCCTAGGTTCCTTGAGCAGAGGCACCTGAATATCTGCTTTTATGGAGTCTTTGGATTGACAAGAGGCAGGAAGTCCAAGAGCTCTTACAAAGAACCCTGTCTCGGGTTGTTCCGCAGCTCCATTTTTTGGCTCCAAGGGGTTTGGATAGGTCAGAGTAGAATCCAGACCTTTGCATGCTTATCCTGTCTGAATATGAGGCTTGGCACAGCTAAAGGGCTGAACCCCAGGTGGTGTAAATCCTTTGAAGTCCAGGGAGTTGACTTATGGGTGGGGGGAGGGTGATTCCAACACAGGGTGGGGTACAGACGAAGGTACAGAGGGTATGTTTGCATGAGGATGGTGGCCCAGCAAAACCTTTCTTCTTGGGAGTCAGTCCCAGAAGGGCCAGCCCTTTCCTTCTACCCTTGCTCCAGGGATCGTCACCACACCACATGAGCATGGCACAACATAAACACCTTCAGGTTTGTGTTGGATTCACCTCGTTTTGAGCAGGGCGGCTGGACTCCCCATCAATAGGACATCAAGTAATGCCTCCTTTTTTTCCGACATCTCCCAGTGCGATGGAGCTAAGCAAAGGAAATGCACTAGCCCCATGTCGAGGAAGAGGATAAGGGAGCTGTTCAAGTTAGCCAAGATAAAAGAAAAGACTTAATTATTTGGTGAACAGCTAACTTGTGGAACTCACAGCCAAAAGAAATCATCAGCAATTTAGAGGAAACAATGTGGTCAGGAGATAGGGCATTGGGTCAGAGCCAGGAAAGGTGTGTTCAATTCCAAGCTCTGCCACTAAATTACCATTTGCCCTTGGGCAAGTAATTTCTCCCCTGTTGCCCCTTCCACTGGCTGTTTGGAATGTAAGCTCTTTGGGGCTGTCTCTTCCTATGCACTTGTGCAGCACCTGGCACCATGGCACCCAGTCTTGGTTGTGGTTTCTAGACGCTGCTCTAATATGCACAATAAAGGTGACTTTTTTTGAGATCTAAAAAACAGAGTTAACTGCCCCCTCCCATCTTTCAGTACCCCTTCACTTCCCAATTCCGCGGGGACTGGACGAGTCAAAAAGAACCACGGGGAAGGGTTGAAATTTCAGGAGGAAGTTTGCAGATCAAAGAAGTTCAGATAATTTGGATAGGAGTCAGCTAAAAAGATTCATGGCCTAATTTTCTCCTGGTCCCCATTATTGCAATCTGTGATGTGCACAGAGCCCCCCACTTCCATGTCAGCATGCAGATGACAAACAGGATGAATCGTTCTTCTCTTATGCCTGTTTTACACAGGTGCAGTGTCACTGAATTCCGCGAAGTTGTCGCCAAAATACCCTGATGTTAGGTGGGAGGAAGACTGTGCAAGAGTTATAAAAAAGGAAGCTCCAGAAATGATATTACTGAAAGTACCAGAATGGAGTCCTGGCTTCCCAAAACACATCAGAATGGCAGTCTGGCACGACTCCAGCCATGGGGGAAGGTCAGACCCAGAGAGCCTGGGGCACCCAGATGTGGGTAACTGCAAGGGTACTAATGGCAGTTGGGTGGAAGTTTGGCTCCCATATTTTGGGGGAGCTTATTCAAACTGCCAAAACTTGGGAGGGGCAGGGGTGCCTCTCACTAAACTGCTGACCTGGCCATTGAAATTGGGCAGAAATGGATTATACCGCATCTCTTTTGAACAAAAGTGCAACCCAGCTGCGAAAGGATCTTCATAGGAAAATTGGCCTTAAACAGTCTCTTGGCTTTCCTTCTGCAGGCCGTGCCCACGTGCCACTAGCACCCCTCGAGATATGTGCTTCTGCTTTTTCTTCTTTGAAACAACTGCCCAAGAGAAGCTCTGGAGCTAACGCTGTGACCAAACCAAAGCACCCGAAGTGCTTTCAGAATACACTGAGCTGACAGCTTGGTTTTGAAAACCTCATTTCTCATTGCCATCTTCTGGCCAAAAGCATGAACTGAACATCCTCACTCAACCGATGGACAAGGTAGGAGAGAGATACTGGCCCAAAAGTGTGACATCTGACTGGCTAGAGGCTTCCTCTGGTGATTATGGCAGGGGACTGGGGGTCAGGAGTTTTCCCCGTCCCCCAAATTTGTATCCAAACATTATTAAAATGGTTATCAAAGGTTTTTTCATTGACCAACCCCTCCTAAAAATAAACACCCTCCCCCCAAAAGCACCACTTGGTGTCTGTTTCATGCTGCAACAGCGTCTTCATGCAAACCTCAAGGCTAGATAAAGGGATATAGCTGAGCTAAGACCATATTCCATGCATGATCCTTGTGTCCAGGCATCATGAACTCGTGAGCCGTACCCAAAGCAGGAGGTTAGGGATGTATGGACTGCACTTGCTGAGACTTGAGAGATAGCAGCCACCCCCATTTTTTGAATGCCCGTTTGTGATGGTAGCCGTGTAGGAAGCTGTGGCCCGACAAGCACTGCCATGCCAACTCTCAACTCAACTCTGCCTCAACTCTGCCCTCTAGGAGTCAGAGGGTAATTCAATCGCCACGGCCCATTCCGTCTTTGGCCTTGTCTGGGCAAAGTTTGGTCTTCTGTGCTCTAGGTAAAAGAGGCTGTAATTGCTTCTTTCTCCTCTGCAGGGGATCCCTGGCCATGTGCAGAAAGACCATGGGCACAGAGTTGGCTTTCTTGACTTCCCAGGATCTTTTTCTTTGTACACGATTGTAGCAACTAAATCACGGAAACCTTTCCATCGACTTGAATCAGGCCCTAAAGGTTTCTCCTGGGTCTCCCTCCAGGTTCAATGAAGTATTTCAAGTATAACATTCTGTTGGGGGGAGACTTTGTGTAATATTTGCCTAGGTGTTACTCAGATGCACCTGCTCAGCCGCTGTGATTCACATGTACAATGGAGAAACCTGTTTAGTATTTACACATTTCACACCTCTTTAAATCCTTCTTAATTTGGGCAATTTTTGGCCAGTTCCCAAGCTCTGCTCCCTTTATCCTTTAGTTAAACAAGCTGGCGGGTTTAGTTTGGAAAGCTAAAAAGAGTACTGAATGCTATTAGAGGTCTAAGCGAAGAGGAATAAAAGGGAATCGAATTAAAGGAGGAAAGAGATAAGTGTCATCTTGATAATAAAGGCCGTTTTAGCTACCCAGGAGACAGCATGCAAGGTGGCCCCCACTCTTCAGGCCTGATGCAAGGGTTGGGGACTATTCCATTATCTGAGCCCCTGGGAGTGCAGCGGCTATTCCTCTCGGGCTGCCCCTAGTGGAACACATCACCAAAATCGGTAGGGAGGAGATAGCGTCACGTCTTCCTATCCCTGCACCCTGCTCTGCCAGCTGGTTAGCTGCAAATGGTGTGCACGCTGCACCAGCCGAAGAGATGAAGCAGCTTATCCTTGGACAGGGGTTCAACGGAGAGAGTATGCCCTTCTAAAAAGCACATACCATACAGGGTTTATGCTCATTCAGACAGAGCCTCAGCCCCTTATTGGGAACTTCCCTGCCAAGCAAAGCACACTCTGCTTCACTAAAGCAGAAGCCAGCTCCATTGCAGCTTGAGGACTTTTCTTCACCTGTTACCCAGAGGGAATGGTGCTTTTTGTTTAAAACCAGGATTACAAGGACTTTTACCCTGAAGGGTTTTTTCTAAGACTTGGGGCCTAGTTGAGTGATCTCCAGTTGTTCCTGCCTGTTCTATAAACAGCCAAGTTACAGAGTCAATCCATGCTGGGCTCTTTTCTTTTTCGTTTATATACAGCTGTGACACTAAGCACCCCTGTATTCATACCCTACAAACGATTGTAATACTATTCGTACAAAATATGCCTTGTGAGGTATCATTTAAAAATGAAGACCGCATTGATCATTAATATTCTTGTGTGATGTATGTGCAGGGTGGGTATGAAGAGTTATGAATATATGCTGGAATTACAGCTGAACTGTGTGAACCAGATTTGTCAGGGGGAGTTATTAAACAGGTCTATCCTAAACAGAGGAATGGGTGTTTACCTCAGTTTACATATAAGCAGTAAACAGGACCATTAAGACACCGGGGCGGAGATGGCAGAAAACAGAACAATCGATATTTCAGCAAATACAAGTGGAAGAAGAAAGAGCATAGAGCTTCTTTCACCACTTGATGACATATCACCTTCCTGACAGCTTGAATAAACTTTACTTTGAGGCATAGGCGCTGGCTTGTGTTTTTGCTGGTGGGTGCTTTTCAAGAGGTGTGTGTGTTTGTGGGGGGCTCTGCCAGTTTTGGGGGTAGGCTATTTTGGGCATATTTATACACTTCTTTCATCTTTTAGTTATTGAATATGTGTCTGTCATTGATATCTTTAGTGTTTTAATCATGATTAAATTGTTATGAATGTCAAGGTTCCTCCCCCACTCTGAACGCTAGGGTACAGATGTGGGGACCTGCATGAAAACCTCCTAAGCTTATCTTTACCAGCTTAGGTCAAAACTTCCCCAAGGTACAAAATATTCCACCCTTTGTCCTTGGATTGGCCGCTACCACTCCCAAACAAATACTGGTTACTGGGGAAGAGCTGTTTGGAAACGTCTTTCCCCCCAAATACTTCCCAAAACCTTGCACCCCACTTCCTGGACAAGGTTTGGTAAAAAGCCTCACCAATTTGCCTAGGTGACTACAGACCCTTGGATCTTAAGAACAATGAACAATCCTCCCAACACTTGCACCCCCCCTTTCCTGGGAAATGTTGGATAAAAAGCCTCACCAATTTGCATAGGTGACCACAGACCCAAACCCTTGGATCTGAGAACAATGAAAAAGCATTCAGTTTTCTTACAAGAAGACTTTTAATAGAAATAGGAGTAAATAGAAGTAAAGAAATCCCCTCTGTAAAATCAGGATGGTAGATACCTTACAGGGTAATTAGATTCAAAACATAGAGAATCCCTCTAGGCAAAACCTTAAGTTACAAAAAAGATACACAGACAGAAATAGTTATTCTATTCAGCACAATTCTTTTCTCTGCCATTTAAAGAAATCATAATCTAACACATACCTAGCTAGATTACTTACTAAAAGTTCTAAGACTCCATTCCTGGTCTATCCCCGACAAAAGCAGCATATAGACAGACACGGACCCTTTGTTTCTCTCCCTCCTTCCAGCTTTTGAAAGTATCTTGTCTCCTCATTGGTCATTTTGGTCAGGTGCCAGCGAGGTTACCTTTAGCTTCTTAATCCTTTACAGGTGAGAGGAGCTTTCCCCTGGCCAGGAGGGATTTTAAAGGGGTTTACCCTTCCCTTTATATTTATGACAATGAACTACATAATTGTGTTATCATGAATTGCAGTATATTAAAATAATTGCAATCACCTACAAGCTGTCTTTGCTGATGTCCCAGTTTAAAGACATTACGTCACACTGTAGCTTTCTGCGTGAAACTGTTGGCAATCTTATTTACATCTAGTTCCTGGTATGGTCTTGATGCAAGTTAAGGACAGCTACACTATTCAGTTGTGTCTGTCCCATTGATGACTGGAGATCATTTTTAATTCTTCTGAAGCTGGAGAATGAGTGTTTTGCAGTTCAGGATGATACAGGCACAGTGAGAAGGATTCTTTTAAATTTGCAGTACTCTGTCCTTCCAGAATACTGCCAAGGACTCCAAGATCTCTTTCTTGATGGGTAACAGCTAATTTAGACACCATCATTTTGTGTGTATAGTTGGGATTATATTTTGTTATGTGCATTACTGCCTTGGACTTAACTATCTTGAGCAGTTTTGTATCGTCCTCAACTTTGCCACCTACCTGTTTACCCCTTTTTCTGGATCATTTATGAATATGTGGAATAGGACTGGGCCCAGTACAGACCCCTGGGGGACACCACTATTTACATCTCTCCATTCTGAAAACTGACCATTTATTCCTACCCTTTGTTTCCTATCTTTTAACTAGTTACTGATACAGGAGAGGACCTTCCTTCTTAGCCCATGACCGCTTGCTTTGCTTAAGAGCCTTTGGTGAGGGACCTTGTCAAAGGCTTTCTGAAAATCTAAGTTCACTATATCCACTGGATCCCCTTGGTCCACAAGCTTGTTGACCCCCTCAAAGAATTCTAGTAGATTGGTGAGGCATGATTTCCCTTTACAAAAACCATTTGGACTCTTCCCCAACAAATCTTGTTCATCTATGTGTCTGATCATTCTGTTCTTTACTATAGTTTCAACCAGTTTGCCCGGTACTGAAGTCAGGCTTACCGGCCTGTCGTTGCCGGGATCACCTCTGGAGCCTTTTTTAAAAATTGGTGTCACATTAGCTCTCCTCCAGTCATCTGGTACAGAAGATGATTTAAATGATAGGTTACATACCATAGTTAGTAGTTCTGCAATTTCACATTCGAGTTCCTTCAGAACTCTTGGGTGAATCCCATCTGGTCCCGGTGACTTATTACTGTTTAGTTTATCAATTTGTTCTAAAACCTTCTCTAATGACACCTCAGTCTTGGATGGTTCCTCAGATTTGTCACCTAAAAAGAATGGCTCGGGGTTGGGAATCTCCCTCACATCCTCAGCTGTGAAGACTGATGCAAGGAATTCATGTAGTTTCTCTGCAATGGCCTTGAGTGCTCCTTTAGCATCTTGATTGTCCAGCGGCCCCACTGGTTGTTTAGTGGCTTCCTGCTTCTGATGGACTTAAAAAAGAATGCTGTTACTTTTTGAGGCTTTGGCGAGCTGTTCCTCACATTGTTTTTTGGCCTGTCTAATTATATTTTTATGCTTCATTTGCCAGAGTTTATGCTCCTTTCTATTTTCCTCACTAGGATTTAACTTCCACTTTTTAAAGGATGCCTTTTTGCCTCTCGCTGCTTCTTTTACTTCATTGTTTAACCACGGTGGCACTTTTTGGTCTTCATACTGTGCTTTTTAATGTGGGGTATACATTTAATTTGAGATTCTATTATGGTGCCTTTAAAGAGTGTCCATGTAGTTTGCAGGGATTTCACTTTTGGCCCTGTACCTTTTATGTGATGCATCTGCCAGTGAGCACTGCACCAATACTCAACAATAACTGAACATTTAGTAATGACACAAAGGCCATGTTCCCCCTGGATCTTTGTGCAACCCTCCCACTAGCATCAGGGAGTGTCCACTGTGCATGGCTGGGAGCACAGGACCCTGACTTTGTATCTGGGCCCTAATTAAAGACAGAATTCTGACTTCTCCTCTGAAGGCATTTGACACCCCATCGTGTTTCCACATTCAAAACCCACTCAGAACTGCAGCGTCTGGATTTAGAACACAGCTCAAAACCACTAAGATTCAGGTTCCTATTGGCGAACAGAGAATGTGCGGTCTGGGTCATCGATGTAGGGCAAGAATGGCTCTGTACTGTTTGCACAGTACAGGCTTCTCTTTCTTTGGAAATACAATCGGTCAGCGAAAATGAACTTTCCCTTGAAATAGTGATTTAAATTATGGAACGAAATACGCGTTGACACTGAATCAAGTTTGCAAACCCCAAAGCTTTCCCAGTAAGGCCCAGGAGTCTTGCGAAATGTCACAGATCTGAGCCAGCACCCTTTCCTGGCCATTCACTAGGACTGCTGGGAGGGGAACTCAAGCCTCTGTGATTCACATCCCCAGTGTGTTTGAAGCCCCTGGAACCTGACTGGAGTCCAGCCACTGCCCCGTTCTTGGCACCCAGGGCACAGACCTGGTATCTGGCACCTATCTCTGAGTATCAGAATCCACTGTTCAGCAGCTTAGCCCCTCTGGAGTCACCATACTTTCACACACACACACACACACACACACACACACACACACACACACACACAATGTGCCTCATAAGCTTACCCTTCCCTTGGGGGATCCCCTGTGTTCAGTCAGTCAGTGTTTTTCACCCCACTCCCTGCCGTGCCCTGGCAGCAGCCTCCCTCATCTTGATTCAGGGCAGAATGGCTCTCCCCTCCGTGAGTCCCTTTACAGACTCCTGCTGGGGTCACCTGCTTCTTTTGTTCTGCTTGTTGGTAATTTTCTGCTGCTCTCAATCCCCGCTCCCTTCAGACAAGATGAGGAAGTGTCCTCTCCCAGCTAGAGCAAACCCATTGTCCCAAGGTGTTCTACTTTGATCCTTGAGTGCTGATCACTCTCCATTGTCTCTGGCCCGGCAGAGACATGACACAGCCCTGCTAGCTCATGGGGGATCCACGCATATATAAGCTTTCCATGACACAGTCATTTCATAAAGCCGTCCACAAGTCAGGAGTGGTACATACAGAACCCCCAATTCATCACACCAAAATCCAAGCCACCTTTGGGCTCTCCCAGGCCTGCCCAAAGGACCTGGTTTCGCGCTGGAATTGACATTTAATAACTTGGCCCACATGAGTAAGGTAGAACCTCAGAGTTAATGAACACCTTGGGAATGGAGGTTGTTCGTCACTCTGAACAAAACATTCTGGTTGTTCTTTCAAAAGTTTGCAACTGAACATAGACTTAGTACAGCTTTGAAACTTTACTACGCAGAAGAAAAATGCTGCTTTTAACCATCTCAATTTAAATGAAACAAGTACAGAAACAGTTCCCTTAGCTTGTCAAATCTTTTTTTGTTTAAACTTTCCCTTTATTTTTTAGTAGTTTACATTTAACACAGTACTGTACCATATTTGCTTTGTGTGTGTGTGTGCTGCTGCCTGACTCCGTAATTCTGGTTCCAAATGCGGCGTCTGGTTGACCAGTCAGTTCGTAACTCTGAGGTTCTACTGTGCGTGAAAGCTTTGCAGAGCAAATCCTGCGGCTGCCTCCCCAGCCCCTAGCAGCGGAACAGCTGCTGTTCCACTGTGCAAGGCAGGGAAAGGAATTGGGGAGATTACCAAGGGAGGTTGCAACTCCAAGAGTGACATAGAGCCTGCCTCCAATGGTGTTACCCACTGGTGAGTGTGTATTACAGGACACCCTCCATGCCACTCTACAGAGGACAGGAGCTGTTTCAGCCTGCAGCTGCAGAGCCTTGGTAGGGCTACAGAGCCTTGCTCAAGCTGTAGCAGGGCCGCTAGCACCTTTAGCTCTGGAGGTCCCCAGTTGACTCTGCAGGGTGTCAGCCAAGAGGGTGGGCATCATACTGGGGTTTCCTGAGGGCTGTTGGCTTGGGATGGTTTGGAGCTGGAGCCGACAGGGCTACGCAGCAGGGTCTAGTGCTGCGTGAATCCTCCAGACCCAGCTCCAAAGAGGGTAAGGAGTAAGGAACCCCGCCAGCCAGCTGGAATAGGTCACCTTGGGACAGCCCACGTCTACTCCCCATACACCCTGGGTTCATGATCCCTCTGTTCTGGCACGTGAGTTATTTAGAGTGGGCACTGGTAGCAGAAATTTGTATTTTATATAGTACCTGATCCTGCAAACACTTGGGTGTCCAGTGCCACTGGCTGCAATGGGCCAACTCATGTGAATAAGGGTTTGCAGGGTAATTTACTGTGGTTTTATAAACAACTTCTATTCTATTGCAAAGTCAAACAGAGATCTGATGGCACGTATGTAAATATACTAGGGAGTCCCTTTCATATCCTGCTAAGTAGATCACTGTGTAAATAACACAGGGTGCTGTCCAGCACTGCATCACTCCAAAAGCCAATCATTAACACTCCTTTCCACCTGTGTTCAATTCAGATGCGGTCAGGGCACTTTTCATGTACTGGGACTTCAGGTACAATTCACCTGTTCTGAGTGCAGATGCCAGGGTCATACAGAGATTGGTACATTTTCAGTGAGAGGCATCGTGTTATCAAAGCTAAAGAAGCCTCCCAAAAGCCTGCCTGCCAATTTGAAAGTTTAGAGAGAAATTGTGTAAAAAGCAGGTGGAAGGTGAAAACAGAAATTCTTTCTTCCAAAGGCAACAAACAGGTGTTGTCAGGTTAGGTCTGAGCTGAAAATAAAAGCAAGTCAGAAACAGGCAGAGTACTTTGGGCAGGAATTAATTTCCTGCCCTCAAGGGTTAAGAACATAAAAACATAAGAATGGCCAGACTGGGTCAGACCAAAGGTCCATCCAGCCCAGTCTCCTGTCTACCGACAGTGGCCAGTGCCAGGTGCCCCAGAGGGAGTGAACCTAACAGGTAATGATCAGTGATCTCTCTCCTGCCATCCATCTCCACCCTCTGACAACAGAGGCTAGGGGCACCATTCAACAGCTCTGTTCAACAGCTACTGTCTTCCAGCTCAAAGGTGGCTGCATTTTAGTGCTGGGTGAAGTGATCTCTCTCACGCGTGTAATAATAATGAATAATAATAGTAGAATATTAGTTGCGTTGTGGTCATATCTGTAGGATCGGGACCAGTTCGTGCTAAGTACAGTACTGTACAAACACTTCACAAAAAATGGCTCCTGCCCCAGGGAACTTAGAATCAGCCGTTTGTTTGTAAAGCATTTGGGGCTCCTGTAGGGATGAAACAGAGAAGAAACCAGATGACTCAGGCTGGCGACTGTTTTATGGCTTGGGACACATGTTTTCCCTCCAAATAGGCCCCAGCACAGAACAGTGGCAATCTTGAGAGTCCCCGACTTAGCCCAGGCTGTGGGTGTTGCCTCAGCGTAGGGGTACCTGTCTACCTACCTACAAGAGGGGCTCAGGCGGGGTCCATTTGATCTAGTTTCTCAAGTGCTTTGCAAACATAAAGTGCTCTGTCCGTCCTGTGTGCCATCATCAGTATTAATCCTTTCCACTTGCTTTTCCCCTGATTTTCCTGCTGGGGATTTCTTCAGTCTCACAAACACGCTCCCATAGCACCGGAGTGAAACACATGGATTCCAAAAACCTATCAAGCAGTCTGACCTGTGACCATTATTAATGATCTCTGCCTATCCAGGGACAAAGAGCTCGATTTAAAAATAATAATAAAGGGGGGGCGGGAAACAGGTTCCTCATAACTTTCTGAACTAATGAATAGATCTAAATGTTTTCAATAAGCAGGTTGTGTACTTACTGTGTGTTAAACAGCTCTCAGGGCATTCAGGGAAGCAATTAAAGATATTTATTCCCAGGGCAGACATGCCTTTTCGCTGCCAAAATACCTCGCCCACCTTTATACACTATAACTGTAGAATTCTCTCTCTTTCTCTGCTTCAGACTCTCTGAAGTTAGCACTGTTTTTAGACTACTCTGGGCTGTTGATTCTGGTTCCCATTCCTTTCCCCCTTGTGAAATGTATTGCACTGACAGATCTGGGGCCTAATCATTCGTATTCTTTATATTGTGATAGCACCGAGGAGTCGGACCAGGACCCAGTCGCAATAGATGTGGCACAAGTACAGAACAAAAAGACTATCCCTGCCCCCAAAGAGCTTATAGTCTTGTAACATTGCAGGAGCAGGGTAACTGCCATCAATCGACTGGAGGACTTCTCCAGGGTGTACAGTCAGACCACTTGCCTTGCCAAAAGGGAAGGGGAGGCTTGACCTCCCTTTCCAGGAGGTGATGTCCAATGACTTTAGAGGTATGTCTTTGATATCCATGTCCATGCCCAGATTCAGACCCCATGATCTGCTAACCAGATGAGTCAGAAGACAATGCAGGATGATTCCATGAGTCCCATGGCAGAGGAAAGATCCCCAGCTAGTGTACTTCTGTCTGGGAGTTCAGCACACCTCGGAGAATGGATCTTGAGACTCTCGTGCCATGCTTCGCATCAGCTCCATTAGCTCCAGGAAGGAACCTCGGGGTGCTCAAGAGACATGAGAATTCCCATGTTCTCATGCAACACGTAGATGCATTCACCCTACAGGGTGGGGCCTCTTCTGCGTGTCTGGCTACAGCAAATAAAATGCTCCTGTTTCCTCTGTGGGCCTATCCCAAAGCTCAATGAAGCCAATTGAAAGACTGGGCCTTGGATCCTCCCCTCCCCGTGTAGACATTAACGATGCAATAGCATGTTCCATAAAAGTAAGAGTTTGTCCCAGTGTCCTTGATCAAACATTTCCAATTGCTCATGTGCATACTGTGTTTCCCTCTTGCTGTGGCATTCCACTCCATTTCAGTATCTCTGCATGCATACCATTTGTGAAGAACTGTGATCCTTTGGAATGAAAGGCACGATTACTTTATTAAATATTAATTATCATTACTATTACTAATAATAATAGCATGGAACTCTCTGATCCCTCTGTTGACAAGAAGAGGAAAAGACAGCTGTGGTCAGGTTTTTTTCCATGTTATTTACCCATAATTCCAGCTGCCATGTTAGTTGGTTTGGGTTGGATTTTGTTTATGTTTTAAGAGTAAAATGTACTAAGAAATAATTATCCAGATGGTACTCAAGAAAGGACATCAAATTTGTGTCAAATATAGTCTGGATGAGAGGTCACCCTGACTGAGCAAGAACTGGACTTTGGTTGGGTAGTGAAGCTGGAGCTCTGAGAAAGAAGAGAAGGGGGAGCTGATTTCTGGGGGTGGGGTGCTTGATTCCAAACAGCAAGGACTGTGTTCAATAGTTCTTTGTGGTGTTTAGCTCCTGAGCTGAAGCTTCTGCAGCTTGAGGAAGGAATCTACATGAATAGACCAGTGGTATGCAGGAGACTTCACTGAGAGCTGCCCGGTAGAGGTGAGTGATCCCATAATGCCCTTGGCTATCACAGACTAACTCAACAGGTAAGTGGGGTTTATATTGAGACAGATTCTGGATCTCCAGCAGCTGGACACTTACCGAGATGTGGGGGTGGATAACCAAACTCCTGGTATATTGAAAAATCATCTGGGCAGGTGACCCAGGGAAGTTTTAGTTTATGTCCCAGAGCCTGACTTAGGAGTATGGGTCCAGGAGGGGGCATGAGCCAGTGTTTTGTTTATTTTTTCAGGGACTCCTAGACATTTTGAACCTGCCCTCGGTGCTTCCGCTGACTCCTGGCAGAAGAGTTATTATTGTATATTTATAGGATGAGGATGATTCATCAACTTTTTGAAAGCCACAAGGGACTATGATGATCAGCTAGCCTGACCTCCTTTAATCATGTCAGGACCCTGTTGTGCAAGGTGCTGTACAGACATATAGAAAATGACAGCCCCTGCTCCAGGGCACTTAGTTTAAAAGACAAGACATAACAAGTGAATAAAACAAAGAAATGACCCAGGGGAGGAGAGGCAAGAGGACAGGAGTGACAAAGGAGAAGGAGATGTCCTCATGTCTTTCATTTATGTATAGTAGTGTCCAGACCCAGAAGCCCCAATCAGGACCAAAGCCCCATTGGGCCAGGTACTGTACATGCACAAAGTAAAGGGCCCTCCCACCCCAGAGTTTACAAGATAGTCTGAGACAAGGTGTGGCTCATGATGGTGGTGGGGCTGCGGTGGAGAGGGGAAGTGGTGCTATCAGGAAGAGTTTCAGAGTAGCAGCCGTGTTCGTCTGTATCTGCAAAAAGAAAAGGAGGACTTGTGGCACCTTAGAGACGACAGCTCACTTCATCGGAAGAGGAGCCCATGAGGCATAGAATCACCTTTCAGAAACAACTCTTCTTTTATTCATTGCCTTACATTTAGGCCAGGCTATTTTTATCTCCAGCTCCACAGGTGTCTGGCTCAGTGCACGGGCAGCCCACTTGGTAATTTTTAACTTCTGGCTCTAATTGAGCTGTTCTTGAAGCTGATAAATTAGGACTGGAATCAGCCTGAGACAATGCAATTGTCATGTGCTCTCCGCCCTCTCCACCCAGTCACTGCTCTCCAGCCGCTTACAAAATTTGGGGCTGGATGGGCTCTCCCACTCCTGGCCAGCTCCCAGTTACTTGATTCCATTGGAATGTGCCACCCCTCAGATTTATACACCTATCCCATCCCCTAGTATAGGAACTGCCAGATTGGATCAGAGGTCCATCTAGCCAAATGTCCTGCCTCTGACAGTGGCCAGCACTAGATACTTCAGAGAAAGGTGGAAAAAACCCAAAGTAGCAGTTGTGGGGAAATCTGATCCCCACATTACGTCTGCCTTCTGCTCTCTAATATTTAGAGATCGGATTAAGCTCTAAAGCATGAGGTTTAGTACCCCTGCTATTTTTTTTGTTATCATTAGTTATGGGCTCAAGGGCTTCCTGTGGCAGTGAATTCCACAGTCTAATCACACGTTGTGTGGAAAAGTGTTTCCTCGTATTGCTTTTGAATTTGCACTGAATATCTTTTGTTCTTATGGGGTTATCCTCTGCTTCCTTCCCCTGAGGAAGTGGACAATGTGAATCCTAAGGCAAAGATCCCCTGCTCAGAGACACATTAGCCACTTGTTCCATGCCAGAGCGTGCTAGCTAATATGTGTTAATGGATCAATTTGATGCTACGCTTCTCTTTGCACAGGGTTGTGACTCATGGAGGCTACAGATCCCAGCATAAAAGTCACTATCTGCTCCGCTGGAATGCAGCTGGCACCAGGCTGGGTGCCCGCTTGCTTGAGACAATTGTGCAGCATTTACACTGCTTAAGGCAACAAGGCTGTGATTTCAGTCATGTACTCTTCCAAAGCTTAGGATTTGCTAGTCACCGGCTCTCTCATTAAGTAAGTGGCTTCAGTTGAACCAGAGAAGGTTGTACGTTGGGCAGCACAGATGTATTGGACAAGATGGAGTCTTGGATGTTGGCACCGGTAGTCTCTGCAGGCCACACTGTGGTACTGGAAGATGAAAGGGGCTGCGTACCACGGATCACCCCTGGCCACACCTCCACAATTATACACCTACTGTAACAAGAGTTTGAGGGGAAAAGATTGCAGGGTGGGCCAGACAAGTTTAAGGCCCAGATCAGTCAGAAATCTATGGCTCTGACACTGTTCTTGGTTAAAAGATGTTGAATAGCTCGGCTGTAGCTACAGAAATGCTCTCTACAACTCTCAAGAAAGCCACATCTCCTCCATGCTCAAAGCAGGGCTTCAGTGGGACTTGAGGGTTGCTTAGCCCTTGTGTAGGTTCTCCACACAGGGGTGAATTTTCCCCAGTCTGAAGAAGGCTGGCAGAATTGGGCCCTCCGTGCCTCTTCAGTCCTCACACAAGCCAAACTCCATTTGTTCAGGTTATCACGATTTTGCCCAGGGGGGTCCTTCAAAGCTTTAGTCACTGCGCTCTGCAGAGGTGGGGGCATTCCCCAATTCCTGAAGATTTAGAAGTGGGCCAGCAAAAACCAGTCAAAAATGAACTTAGCTTAACACAAGGTTGAATACCCTGGGTCTGTCTACACAGCATTTTGGAGTGAGCCAAATGGAGTGAGCCATTTGGGGTTAGCGGGGCTCATGCTAGGGAGCTAAACTCTGCTGTGTAGGTGGTGTGGCTTGGGCTGTGAAGCCTAGGGAGAGGATGGGCTTCAGCGTCCAACTTGCAACGTCAAAGCTCTGTCTACACAGCTTGTGCAAGCCCCACTCACCCAAATCTGTCAACCCAAGCTGGGAGGCTCACTCCAAAATGCTGTGTAGACAGACCCCAAGAATCCAAACCTTCTGATCAATTCCTGTCTTTCAGGTACCTCTGACAAGCTGAATGAGCAGGGCACAGATTCAAAGAGCATCTCTGTGGCTGGACAGAAGCCGTTCGCTTAGCAATAGAGAGCTGGTGATTAGCAACTGCAAAGCTTTGGACAATACGTGATTGGAGTTACTTCATCCTATAACTGTGCAAATGCTGCTTAATTGTCTCCAGTGAGCGGGGCCCCAGGCTGGCATTTGCTCAGCTTGTGCATTATTTTCAAAAGTAGGCGTAAAACACTTAACGAATCGGACCGAAACACAAACAGGAGTGGGTCGATAGCTATTGACAATAGACTTAGTGTTCTCTTGTATATGATAGCTCAGTTTATCCAGAAGAATACACGTGTTACAATGGCAGTTCACCGATCCGTAGGCAAAGTCATCAGCACGGTAACGAGTCTGACAGGCATAGGCACCTGTGACTGAACAAAGAGAAACGAGAAAAACAAAATTATCAAGGGAGTTCAGTCCTGCCCATTTATTTGAGCTGCTCCACCTCCTTGCTGCAGTGCAGACTTCCTCAGCAAACAGGAGACACACAAGCCATGCTAATCCTCCCTGGTTTGCCTTGGGGCATTAGATTAGTTTCAGTTGCACAGGTCAGAGACTGAGGCTTGGGCTACACTACCCTCTTCTGTCGGTGTAAGTACGTCACTCCCCATGCCTGAGCGACACAGTTATCCCGGCCTAGCCCCTGATGTAGACAGTGCTATGGGATGGAAGGGCTTCTCCCGTTGCTGCCGCTCGGGGAAGTGGAGTATCTAGGCCAGGGGTTGGCAACCTGCGGCTTGCAAGCCGATTTTTACTGGCACGCTGCTGCCAGCCAGGGTCCCGGCCGCCGGCCCCGCTCAGCCCGCTGCCAGCCAGGGTTTTCATTCACCCAGGCCGGCAGCAGCCTGAGCAAAGCCGGCGGCCGAGACCCCGGTTGTCAGGACCCGGCAGACGGAACTGCAGACAGCCCGCTGCCGGTCTGGGGTTCTGTTCGCCGGCCCGCTCAGCCCGCTGACGGTCTGGAGTTCTGGCCGCCGGCCCCTTGCCAGCCGGGGTCCTGGCCCCCGGCCCCATTCAGCCACTGCTGGCCTGGGTGAACGGAACCCCAGGCTGGCAGCGGGGTGAGCGGGGCCCACGCCCGGGACCCCGCTGGCAGGAGCTGGCGGAACCTCAGATCAGCAGCGGGTGAGCCCCTGCCCGTCTGGGGTTCTGTCTGCCACCCAGCTCAGCCCACTGATGGTCTGGGGTTCTGGCCCCTTGCCAGCTGGGTAGCAAGCAAGGCAATTGCCCTGGACCCCACCCCACAGGGGCCCTCCGCAAAGCTAAATTGCTCAGGCTTTGGCTTCAGCCCCACATGATGGGGCTTCTGCTGTGGACCCCAGTGAGTCTAATGCCAGCCCTGCATGAAATCCGCTCACACTTACTTTTAAAATATCTTGGAACTGGAAAAAAAGAATTGCCACGGTTGGGTAACGGAGCATGAATTTTCTGCTGTTTGCTTTTTCTGCGCTAGAAAATCATTCCAACAGAGTGAAGGGTTTGTTTGCGAGTTCATCCCACCTGTTGTGATGATGTTTCGCTCTCATGCTGCTTTATGAACTGGCTTGTTTGCCAAGTATAGAATTTATCAGGTCCCATTACTTCCTCTTCGATGGAGCAGGATATGGATGGACGGGGGCCCTGGCCCCACCACTATTAAAAGAGAGAGAGCTATGTCCTCCCACTTTTTACTAGCCGTAAGGGCAAGCGACGGGGGACGGGGCGGAGAAGAGCGAATTCGGGCAGGGCCTTGGGGGAAGAGGTGGCGCAAGGGGGGAGCCTTGGGGGAGGGGCATTGCGGGGGGTGGGGCAGGGCCCCAGTTCGGGCACCAGTGACCCCTCCATTTTTAGCAAGCTTCCTCCACTCCTGCCCGCGCGACTCTTAGACCAACCCAGCTCCAGCTCCTGGCCTGGCCTGGGGGCAGGGCCTCGGAGCCGCAGCCTGGCCATGGTCAGAGCCACCCGGGCAGCTTCTGGGAGCCGCGGACACTCCCCCCGGCCTGAGTGGGGGGCCTGGGGGCAAAGGCCGGGGGCTGCTCTCAGGCCCCCATACCCCAGGCAGGTGGAGGGTCCATGGCTTCCCACAGCTGCCCAGGCTCCCGGGCTGGGCTCCAGCTGTTGACCTGGCTGGGAGGCAGTGCCTTGGGAGGAAGAGGAGGGGCAGGGGGCTGGACCTGTGGTTAAAAGTGGACGGGCCAGGCCTGGCTACTTTCAAAAAGTGGGAGGGCCATGCCCCGTGGCTCCCCCGTCCCAGCGCCCCTGCACACGGGCAGCTACGGGGAGCTGCAGGGGGCAGGGACATAGGCCGAGAACAGCCCCTGGCCCCCTCCCACCCCAGGCAGGTGGAGGGGCCTGGGCTCCCCAACCTGGTTCCAGCTTCTGGCTTGGCTGGGGGGGCCCTCGGGGGGAAGAGGAGGGGCAGGGCCATGGGGAGGGGCCAGGGCCCCCGGTCCCCCACTTTTGGGAAGGCTTTGTTGCCCCTGCAGTGCATCTAACCCTGCTCAGAGCATGATGCAGCAATTGAAATGCCCAAGGCCTATCTACGTGCTCAGTGTCCCCATCGAGTCTCCTGGTGGGCACTGGTGTTTGAGTCCCAAATTTGCCTCAGTGTTTGCAGCCAAGATGGGGACTCCATACAGATTGCACAGACTCAAGTAAGCTCCCTGCTGGGAGCCAAAAGAACATGATCATCTAAGTCTTCTGTGTGCTTTTCGGTGTCTTAAAATAACATGCTGAAGGGTTTAGGACTTATTCATGATTTGGATAAGAAAAGGACCCATTAAAAGGTATCAGTGCCTCTTTGTCTGCCTGATCTGGGCTGTCATCAGAACAGCTGATGGTTATCTGCTCTCAAATGCATCCACACCTTTGAAGCGATAATAAAGCCTTTGTTTCCTGCCAGACTCTCCGGAATTCCTCTACCAGCTGGGGCAGAGAGCAGAATTTATGCCTGGGGTGTCCCAGTTCCTCCCTTTGCAGTGAGCTGTGGTTGCAATATTGCCCTGAGGCTGAGCTTTGGGAGACCTACTCTTGCATCTCTACTATGATTATTTATAATTAGGGGGCCCAGCTGAGACTGGGGCTCTGTCTACATAATAACAAACAGTCCCTGCCCCCAAAGAGCTTGAAATCGAAATAGACGTGGAAGTCAGGGTGGAAGGATTCGTAATAGTCACTGTGCCAGAGATGGCAATTTCCTGCAATATCTTTGGAAAACCGTATTGAATTATGTTTAAGTAACTCTGGAGCGCATTGTCTTAAATGCAAAGGTTCTGTATTATTGTGGGCTTGGATGATCCAAGGTCTACACTGAACAATGTGTCAGACAAGAACGGTCTTTGCGGACAATGTGTGTGAAGTGGATTTCCTGGGAAATCATAGAATATCAGGGTTGGAAGGGACCTCAGGAGGTCATCTAGTCCAACCCCCTGCTCAAAGCAGGACCAATCCCCAATTTTTGCCCCAGATCCCTAAATGGCCCCCTCAAGGATTGAACTCACAACCCTGGGTTTAGCAGGCCAATGCTCAAACCACTGAGCTATCCCTCCCCCGCAAATATCCAGAGGGAGGTGAATGCAAAATTCCCACCCCTGTTCATGCAAAACCCAGCCTTTGGTAGCTATGCCTGGAGGAGTGGGCCTCTGACTGCTGATCATCTGTTAGGTGAGGCCAAGATCCAAGGCCCAAGCATCATAAAGGAGAGACTGAACTCTTCCTGGGTGTGCTGCTCTGACCTACAACTGGTATGAACTTGTCACCACAGAAAAACCCTGTGGTGGGGTTTGAAGGACTGACTCCTAACAGAGCCTTTACTGGAATTGGGGCAGGGGCACCGGAACAGGGAGGCTGGGGGGCCATGGCCCCGTCACTTTTTACTGGCAGTAAGGGCAAGCGATGGGGGCAGGGGGAAGAAAGGAATGAGCAGGGGCAAGGCATTGGGGGAAGGGCTGGCAAGGGGGGGCAGGGCCATGGTTAGGGTGCTGGTGGCCCCCTGACTTTGAGGGAGCTCCTGAGTTGGGGGGTGATCTCCGGTAAGCTGTAGCATGCCTAGAGGTTCTTTTATTGTTTTTATATGTTATCTCTAATGCTTTCACCTTAATCCTAGAGCCATAGCATTAGACGGGACCACAAGGGTCATCTAGTAAAACCCTGTCAAGATGCAGGAATTGTTGCATCTAAACCACCCAAGGCAGATGGTTCCAGATTCCTTCTGAAAACCTCCAGTGAAGGACTTTCTACAACCTCCCTGGGCGTCTGCTCCATTGTCCTGCTGGTCTTACAGGTAGGAAGTTTTTCCTGAGATTTAATCTAAATCTGCTATGCTGTAGTTTGAACCCATCGCCTCTGGTCCTGCCCTGTGTGGCAAGAAAGAACAACTTTTCTCCATCTTTTTTATGGCAGCCTTTCAAGTATCTGAAGACCCCTATCATATCCCACTTAATGTCCTCTTTTCCAAACTAAACATACCCAGTTCCTTCAGCCTTTGCTCATGCATTCCATCCCTTTGAGCATCTTTGTCTCTCACCTCTGGACCCTTTCCAGTTTCTCTACATCCTTTCTATACAGAAGTGACCAAAATTTTGTTGTATTATACCCCAGTTCTCCAATTTATCAAGATCCCTCAGAATTTTAGCTCTATCCTCCAAAGCGTTTGCAACCCCCCTAGCTTTGTGTCATCTGCAAACTTGATCAGTGTGCTCGCTATTCCTACATCCAGGTCATTAATAAAGATGTTAAACAACACTGGACCCAGAACAGATCTCCGTGGAACCCCACTTGAAACATCTTTCCAATCCGACATCATTTCATTAATAGCTATTCTTTGTTTGGGATTGTTTAACCAATCATGTATCCATTTAATGGTAGTTTTATTGAGCTTGCATTTCTCCAGCTTACTTATCAGAATATAACATAAGAATGGCCATATGGGTCAGACCAAAGGTCCATCTAGCCCAGTGTCCTGTCTTCCAACAGTGGCCAGTACCAGGTACCCCAGAGGGAATGAACAGAACAGGTAATCATCGAGTGATCCATCCCCTGTCACTCATTCCCAGCTTCTGGCAAACAGAGGCTAGGGACACCATCCCTGTCCATCCTGGCTAACAGCCATTAATGGACCGATCCTCCATGTACTTATCTAGTTCCTTTTTTGAACGCAGTCTTGGCCTTCACAACATCCTCCGGCAAAGAATTCCACAGGTTGACTGTGCGCTGTGTAAAAAAAAAAACAAAAAAAAACAAAACACTTCCTTTTGTTTGTTTTAAACCTGCTGCCTATTAATTTCATTTGGTGACCCCTAGTTCTTGTGTTATGAGAACGAGTAAAGAACACTTCCTTATTTCCTTTCTTCACACCAGTAGTCATGATTTTATAGACCTCAATCATATCCCCCCTTAGTCGTCTCTTTTCCAAGGTGAAAAGTCTCAGTCTTATTAATCTCTCCTCATATGGAAGCCGTTCCATACCCCTCATCATTTTTGTTGCCCTTTTCTGAACCTATTCCAATAGATCTTTTTTGAGATGGGGCGACCACATCTGCACGCAGTATTCAAGGTGTGGGCGTACCGTGGATTTATCTAGAGGCAATATGATATTTTCTGTCTTATCATCTATCCCTTTCTTAATCATTCCCAACATTCTGTTAGCTTTTTTGCCGGCCGCTGCACACTGAGTGGATGTTTTCAGAGAACTATCCACAATGACTCCAAGATCTCTTTCTTGAGTGGAAACAGCTCATTTAGACCCCATCATTTTATATGTATAGTTGGGATTATGTTTTCCAACGTGCATTACTTTACATTTATCAACATTGAATTTCATCTGCCATTTTGTTGCCCAGCCACCCAGTTTTGAGAGATCCCTTTGTAGCTCTTCGCAGTCTGCTTGGGACTTAACTATCCTGAGTAGTTTTATATCATCTGCAAATTTTGCCACCTCACTGTTTACCCCTTTTTCCAGATCATTTATGAATATGTTGAATAGGACTGGGCCCAGTACGTACCCCTGGGGGACACCACTATTTACTTCTCTCCATTCTGAAAACTGACCATTTACTCCTATCCTTTGTTTCCTATCTTTTAACCAGTTATTAATCCATGAGAGGACCGTCTTCCCTCTTATCCCATGACAGCTTACCATGCTTAAGAGCCTTTGGTGAGGAACCTTGTCAAAGGCTTTCTGAAAATATGAGTAGACTATATCCTCTGGGTCCCCCTTCTCCACGTGCTCGTTGACCCCCCTCAAAGAATTCTAGGAGATTGGTGAGGCATGATTTCCCTTTACAAAACCCACGTAGCCCAGTATTCTGTCTTTCAACAGTGGCTGGTGCCAGATGTTTCAGAGAAATATGAACAGAACAGGGCACTTCTGAGTGATCCACCCCCTGTAAGCCAGTCCCAGCCTTTGGCAGTAAGAGGTTTAGGGACACCCAGAACATGGAGTTGTGCCCCTACCATCTTGGCTAATAGCCATTGATGGACTTGCCCTCCATGAACTTATCTCATTCTTTTTTGAACCCGTTTATACTCTTGGCCTTCACAACACCCCTTGGCAATGAGTTCCACAGGTTGACTGTGCACTATGTGAAGTACTTCCTTATGTTTGTTTTAAACTGGCTGCCTGTTAATTTCATCGGGTGACCCCCAAGTTCTTGTGTTATGTGAAAGGGTAAATAACACTTCCCCATTCACTTTCTCAACCCCATTCCTGATTTTCTAGACCTCTGTCATATCCCCCATCTCAGCCATCTCTTTTCTAAGCTGGAAGTCTTTCCATTAGCTGCAGTATGTATCAGACCCTAAATGCCACAGTCTGATCCAACAACCCTATGTAGGTTGTGGGGAAATAATACCCCCATGTGACCACACCAATAGAAAAGATCATAACGGGACATGGCATGAATCAAAAACCCTGCAGAGAAGATCACTGGAACCTTGCAGCCAAATTGACAAGATTCTTCCCATTGACTATTTTTCTTGTACTCCAACTAAATGGCCCATTGCAGTTACCACCCCCTGAGGGCTTTGCTCATCCCACATGTGGACACTGTTCCCCCTAGATCAGCTGTGCCGTGTCTCCTCTGACTGGCTTCTTTTCTTTCCCACCCTAAGGAAACAGTCTCAGTTGATTTTACTTGATTAATTTGTCACCAGTGCTAGTAACTTAAAGCAAAGTGATGTCAATTTAGGCTAAGGTTGGGGGTCACTACACACAGATTTGGCTTCCCCGGTGTAATGGTAAAGAACACTTAAAGCTATTACCAGCAGGAGAGTGAGTTTGTGTGTGTGGTTTTTGGAGGGGGGGTGGGGGGGGTGAGAGAACCTGGATTTGTGCTGGAAATGGCTCACCTTGATTATCATACACGTTTTAAAGAGAGTGGTCACTTTGGATGGGCTATTACCAGCAGGAGAGTGAGTTTGTGTGTGTGGGGGGGTGGGGGGGACGGAGGGTGAGAGAACCTGGATTTGTGCTGGAAATGGCCCAACTTGATGATCACTTTAGATAAGCTATTACCAGCAGGAGAGTGGGGTGGGAGGAGGTATTGTTTCATGATCTCTGTGTATATAATGTCTTCTGCAGTTTCCACAGTATGCATCCGATGAAGTGAGCTGTAGCTCACGAAAGCTCATGCTCAAATAAATTGGTTAGTCTCTAAGGTGCCACAAGTACTCCTTTTCTTTTTGCGAATACAGACTAACACGGCTGTTACTCTGAAACCAATCCTCCTTTTGACATTTCAGGCTCAGTCACCTTGTGGGTCGCCATAAAGCTGTAATTACTGTACCTGAGGCCGATCTGACAAGTGAAGGAGAGGATTTAATTACAGTAACCTGGCATGGCTGTGGGAGGTGAGGGCCGTAGGCAGCGCTGAACAGACATGGGGATCTGCGTTCGCGTGGTGTTCCGCCGGTTGCCAGGCCAAAGGTTAAACAAAGACGAAAGCTCCCCTGTCGTGGGAAGTGATGGAATGCCTGGTGCTGAATTACAGCTCCGTGGGTAGGCTGGGTCACCAGCTCCATGGGCTGTCATGGCGAGGGGCTCAGAGGGTATATTGTCCACTGAAAAAGGTGACATTGGAAAGAAGAGAAATACAGCGTGGCTGGAACACAGCAACAATGGCCTGGTTTGGTAACTCTGCAGTTTATTGACAGCAGAGAAGAGAAAACAGGCCTTGTGCTTTTAAAAGTCTTTGTGGCGCTCTGCAACCAAATCCGGGGACAAAAACCTCCGATGACCGAGAGCTGGAACAGATTCTTGTATTTAGCACAAAGACTTCATGTGAGTGTGCTATAGCATGGCCTAGGGGCTAGTACAATGGATTATGACTCAGAAAACCTCAATTTAATTCCCGACTCTACTGCTGGGTGACCTTAGGCAGGTCATGTCACTGCTCTGTGCCTCAATTTTCCCCATCTGTAAAATGGGGCCGATGATACTGACCTCCTTTGTAAAGTATTTTGAGATTAACTCATGAAAAGAGCTAGGCATTATTATAATGTCATCTAGGGCAATTAGAGCTTGATCCTACTGTTAGTGAAATGACTTGTTTGATTGCAATGCAAATGGCATGGTTCCAGGGGGAGGTAGGGTGACTGGATATCAGGAACTGGTGGCAACAGGTGGGGAGGAGGGACAAATCTAAGGGATCTGTTGCTTCCCCTGAATGTCTGGTTTTAGGTGCAATGGCTATTTATTCCTTGAAAGCTTGCAAAGCCATGAATGTCAACAGGCTGCTGCAGCAAAGCTAGCTTTGCTCAAAAGTTGGTCATAGAATCAGGAAAACGAATCCATTTTCAAGCAACCCCCGCATCACACCCCCTGAAAAACATGGCATTTTGTTGCTGTTATAGCACAAATAGGAAAAATTTTTTGCATTTATGTTATAACAAAATAAGGAAAAACAACACCTTATAAGTATTTCCATGCTGGTGTGAACAATTCCCACATCACCAACTAGAAAAGTCAAATCAGTGACCTCCAACTTAAGGGGTCTATGCCATCACCATTCTTTTGAGCAGTTAATTCACCCTTCTCACATTACTTTATGATTTGTAATGAATACTGTATGGCAATTCTTCGTATTTACATATTTAAATAGAATTCTGCCCTCAGGAGAACAACAAAAACATGATGCTGAAAGGCAAAGGACATTTTGCAGAACCTGAAATGTTTATCAGCCATCAGTGATCCACCTGGCCTACAACTGAACTGTCCAGAAACTCTGGGCTTTCTCAGACACTTCACGCCACTTGAAATTAACCAGGCATGGTTATCTCAGTCTAGTTTCTAATAGGCTACTATCCACATCTCCATAACCAACACCACAATCCACACATTTTGTGGCATTGCTAGGAGAGAGCCTAAGGACTGAATGGTCCATGAAGACTGACTTCCCAGGGGTTGCTCCAGGCCAAGGTTAATTAAGACATACTAGACCAGCTTTGGGGGCAGGGGCTGTCTTTTTGCTCTGCTTGTAGAGCACCCAGCACAATGGGGGCCATGGCTGGGGCTCCTAGGCATGACAGTAATACAAAATAAGAATATGGATAATAAAGCTTGCACTGCTGTTACTGTAACTAGTCTCTGAGAATCCCAATATCTGAGGGTATGTCTACACTCCACACTAAGCCCAGGCTCTGACTCAGGTTTGAGACTGAATCCCCCTTCTGTCCACACATAAATCAGTCTCACTCAGATCTGCAAGCTCTCAGGAACCAGGCAACTACCCTGCTAGTGGGGTAGGTCAGAGCCCAAGTCCCACTGAGACTTGGCTCCAAGCCCTGTCATTTTGCAGGGCTTGGACCCCAGTGTGGATGCAGGTTAAGAAGCAGAGCCGAGTCAGAAGGTCTGTGTAGTGGAGTATGGATGCATTAGCACAGCTGTAAGAGCTGGGTTCTGCAATGGTAACCCTAGGCTTACAAAGCAGTGTGGACCAACCCAATGGCTGTTGAGCCAGCAACTTTCATCAGCCCTAACTCCACTTAAGAAGTTTATTTAAGAAACTGCCCCCCTATTTAATCAGGGGAAGGAACTCTGGGTCCTTTTGCTAATCTCACTCAACCTTGGAAAAGACATTTTTTTAAACCAGTAATTAAGGGGATGGTAAAATCAGTTCCTCCATGCATTTCTCCTAAGTGTACAAGACACGGTGAAGAATAGAGATCTGTGTCTTGGCAAAGCGTGCCATCCAGCACCTTCCTTCCCCCTCAGCTGAAGTAGGAAATACTTAGCTCATGCCCAAAGAGAACAATCTCCCTCGGCAATAAATCATGGAAGCTGGTTTGTCCACATTTCTTTCTTTTCTTTTGACTGCTTGGCTAAATCTCCCACAGAGAAAGTTACGCCATGCAGGGGATTCAGCAAAATGAATGAAAATGTACACAGGTCACCCACAAACTCCTCACCTCTGGCCACGTTCCAGTTGTGGCTCTAATGCAAGACAATGCCTTTCACTTTCCCTCCCTGAACCTTATAATTGCAGCTGTTTAAACATTTATCATTTAATGTTTCAAAAAGAGGGAGTTCATTGTATGATGCTATCTGATCCTTCAGACCTGCTGAGTGTTTGTTCCTGGGACCAATGGAACATGTGTAGGGTCAGGTGGAGTTATTTCATGCTGTCCACCATGGGCTTAATTTCCGGACATTAAAAAGCTCTCTAACATTCTCCTGATTCCCTACAAAGGGGTTCAGTGAACTCAGTGTTGGGAAAAGGATTCAGTATGATGGGGAAAGAATGCTGCAGCGATTGCACAGAACAAGTGGAGCATGAACAGGGATGGTACAAGCTGGCTCTCCCATGCCACGCAGCTAACGTGCTTCAACTCTGTTCTGGAAGTTCAGCTGTTATGTCCTTAGTGTATCTCATGAGGCTGGTAGCAAAGAGGACAGTTAGTGTCCTCTTTTCAGAGTGGTAGCCGTGTTAGTCTGTATCAGCAAAAAATAAATAAATAAACTCAAACATTGCCGCCAGAGTTCCTTATCCTGCTCCCAATTAAATCCAAGGCATATGCGGTAACTTCTCCCGCTGCCATTAATGGGGGCAGGATAATTCCCGTTGAAATGCACAAGAAGAGGATCAGCCCCCAAGTTCTCCACAACTTTGCTTATTGACCACTTGTTTTCCTCAGCTCAGGCTGGCCGTGCGTTTCCAAGGCGATTTAACGAGGCGGGGGCTGTGACGGAGCAGGAGGGAGACCGAGACATTCGCGAGTTCCCAGTGCCGAGGAGCAGCCGTTTGTAAAGACCTGCCAGTCACAAACCATTCGCCTGGTTCTCCTGAAGACTTGCAAAGCCACACTCCTTTCCACTCTCGGTCACCAGGCAATTTGCTGGCCTGTTTCTGCAGGTCACAGGGATGGGGAAGCTCCAGTAAAGTTTTATCATTTTTCAGTTCATTTCTCCACCCAGAGTTCCTGTGGGACAAGTCACGTAGGCCCCGATCCTTCAAGGCATTTCAGTGCCTGACGGCCATTGATTTCCTGCCAGGATCGGGGCCTTAGCCTATTTGAGGCGATGTGCCTCTGTCACCCCTCCGTCTAATGCCCCGCCTCACAGGGGGCCGTGGGGGTAAATACGCTAACGGGTGTGAGGGGCTCAGAGACCGTGGGGCTGGGGGCCAGATAAATACCAAAGGTGGAGAGAAACTGGCTGCAGTCTGAACTACGGGGCGCCCCCTGCCTCCCTGTAAGATAGTAACTGTGGGGGGAAGCCTTGGCCGGTGCCAGTCCGCACAGTGTAACCCAGGCCTGCTTGGTGTGGCACTCGGCCCTCCCCTAGTGGCACCTCGCCCCGCGAGAGACTGATGAGACTGTTACAGCCACGGCTCAGAGCCAGCTGGCTTTTAGCTCACGTAGTAGAGGCTCCTACACTAAACTTCAGAGGTCCCAGGTTCAATCCCACCCACTGATGTCTGCACCACACTCGTTACAAGGTCCGGTGTGTCCGTAAGCAGGATAACAAATGTCTGCACGACAGAGCAGTTACACAACCTCAGTAACAATTACAGTTCCTTGGGAGCAGGGCCCACGCACGGGCAGTGTTGACTTTGGCTCCGGCTCACCTGTGCAAGGGACTGACCTGCGGAGGGTGCCATTTCTGGGCTGACGGTCCGTTTCAGGGAGAAAGCCCTTACGTCTGCAGGGTCCTTGCCGGGCAGAAGCATACCAGCTGAAAGGCAGATGCTGCGAGCCCGCCTCTCCTCCCTGGCTCGGCTGCTTTGGCACCCAGGTGTCCCAGCCAACTCTCTGTTTGCACTTCTCCTGCCATTGGCTGACACCAGGTGATTTCCACTCCAAGTGTTTGCAAGCTGAAGGGAGGTGAGTGTGGAGTGCTGGGAACTGACGGCAAATACTAAGTGTCAACTCCTGGTACTTAATACCCGGTAGGAGAGCTGGCTGCGAGACAGACCTCCAAGTCCACTGAAGAATATTGAGTTTGGGGAAATTAAGCATAGGTGCTGGTGCTGGGTGTGTTGCCGTACCCCCTGGCTTAAAAACAACCCAAATACGTAGTTTCCGCCTTCAGCATCCCCGCTACAAAAATTGTTCCAGCACCACTGAAATTAAATCCCCAAATTCAGCATTTTTCGTGGACCTGAAAATCGGTAATATTTTGTTTTGGAAACCCCCACGGCAAGAATATTTCGGTCTTTCCAAACCAAAATAAGCTTCCTGGGCTGTCAAGTTCCCCTGGGAGCCTGAACGCCCTGGGAGCCCTGGCTGTACGGCAGCCCACCTAGCAAGCTGCCCAGGAACTTGGGATCTGGGGCTCCAGGGGCTGAGGAGTCAGGAGCCAGAAAGCTCTGGGAGCCAGTGCTTGCACACCAGGCCATATTATAGTGTTCACTGAAGTGAGGAGCAGCTTAATTCTGATATCCTCTAACAGGGGAAGGGATAGCTCAGTGGTTTGAGCATTGGCCTGCTAAACCCAGAGTTGTGAGTTCAATCCTTGAGGGGGCCATTTAGGGATCTGGGGCAAAAATTGGGGATTGGTCCTGGAGCAGGGGGTTGGACTAGATGACCTCCTGAGGTCCCTTCTAATCCCTATAGTCTATGATATTGTGGTGCAGATTCACAAGGGGGCAGACTTAAGGTTGCACGGGCGCCGTTTTCTGGCCTCTCAGTGCTTAGCTGTGGTTTCTTGTATGGCACTGACATTTTGTAGGAACAGCATATACAGAAAGGAGTTTTCTTTTCACGCCCAGGGACACGGTGCGTCTGCGATTCACTCCTCCAGGGCACGTAAAGTTTAACGCTGCCTTGGCCTCGTCAGCTTCAGAGGAGCTACTCCTGGCTTACACTGTAAGAGGAGAAACAGGACCCAAGACTGCATGGTGACACTGTGCCCCAGAAACAGGAAACATTGGACAATGGCTGCCTCTGGGTGAAATTCAAACTCCTCCAGAAAAAGTAAACCTAGGTAATCCTCTGGGTGCTATTGTGCATCTGTCAACTGCCGTGCTATTATCCAGCAACCCCCACTCGGCAGCCAGACCTGCTTCATCCTGCAGGATACTGCAGACAAACCTCCAGGTAAGAGCCTTGTGATACAAGGGCTGCAGGCCTCTTGGGTGAGCTACCTCCTGGCTATACAATCCTCATACAGGGGCCTGCTTTGCCCTCTAGCGGTCATTAAACAGAAGACAGGGAAATTCTGAGCAATCTGTTCTGGTCAATAATAAAATAAATCAGCTATTTGCTGTATCAGGCTGAAAATCCTGAAGCAGCCAGTCTGTTCTGATCTTTTTTTGGCCCATCTCTGGATAAGCATCTCCCTATGCACATAGGTCATTAGTTCGGCGCAGGAGGGATGTGGTAGTTAGTGGGGGAGAGAGACGCTATTCTGAAAAGTTTAGAACAGACCCCCTTTCTGGGGAAAGGAATCTGTGGGTGCACTGGAAAGGAAAATTCCCTTTGGGGGGCTCTATTTCTAGCCTGCACGTGTGCTGGAACTGTGAAGGGACTATTTTGAGGGCAAGGAACGGATGAAAAATGGATGCAAAAATAGCGTCACCAAATTCCTTTCCAAAAACATGTTGCCCTGGAGCCTTCTTGCATCAATTGTCAATTCATCAGAATATGAGCTCAATGGCTGGTCTGTAGGAAGCCATTAGAGGAGCCTTTGGCAGGAAAAAAGACCAGCGCTGAGCCCCAGCTGTAACAGAGCCGTGGCAGAGAAGGGGCGGGGGATTAGAGTCCATTAGAACTGGTGAAACATTTTGAAAGAAAAGGATATTTTGTTTTTATTTTTTTTAAATTGTGCACACATTTATTGCAGTTTTTGTTACACATGCATGAAAACTTTCTGGGTTTTGATAGATTTTGGTTTTAATTGGAAAAAACAGAAAATTTCAGTAGAAACACATTTTCTCAGACCCTCCTGACTCGCGGCGTTTCAGAGCCCAGGATGCAGTCTAAATGGGAATATCTACACTGCTGTTTGGAGCCCCGGAGCTTGAGCCCGAGTCAATTGACCCAGGATCTGAGACTCGTGGGCACTGGGGTTTTGTGTTTTGCTTTGGGTTTTGTGGGGATAGATGTACCTTTAGTCTCCTCTAATTTGCTTCCTACAAATCATAAAAATATTCCTTTTTTGCCAGAAGCTGGAAATGGGCAGTAGGAGATGGATCACTTGATGATTACCTGTTCTGTTCATTCCCTCTGGGACACCTGACACTGTCCACTGTCAGAAGACAGGATACTGGGCTAGATGGACCTTTGGTCTGACCCAGTCTGGCCACTCCTATGTGTAGACAGTATCTTGAATAGGAGCTGGTCAGAAAATGGGGGCTTTCTCCATGGAAAAAATCAACTAAAATGGGGAGAAAAAACTTTTTTTTGTAGAAAAGTTCAATGGAAAATTTCTGGGTCCCTGCCCCCCTCAGGAAACCAGAAACCTTAAAACTAAAAAAATTTGGACAAAAACTATCTAAAACCAGAGGGGGAAATGGTTTTTGTCTGAAAATTTTTGGTTTTCTGACAAAATATTTTTGATACTTTCAGTGCAAATTTTGGTTTAGTTGAAAACCTAATTATATGTTGAAAATAGGTATTAATGGAATTTTTTTGACCAGCCCTACTCTTGAATACGTGTGTGAATACATATGTGCCCATGTACATGCAAACCTACATTTGCATAAGTCGTCATGTCATGCTGAAACAAATTAACACACCCCATTCATGGAACAATGAACAAATTTGTAACAATCAGTGTCTGTTTGCACACAGTTTACAAGCAAAAAGAAAAGGGGTCCCATATGTTGATAAAATTAATTGTGACTAGACTTCACAGGAGATAACTATTCTATTTAAGTTTTTATTCCACTCACCACCATGGTGTTTAGGCATCTAGCCTTGACGAAATGCCATACCATGCTACAAATCAAGTGGTCTACTGCTTTGGAACAGTGGCCGGGGGAGTTATATTTGACATTGGTTGTTAAACATGGAAAGATTTTCTAGTACAAATTTTCTACTCTGAAACCTGTCATAGTGCAAGAGAGTTCATGTCCCATTTGGTGGTGGCTGTCAGAACACTTTAGAACCTCAGTATTTTAATGTCTGTCCATCTCTGCTTTTTAAGGAAGATTTTTTTGACATAAAGAACTCACTTTTACATACCACTGCAGGCCAGGTCTTTGATTGATATCAGTCCTTGCCAAACGACTGTGAACTATATTCTCTGCAGGTGTCATTCCAGTGAAGTCAATGGATTTAGGCCAGTAGAAAATTTGAAGCTGTATCTCCATGACTTAGTTTTGAAATTGCAGGGATAGACATTGTGTTAACTGTGATGCCTGATTTCCCAAGATAGTCACAGTGCACTTGTTCCAGCAGGACAGATTGAACCCTATGTGATCTTGTTACCCTGAGTCTATACTTCAGTGAAAATTAAAAAAAGAAAAGGAGGACTTGTGGCACCTTAGAGACTAACCAATTTATTTGAGCATGAGCTTTCGTGAGCCACAGCTGTTCCTCTGAAACCTGAAAATTAAAGTAGCTGTTTTCTCAAGTGGCCACTAGATGGCAAACTACAAACCTAGCTTGAAATTTGACAAGCCGGCACCCGTCTCCTGTGGCTCCAGCCCAGAAGCCTGGGAAGACGGGGTGAGGAAGGTCTCCAGCTTCCTGCAAGGGAAAGGACAAGTCTGGGGTAGACCTAGGCCCTGTTTCGGGCACCTGCTCACCCCCTTCGGGATCCCGGACCCCAGCTCAGGTCGAACGGTGTAGCCCAGCCCACTCCCCGCCGGCTATCCCGGCTAGCAACGGAGGTCTTCATTAGCTCCTGGTGCCGTCCATGCTGGAGGCCCTGCAAGCAGTGCAAAAAATTATATCCCTCTGTGCGGGGTTCTGGTCACGGGGTAAACCCGCCTTGGGGCCACCACAGTCTCCACCTCTATGGCAACACTCCCTGTCGCGGGGAAGCCTCACCAACAGTTGCCCTCTCACAACTGACACCCTTCTGACCGGGCCAGTGTAGACAAAGCCTCACTCTCTTGTTGAAGCCATTCCTTTCATTGCCTATGAATTGGGCCAGGGACAGTGAGAATCACTCTCCAGCCCAGTGGTCAGGGCTCTCACCTGAGAGACTCAGGACAAAGGGTTGAGTAATAGATCTACACACAATATTACCTCAGCACCTGGTAGCCTGTTACATTCTGACACGCACAATACAGAAAAACAGATCCCAGGCCCTTCTCCCTTTAACAGAGAGCCATAAAAGTCCTCTCACGCCTTGGTCTGTCTCCCTTCATCAGTGCTGAAGACTGAACCTTAATACAATCCCTCAGTGCTCAATATTCCTGGAAGCCATCTGGTTTCTTTGGGAGATAAGCCCCTTTAAGGGAAGAGACTAGTGTGGTGTAGTGATGGGTCTAACCCAAAACCCTGGATCTCAACAGCTCTGAACTTTGAGGGAGGTTGGTGCTTGAAATCCAAACCTAGATACAGAGAAGGAATTTGGAAATAGTCATAGTTTTAGTATGAGCTGAACCCCCCCCCTGGACTGAACTCTTGGATCTACACACCTCCTGGCACCAGGGTGTTTGTGAGCCCATCTCAGTTCTGCGGCTAGCGAGGAGAGTGGGTGTTCACACTAAGCCATGAGGTTACCACCATACTGTAGGACTGCCCTGAGTTTTCAGAGGTTATCACACATGACTTAGAAAATAAATGTGAGGGACATTAGACAAATGAATCCTGAACTGAATTTGTGCTGGGGAGACCTGCCTTGCCTACATCCTGGCTCCATGATGGGACAATGTCATGCCATGGAGTTATGGGTCAATATTTTCTATGCCTGTCTGACAACACTCTGAGGGGACAGAACCCAGCCCTTAACTCTTTCACTCCTGCTTGATGGTCTGCTGCTTGATGGTCTGTAATGGCCAAAAGGTCCAGGCTACAGATTGCTGGTCATTTGGTTCAAAGGTCACCAGGGTCACTGAGGAAGTGTATGATCATGCATCATGGCTTGCTTCTTCAGACAAGGCCCTCTTTGTGCAGTGTGGAGTGGTGGCTGCCCTACAGTTCATTAGGCACAAGCTATAAATAACTTCTGGGCAAATATATTTAGCAAATAGTTTCCACTCTCTTGAGATACACTGGTCGGTTTGAAGTGTGTTTGCGGGGGACAGGCAGGGGGGCTTGGAAAGCATGCCTGCCCTACGTGTGGAGGGAATATCACGAGACTGCCAGCATGAACGCTAACGTAACGTAAAGGGGCCACGGCCCAGAAAACATGTCCAAAACAAACCGATCCTTTAAGAAGTGTGGCTTTAGCAGGACAACAAGGGGTGTTGTTTTCTTTTAGAAATTGAGCATGAGTCTGGTGCTGCTGAACGGGAGGGGCAAGGAGAAATGGTTGGAGTGAGATATTGCACAGCGGAACCTGTGAAAGTCTCTGCCCTTACGACTGAGCTCTGCCAATGGCCCCAAGGTCTCTCCTGCTGGCCAGGCATGGACACCTCTCCAGGGGAAACTGCCCACGTGTTTGATGTGAAACAAGACTTACACCACTCGTGGCATTTTCACTGAGGGTGACCTCTTCTTGCCCGTTAATATGGGGACACTGTCTAATCCCAGGCCATGCCTATGCTACAGAGCCTATCCCAGCATAACCCCCTCGTTGCATGCGCAGACAGAAGGAGTTCTTCAGCCGACACGGTAACACCACTGCCCTGAACGTTCGCTATGCCAACGAAAGCCCTCTTCTATGGACATAGCTGCGTCTAGGCTGGGAGTTCTGCTGGATTTGTCGCACAGGCGGGGTGTAATTTTTTCACACCTATACCCGACACAACCGTGCTGGCTGAACTTTGTAGTGTTGAACAGGCCTCATATTAGTAGATATCTGCAGCATTCAATACTGTGGATCACAGCCAATTATTGTCCCACCTGGAAGACTCAGCGATTCCAAGGCCAGAAGGGATCACTGTGATCATCTGTCTGACCCCCTGCATAACGCAGGCCCGTAGACCTTCTGCAAAATAACTCCTAGACCAGGTCTTTTCAAAAAATATCGAAGGTATTTTTAAGATTTTAAAACTGTCCGCGATGGAGAATCCACCACCACCCTGGGTAAGTTGTTCCAATGGTTAATTACCTTCACAGTTAAAAATGTACACCTTGTTTCCAGTCTGAATTTGTCTAGCTTCTAAATGTAGCAAAGGTTAATGGGAAAGCAGAGGTTTGGCTGAAATCCTTCCTTTTGGCTGCACTGAGAGTAAGCAGTGACATACAACTTCTCGGCCACTAGCCTTCTCACCTGTGGAGTCCCAAGGCTCTAGTCTATCACCCATCTGGATAAAGCTAGTGGAGGACACCATGAGACATCACTAACTGGAATGCTAACAATACACAGATAACACCCCGCTTTATACCACACCCAGCACCATCACCCACGTATCTCGGAGCCTGGCCACGGTGGATGAAAGGCAGCTGCTGGAAACCAAACTTGAGCAAGACGAAGGGGGTGGCTGTTGGGAAGAGGACACCGTTCTGGAGAGCTAGCCACCGTCTTAGCATCACCCAGCACTGAGGGGGGCTGACTCCAAACAGCAAGTCTGGGAGTCCTAGAGTCTGGTCTTAAGACACCTGAGTAGCTACAGCTGCCAGAAACGCTGTCTGCCATCTGCATCTGGCAGAAAGGATGTAGCACTTACTGCCAGATCATGAGCTCACAATGATCCTGGCCTTTGTGCTTCTGGGCATGACTTCAGCAGCTCCCTGGACTAGGGGATGGGTATGCCAACTGGTCCCACAAATTCCTGCCGTCTAATCAACACCACCAAGAGCAGCCTGAGAAAGGTCCTGAGTTGTAGATGTCACAGATCTCAGGGGCAAAACTCGAACCTCGGTGTCCAGTGGGCCTGAAATTGAGACTTGTATCCTGGCTCCCTCACCCACCACTGGAGCTCAGATCTGGCTGTGAGCTCCCCAGCTCTGGCCTCTCTCTATAATGGGCTAACCTAGAAAAACCCAACCTGAGCCATTCTGTGCTTTGCAGAAGGGTTGCTGCAGAGCTGATGGTGGATGTGAACTCTGTGAATCAGCCCCATCTCCAGATAAATCTAGGAATGTACATACTAGAAACATCTGGCTCTTTGTACAGATGGGAAGAACTGTTCAAATCAGCTGAAAGGAAAGGAAAGCATGAACATCCGTGCCGGCACATAATGGGGACAGCCGATGGAATAGCAGGAAAAAGGTATTAATGGACAATATTATATGACAAATTTCACTGGTATTCATCAAATAATATAGATTCACTGAATAATTTTGTGCCAGCTCTTAATAAGACACTTGATGCCAGATCTTTGAAAACTTCCTTATGCACAGTGAAGCCATGCTCACGAGCAGGAGAGTCCTGTGCTTAGGGTGCCAGTTTGGGCGGTGGGAGATCATGAGTCAATTCTCTGCTTTGCTACAGACTTCCTGGGTAACCCTGGGCATGTCACTAAGGGCCAAATTTTTACAGTTACTTAGGCACCTAACTCCCAATGAGAATTAAGTGCCTAAATACCTTTACAAATGTGGCCCTTAGTTTCTCCAGGCCTCAGTTTGCCATCTGTAAAATGGAGAGACCAGCACTGCCTTACCTCACAGGGGTATTGGGAGGGTACATACATTTAAGATCATGAGGCCCTCAGATACTACAGTGATGTGGAACTGAGATAAATAGAGTCCACCAGCAGGGTAACTGCTGCATGTCCTTGTAAAAGTACATATTACTCTGCGTGTGCCATGATGTTATCTCCGGATCTGTTCTGTGGTTACCATTTGATCCACTTCCCAGGGGAAAACCATCTTCAATTACCTTTATTTTCTCCTTCCACTCCCCAAGGGAAGAATGCATTTTGTAGTGTAACCAGCTCATTAGGCCTGGGTTGTGGTAGATGGGAACCTAATCCCCTAAATCATTTGTGAGCCTGTTTGGCTTGCGGGTGTTTGCTTATTTTTCAGATGGGCTGCACTGGAGGGTTGCAGCTGGCTTGATTAGTGTAAATTGACTGAGGAGCTAACTAATTGGGTAGAGTATAAAGAAACTCACCTGCGGCTGTGAGGCTAGAAGTAGGGAAGAGTTAGTACTGTTTCCTCAAGCATTTGCTTTTCATTTTTGTAGTAAGGCCCCTTCGAGGGCTTGTCTCACTTACTCATAGTTCACTGTAAAGTCAGTGGGGCTCTCAGGAGGTGGGTCTGGTTACAAGGCTGGGGCCTAAAGCGGGGTAACTGAGAAAGGACAATATAGGGAGGCGTATGATAGACCAGGGGAAAGGAGAACTGCGTGGGGGAGGCCTGATTTACTAATAGTTTGTAATGGAGCATAATCCTTTCTTTCTGACACTGTTTATCTCTGGAAAGGAAGAAAAAAGTTCATTGAACTCCATTTGGAAATACTGATTCCTGCCAATGCTATTTTTAAAGCTAGCTATTAAGAGCTTCAAAATCCAAGATCCAAGCTCTGATCCACTCCTTGAAATGCCTGATTCCCTCAACATTCAGAGGTCTCTGATCTGGGAGTTGGCTGGACCCCGTATAAGTGGGGCCATTCCCAAATCCAGATCCCGTTTTGGATTCCAACGCTCACACACTGTTTGAGTTTAGGGGCATTCCAATCTGTGGGATTGGTTTGGATGTTCTTTATGGGTTTGCCTCCACAAAATTGCTTCTACTCGAAGGTGTGTCCTTGCTGTTCTCTACAGCAGTGGTTCTCAGCCTTTCCAGAGAACTGGACCCCTTTCAGGAGTCTCATTTGTCTTGCATGCCCCCAAGGTTCACCTCACTTAAAAACCACTTGCATACAAAATCAGATATAAAAATACAAAAGGGTCCCAGCACGCTATTACTGACAAATTGCTGACTTTCTCATTTTTACCACAGAATTATAAATCAATTGGAATATCAATATTGTACTTACATTTCAGTGTACAGTATACAGAGCCATACAAACAAATCATTGTCTGGAACTTCAGTTTATACTGACTTTGCTAAAGTTTTTTCTGTATCCTGTTTGTAAAACTAGGCAAATATCTAGATGAGTTGATGTACCCCCTGGAAGAGCTCTGTGCACCCCTGGTTGAGAAATGCGAACCACAGCTCTCAGGTTTCCGTGGTACCCGTCTACAACAGGAATGATCTCAGGGTGACCAGATGTCCTGATTTTATAGGGACAGTACTGCTTTTTGGGGCTTTTTCTTATATATTCTGCCCCCCTCCCTCCCCCTGACACACACCTGCTGTCCTGATTTTTAACATTTGCTGTCTGGTCACCCTAAGTGATTTGCACGTAGCTGCTGCAATATGAAATCTACCACCAAGATGGGGCAGTCAATGGGCCTGGTTTCAAGGCAGTGTCCCATGCTTGTGCTGCAGGACTTGGCAATGCATTGCCACAAGGCCTTTAAAAGTTCCATCATCATGTCTATTGAATTGCTCTCACAGAAATAATGACCGCTCATCAGCCCTGCTGCAGCTAGTTCACACATCAGGGTTTAGTGGTGTAAGGCTGGGGCAGCCCCCACGTTGTTGTCATTTGAGTACACTCCCTGCGCAAAGCTCTCCTTGCCCAGTGTATTCAAGTCAGCATGCCAGGATTTTTCCTCTCCAAACGTCCTTAGGATATCGGTCAAATTCTGGAACGTTTGACGAGCTGAAACCCCAGATGCTGCGTTGTTACCAGTGCGTTGTCAGAGTCTATTTAAAGAGGAAGCCCAAACACCAGCCTGAGAGGAGGAGAATGAAAAGGGATCACTGACTAGTTATTACCAGCAAGGTTAGATGCAGAAGCACTTGGATCCATGGGACACCAAGGCAGGCTGCATTAGCAGCATGTTCGAGTAGCTAAGGCAACTACTCTAGGAAACAGAAATTCCAGGTGTTAATCCCAGCTCTGCCCCTGACCTACTGTGTGTCTTTGGATGAGTCACGTCGACTCTTTGTGCCTCAGTTTCCCCATCCATGAAATGAGGATAATGATATTTGCCTTCCTTTGTAAAGCGTGTGGGGATCTGTAGATGACAAAGCATATAGAGGTGCCAAGGATTATTTATTGTCCATGCCAGTCATAAGCTGACAGGAAGGATGGCCTTGTGGTTCAAGCTCAGGAATGGAAATCGGGAGGCGTGGGATCTAGTCCTGGCTCTGCTGTGACCTTGGACAACTCACTGCCATCCTCTGTGCCTCACGTAAGATGGAGATATCCGTGCTTTCCTACACCACAAGGGTGTTGTGGGGCTGAAGGCATTAACCCCTATAAAGTGTTCTGAGACCCTTGCATAAAAAGTGCTACAGAAGAGGCAAATGCTGTTACTAAAACACCGTAAATGTCCAAGCACTGTACAAAGGATTGGCCCCAAAGAGTTTACAGCCAATGAGACCTGGATCAATAATTCAGGAAAGGGGCAGTACAGAGAGACTGCTGGGTAACAAACACTCTCACTCCACAGACACAAAAGTGGAGAATGCCTACCACACGTGTCCCGGTGGGTTTCATCGATTTTAAGGCTAGATCATCTCGTCTGACCTCCAGTATAGTATAGGCCAGAGGAACTTCCCTGAATTCATTCCTGCTTCAAGTCCAGTAGCTGTGGTTGCTCTAGAGCAGAGCTTTTCGAAAATCCTCCACAATCCTTGGTAAACTGATCCAATAGCTAATGAGCCTCACTGTTTAGAATGTGCACCTGATTTATAGAATCATAGGACTGGAAGGGACCTCGAGAGGTCGTCTAGTCCAGTCCCCCGCACTCAAGGCAGGACTATTATCTAGACCATCCCTGACAGGTGTTTTTCTAACCTGCTCTTAAATTTCTTTAACGATAGACATTCCAAAACCTTCCTGGACAATTTATTCCAGTGCTTAATCACCCTGACTGTTAGGAAGTTTTTCCTAATGTCAAACCTCAACTGTCCTTGCTGCAATTTAAGCCCCTTGCTTCTTGTCCTATCCTCAGAGGTTAAGGAGAACAATTTTTCTCCCTCCTCCTTGTAGCAAGCTTTTATGTCCTTGAAAACTGTTATCATGTCCCCCTCAGTCTTCTCTTTTCCAGACTAAACAAACCCAATTTTTTCAATTTTCCCTCATAGGTCATGTTTTCTAGACCGTTTTTGTTGCTCTTTTCTGGACTTTCTCCAATTTGTCCTCCTCTTTCCTGAAATGTGGTGCCCAGAACTGGACACAATACTCCAGTTGAGGCCGTATCAGTGCGGAGTAGAGTGGAAGAATTACTTCTCGGGTCTTGCTTACAATACTTCTAGTCTGTATTTGTCTCACTTCAGCTTCCAGCCATTAGCTCTTATTATAACTTTGTCTGCTAGATTGAAGAACCCTCTATTATCAAATTTCTGTTCCCCGTGCAGCTACTTATAGCCTGTAATCCAGTGTAATCCAGCCTTAATCTCCTCTTTGATAACCTAAATGGAGTGTCCTCCTTGGGGCTTTCACTATAAGACACAATTGTGAGATTTGGGAACTCGAGGATTAAAATGGCTGAAGTGTACTTTAGGTGCTGACAACACCCAGCACGTGTTCCAGACAGGAGCAAGGGCCCCAAAATCATTGCCCTGGCCCGCCGATGGTCTCTGCATCCTGCTTCACATGAGACGTCTCTTCTCCCTCTGCAGTTGGAGGAGCAGAGTGAAACTGAAAGGAGACAGTGGAGCTTCACAGAACTTCAATGGTTCAGCAGATCTCTAGGGAGGGCGCGAATAAAAAAGCAGAGGTGGCCTAGCCTCCACCTTCTCTGACCCGCCTTGAATCATGCTCTGTTTGGAATCCTCATGCGTCAATACATCACCTGACCAGCAGCTGGGGCTGGAGCTCTCTGTATAAATATGGTGCTAAAGGCTCTGTGCATTGACTTTAAGTTTTCCTCTGGAGCATGAGCAGCTGCTCCCTGCCAGAGGCAGGAGATATTGGTCTAGATGAAACTAACAATCTATTCCAGTATAGCAAATACTTATTAGCATTTCAATCCAGCAATCTCAGTGCAGGGGAAAACGCCAGAGTCTGAATGTTTTACTGCACCAGGAGATTCTGTACACAGCTGCCAAGTTGAGGAGGGAGAGCTACTCCCTTTGGCTGATCGTGATAACTGGACAGCTCTCGTGGTGGGTGGGTGTGCGTGCGCACATGTGAGAAATCACATACTACACTAGGCCCAAGGTGACAACAACATTGTGCCGAAACTAAAGTGTCAGTTTTAATGTTAATACCAGAAATGTGTCAAAAAAAGGATGGATCTGGAAGTGCCTTTTCTACCCCCATCACCACGCTAAAGGTCTGTGTATATCTCTGCAGCTTTAGCAAGAGGAGAGCAATGACTATATTGTTAGGTCTGCACTTGCCAAGAGCAGATGCAGTGTGACATGGTTTAACTGTTATTCTCATGGGGTAGAATCCGCCCCTGTGCAAAAGGCCCACCTAAGTCCGTATGCAATTCATAATCCTGGTGCAGACCCTTAAAATTCATGTCATTTAAAAAAATAAAATAAATGTGGGGCTCTTTAGTTGCCTTCTGCTTTTGGAGCTGCTAGGCATTACATTTTTGCATTTTTCTACACAAATATGAGGGCTAGAGACCTAATTTTCTTTAAAATGAAAGCCGAGATTCCCACAGAAATCACAGGACTCCAGGAGCTGGGACCCTTCTGTGCTGGAGTGATTTCCGCCCAAAAGGATTAAGATGAGGGACACACAATTGGGAATGAACCTAACTGTATTCTAAGGTTCAGTCACAGGAGCTCTGCAGCTATGCTGGGTAGAGGAAACTATCCCAGTCATATTAGCACAAGCTGCCACAGAGCGTTACCAGTTTTCAGCAAATAACTGTCCACATTCTTGTGACGTATCAAAGCTTGGCTTCTCCTCCCAGTCGTTATAACAGCAAATAATCAAAGATTAGGCCAGCACTTTGGCTGGAATAAACTGGCACAGCTCTACTGAAATCAGTGGAGCTACACACCATCTGAGGTTTTGGCCCTTAGTATTTTACCTCCTCCCTACCTGGAGGGATGGGAGTTTGTTCCAGCAAGGGCTGCATTTGCCATTTTTACAGCCCTTCACAATTTTACCACCTTCTCCAACACATTTGAATGGCAGCTCTGTCCTTAACATAACTTACCACTTTACAACATGGTCATACAAGGACAGAGCTCTCTGGTAAAACCTGATCGGTGCCTACAATTAATAACCCAACCTGCTCCTGGCAATGATTGACAAAATATTTGCATTTCTTCGCTTGTATTTTCATCCATGGTGAGGTGACACATCCAGCTGTCTGTGACGGGGACTGTCTAATTCAGGAGGCTATTCTGTTTTCTTTCCTTTTCACAAAACTCTCTGCAGTTTATTACCTCTCCTGCCACACATAACCTCACTCCTCCTCCTCTACTTAATCACTTAAGGTTGATGTGACTTTATATGAACCTGGCTTGAGTCATGTAAACCTTGGTGCCATGTAGTACTGGAGAGAGACTGACAGAAACAGTTCTGCGGTGGGTGGAATGATGGGCGAGACCTTAAGAATATTCTAATTTTCACGCTAGACAGGGCTGCTAATTTCAGACTCAAGTTTCATTTGGAATTCCTCCAAAACCATGTTTTTATTTCTCCATTTCCTCCTACCGTTTGTCTCAGCTGCTCTCTACGTTTTTTAGTTCCTCATGAATCATAATGGGAAAGCCCCTGGGGTTATGTTCAATCTCCTAATGACAGAAAAAGGGTATAAAATTTGGCACAGGAGAGAGGTTGTGGAATGAATGCCACCTGTCCATCTTTCAGAGAGTGACGGGAGGGTCACTGTGCTCTGGCAGTATTAATTGGAGGCAGATGTAGGCCAGACCCTCAGCACTGACTCAATGACTTCAATGCAGCTGCGCCCATTGACCCCAACCGAGCCTCTGGGCTGGTAGCCACACCAGCCACACGCTTCCTACAGTGGATTCCCAACGCATGCCTCCCACAGAGAAGACAAATTAACAACAGCCACACTTAACGTAGAGACAAGCAGTCAGACTGATTAAAGAGCTGGGGGAGGGATTAATTCCCAGGTAAAGGCCTCCAGAACTCAATGTGTGACACCAAAGGACAGCTGAGGGGGAGAAGGTGGGAGTATTTGCAAACCCCATGGCTGGGGGGGAATGGGTGTCGAGATGACACCGAGCATGGGAAAATGGAATTCAGGGTGCACAGGAGGAAATACTTCCTGGCGGCGAGGTCTGCCGGACCCGAGGGAGGTGATCAAGGGCCCTTTTCGTGAATCACTTAATGAGACACAGTCCATTTGAAATCTAGGGCGTTTCAACAGTGGGGTTTTTAAGTGTGTTTCAGGCCTTATCTTGCCTATTTTGGGGCTGGCCACCCCTCTCTCTAAATGTTAGTGGCTGTGTGAAAGGCCCATGCCAACCAGTGGGGGAACTGGCCCGACAGGGCCACCACTGAAATGGCCTGTGCGCAAAGGCATGCTAAAAGGCCTACAGAGAGACGGGGGTTATTTTTTAAAGCTGTGACCATGTCCCTTTAAACAAGGATATGAAAAAGCACCACAGAATCCACTGAAAGAGACCCATCTGGCCTCGGCAGGAGGTGGGGCTGGATCCTGCCCACAATGAAATCAGTAATGAAGCTTTAATTGATTCAAAGGTGAAGGGTCAAGCCTAAGTTCACGTCACACTTTTGTACCCCTTCATAAGGAGATTGTTTAGTCAACACCTCCCCTCCGATTCACCTCACAGGAACTCTTCCCTCTCCCATCTCCCTGGGCCAACATAAGGGAAATACTGAATGTCTTTTTATATCTATTTAGCAGCCCAGCCATGCATGCCCTGTGTGGCCCCAGAGGTCCCTAGATCAGTTTGGGACTACATGGTCTCTCCCATCTCAAGTGCCAATGAGTGGAACATTTGGTAACATCACTCCAGCACTCCTGCATGGCTGTTGTTTGACTGGAAAAGAATGAGGACATGTCGAAGGAAGCGAAGCCAGTCCGGGAAATCCCCAAACCCCTCATCATTGCTCCATTCGCTTGGCATCCCCAGCGGCTCTGCTGTGGTCTGGGAACTCAGCTAGAGAACACAGAAGTCGTTGTTGTTGGACAAATCGGGGTACTGGCAGAGGGCAAGAGCCGAGAGCTGTGCAGCTGGGGGCTCTAGTCTGTTTCCGCCCGAGACTGGCTTGCAGAGGTGAGTCTCCCATTTGGACTTGAGTACGGCTCGGCTCTTCTGCTTGAGTTTATCGCCATTGTCACAGTACGTCACACAGCACTGACATGGCATGAACGGCTTGGCTCGGTGCTTGGTCTTTGACCTGGGGGCTGGGGCCACCCCACTCTGAGCTGCAGCGCCCATTCTGGAGCTCTGCGGTTCCAGCTGGCCTTTCAACCTGCTCCTCCTCCTCTGGACGTGATCCAGGCTGATGTCTGACTGCGAGGAGCAGCTCTCGTTCCAACCCGAGCTGGAGCTCAGGCTCCTCAGGGGCAGGGCGAGGTGTAAGGTTTTCCAGAACTTGGAACCGGACGGCTTGGATTTATCCCCGTCCCAGGTCACAAAGGAGACAGACTCCTTCAGCTGGAGAATGCCAGGATGGGTGACCTGCAGCGGCCTGTACTCCACCACAATGAGCTTGGTGGAGATGGCGTTCTGGCACACGATGCCCAGCTTGAACTCCAACAAGCTGATGCTCTTCTCAGTCAGGTAATCGGGGCTCAGCACCACGATCATCCTCCGGCTTCGCTGAATGAAGTCGAAAACTGCCTCAGTGGTATCTAGAGAGGCAAGGGTGAGAGAGGAGAACAAAGCCAAATGAGGCTATTTCACTGGACACATGCATGGCCCTTCCCAGCTGGAGAAGAGAGAAATTGGTTCATGCAGTCCAGCCAAATGTTACTTGCCCATGGTCCCGGCACACAACAAATATCAACAGCTGATATTTTTCAGTCAGCATCCCCATCACGGTGCAGGTTGGCAGGCAGACTCTGTGCCTGGTAAGTTTTCTTTACAAGGCTGCTAGTGAATTTAGGAGCAAACCATACCAGGTCAGACCAGTGTTCAATCTGGTCCATTATTCTATCCACAACTGTGCCAGGAGCACCTACTTCACAGGAAGGAGCAAGAGTCTCCTCAAGGGATAGGTAGGGAATTACTTGCCTATAGGGCTTACAGCTGTTTTGCATCACTAGAGCAATGCAAATGTTTTTTAGAAGATATACTCTCTGAATTATTGTGGGGCAGGTCTCTGGCCTGTGCTCTGCAGGAGGTCAGACTAGATGATCACAATGGTTCCTTCTGGCCTTGGAATCTAGGAAAGCAAACAGTTCATCTGGCCCTGAGAGCTTTTTTTTCAGAAGGCTACACCTGTAACGGACATCACTGGGGGCTTCTCGCCAACTCCAGAAAGCCACCTCTTCTTGTCTCCCATTGGACATCCAAAAATTGAAGCACCCCAAATTAGAGCCCTTGGAAAATGCTGGCCCTTGACTCCTCCATGTCTCAATTCATCCTTCTCTAAAGTGGGGACAATAAAAGTACTGCCTTGCAGAGGGCTTCATTAAAGTTTGTACAGTAAGGGGAGCTCCTTAGCTGGAAAGGTGCAAGACAAGCCCTGTGTATTTACTATTAACAGTATTGAAATGGGACTGAAGCAAGGCACAGCCTTAGCCTTCCTGGCTATAGCTCCGATGATGCAGGTTACACAAAGTGTATTAGCCGCTGACAAATGCAAGAGTTGTGGCTAATGGCTTCCCAGTGAACAGGCTAGAGATTACTAGGGCTGTGCCACTTAGCAAATTCACTCTCCCTAATTGACATTATTACCATGAAAACCCAACGAACACAGAAGGGCTGGCCTCGCACTGTGAGTGATGGCATCTGGCACAGGGTAGCTGGGGCTGGTAGTGTTTAACCAGGGCAGAGCGTGCTGGAGGGAAAACTTTAATAAACACAAGAAGAAAAATCGCCTATAAAGAGCTGCCTTTGCACAGGAGCGCACCCAGCAACTTCCGTTGCCCTTGTTCAGATCCCTGACGTCTAGGAGCTGCCACACGGGAAGGTTACGTTGCTGCATCATTGAGCAGTTTTAACAAGCTTGTCTGGTCTCAGCTGTGCAATACAGAACCAGACTGCGGGGAGGACGGAGACTGGTTTTTCCTGCAGGTTTTTCCTGCAATCCTACTTGCTAGTGATTTTGTTGTGAAGGTCTCTGGTCTGGTGCCTGCACATTTAGGTAGCATCTACGCGCACTGCAGAGCACCCCAAAGTTATGTGCAAAAGGAATCTAAAAGCGACAGATTTCTATTAGCTCTTTAAAGGCTGTAAAGTTAGAGTACATCTGGTGCCCTAAGCATTCATTTGGCTAGCAGTCTGGAAAGGCTAGTTTGTGCATCAACAACCTGCTAGTATGTAGTCGTCAGGAAAAAGGCAAGCCTGAGCAGAATGAGAAGCCTTCTCGGACAAATGGGTGATGGGAGAATAAGCCTAAGGGAGAGGTTGACTTTGATTAAGGATGAATTCCTAGCTCTAACACAGACTTCCTGCGTGCCCTTGGGCAAGTCACTTACTCCATGCCTCAGTTTCCCCATCTGTAAAATGGGGGTAATAGCCATGCCATCCCCCTTTTGTCTTTTTAGACTGAAAGCTCTTCAGGGCAGAGACTTTCTGTGTGTATGTGTGTGTGCAGCCCCTACAACAAGGGGGCCCAGTCCTGATTGGAGCCTTTGGGTGCTATTTATAACATGAATAGGTACCGCTATTTGGATGGCATACATGTGACTAAGGTGGTACCTAGGCCTCATGATGCTGGGTCTCTGCACAGGGGTGAATTCCACCTGCTAGGGTTCTATTTACAATAGATGCTGCCGCTGGGACAGAACATTTTGCCTTGGCTACACGTATTTGCTGATGAAGAAATGGAGTAAAATTAAACTCAGGAGAACCGTGCAAGGACTTAAATGCAAAAGTGAAAATAAACATTTTATTTAAAAGTAAAAATATGTATATAAAACCCAACAACACTGACACATCACAAAAGTGAGAAAACGTAGAATGGAAAAAGGCCTTAAAACAGCAAATGAAATGGAAAGCAAAGTCCATTCCAATGTGTGCAAAGCCGGTCCTCCTCCACAGCGAGATAAAATGAAGGACTTTACATTTAGCTATCTGTTGACTAATGTAAAGTTACAGCACAGAATCAGATGAACGCACCAAATTAAAGGTACAAGCTGTGCTAAAATCCTGCACTGGGAACCAAATGCCATTCATAAATAAGTGGATAGGCTTATTTGGGATGGGCCCCAGCATCTGCCCTATGCAAGGGACATTCAAAAAGCCGAACGCTGGCCTAACAGCTCCCATTGCAGTCAGTGGTAACTTGCATGCTTTGATCCTTCATTGAATTGATGGAGATGGCCTGCTTCTTGGTAATCCTGTCGGGGAATGGGCACAAGCATCTTGAATCATTGATGCTGCTGGAGTTATGCTGACTTACACTAGAGGACGGTCTGGTCCATTATTTTTTAAAAAACATATTAAATCAAACAAGTAAAATTAAACACAGGGATTTTCTGTCCTAAAATAAATCTCTATTAACCTAGTAACTAAGGGTCTCTCGGTACCTGAGCCAGCAGTGAGATGCAAGATGCTAATGGCTGGGAGATGTGGGGACATTCAGATTCCATGCACGCAGGCTGTTTTTTTAAGTCAATTTAGAATGCAACAAAAAGTGGTTGGAGTGTGATGTGGGGCCTTCCATCCTGCATTCAGATGTCACAGCTACTTGATGGTAACTCTGGCTGCGTTTATCGCAAGGAGATGCTTAACGTGAAGAGATTCCAAAGCCCCAGCAGGAAGAAATGGGACAAAACAATGCACTTTACAGGTTAATCCTGGCTTTACGCAGTTTTATAAACTGTGAGGTGCTGATTATATCACAAGTGACAACATGAAGACTGAGTTTACGGCGCCAGGAAACCACACTGCAGAGCCAGCGGTAGATTACGGCTCCAGCACAGCAAAATACATGTTTTATCCTAAGCAAATGAGCAGTTCTGTTGACTTCCAGGAAGCCACTTGGGACTTGGAGTCATCAGGACTATTCATTTACTTAAAACTAAGTATGTGCGTAAAGGCTTTGCCGGATTGGGACCTAAGCCAGGACGTTTTACAGCTGGGCTCCTTGGCTGTCTCTCCAGGACAGCACAACTATTCCTGTCCAGTTGGTTGGACAGTGCACAGATTCTAGCTGTTTGTTTTTAACAATGGCTCCACAATGCGTGTCCCAGTCTCACCAATGGGCATCACAGGGACTGTGACGCTGGCAGACCAGGAGCCAGCTCATGCCAAGGCCCCTAGGTCCCCACTGAAACCTAACGAACGCAGAGCCGGAAACCCGTCTGGCTCAGCTGTGGGGTAGAAGTATTAAAATAGGTATTCAATTTATAAAAATGTGTTTAGACTTTATGAAATACTTGTAGAATGCTGCATGTATTAATCTCGCTTAACATCTGTAGCCCAGGTTATAAGGTACCATTAAGTGTTTGCATTGTAGACCTCTGTAGCTGTGTAACTCATCAAACAGGAAAGGAGCACTAACTCATGTAAAATGCTGGCTTCCTGCAGGAGGGGTTAGGCCCTGCCCTGCTCTGCAAGAAGGCCCATTGAAACCAAATGAGCCATTGTGAAACATCAAAGAATAAATTGGTTATTAATTGCATTCGCCCCCTTCCCCACCCTATCAGAAGAGGAGACCTGCATGTAAATTCATCCCATCAGTTTGAACTCAGGGAGGAAGGGAATAAAAATGTCCAGCAAGAAGAACCTCAAGCTCTGTGCTGCTTGAACTCTTAGAGGCAAAGATTTCTAAGCCTAACAGAGTTCCCCAGGCCTGGGTTAGTCCTAAAGAACATAGAGCTTGCATATTACGGCACCTTCTATTACCCCTTTGTAACCTAAGACTGTAACCCATTTGTGTGTGTATCTTACCTGCTTTAACCTTGAAAATAGCTTTCATTTTCTTTCTTACTTAATAAATCTTGTTTGTTTATTATAGGATTGGCTACAAGTGTTGGCTTTGGTGAGATACTAGGGTGAAACTGACCTGGGGTCAGTGACTGGATGTTTGGGACTGGGAGTAACCTGAATATTGTTGTGATTTTGCGGGGGTAAAGGACCATCTATCACAAGGACAAGCTTACCTAAGTGGCAAGATAGATCGGATTGCCCAAGGGGACCGTCTGTGACTCCATGTTAAGGCTGTCAGAATGCTTGAGTTCACACTAGATACTTGGTTAGTGAAATCTAGGTATAGGACTCACAACCAGTTTGGTGTTTGTGCCATTTCTTCACAATTTGCCCTGAGGTTGGTACTCAAGCTTGTGAGCAGCTCTGGATAGCCTGACACTGCTTGAGTGACAGGGCGAGTTACAGGTCAACCAAGAGTTACAATCTTAGCCACAAACAATATACATGCATTTGCCAGGAGTAACACTCAATTCCAGAATAAAGCAAAAATGCCCCCATGTACCAAGACATCTAGGTGCCCCAAGGGAGAAAGAGAATTTTAGGACAATAGTAAATGATTAACAATTCTACAGACATATGGAAAAACCAATCCTCCTCCCCTAGGAAAGCAGGGAAGAGCTGACCTGCCCTGAGAACTAATTGTCCTCTAATATTAATCATTAGTAAACATTTCTATCACAGAAGAATCTCAAAGCTCCAGCCAGAGCCAGGCCCCATTATGCTGGGCTCTGTAATAAGACAGACGCCTGCCCCAGCGAGCTTACACTCCAGCGCAGCGGTTTAGCACACCAAGTCCTTGCCTATTCCGGCCAGTGTCGGTGCTTCCTGTCTAATCCAGGATAAAGCAGCCCAGAGTGGAATTTTCAAAAGCACCCGGCCTAACCCTGCTGCCACTGATGACAGAAGGGGCTTTACCACTGATGTCAACAGGAGGGAGCAGAGTGAGAGCATTGAAAGAACAGCTGGAAAGCAGGCAGGACTGGTGCACTTGGGCCCAGCACCAACGGGCACTCTTAAGACCAGGAAAGACGCTTGTTAGGACTCGTCAGACATGGGCTAGTGGCCCAGAACCGCTCCACTCATGCATCGCACTGCTTCTTGCACATCCAGCCCAGCTAGTGTCCTTGGTGCTTCTCACTTCAGAGAGTGGGAATTCAGAAACAAAGTATAGGTTGGCAAATACACTTCCATAACTGTTGTTTTAAAAAGTGCAGATCTACAAAACCAAAAATCAGGACAAGTAAGAGAATAAATAAAAACTCTTTATTGCTGGATACTCCTTAATAATCTGTGCAGGGGTGTTCAGCCTTCCCTGAAACTCTGGAAAGTATGTGCAGACTCAGTCCCATGTGTCACCACAGGACCTGCCGAGGTCTGCCTGTTCTACACGGTGACATACAAGCAAAGTTGCCCACTTAACCTTTTGTTGTTGCTGCACTTCTGAGCTAGGAGAGCATTAAGTGCGGATAGGGTGACCAGAGGGCAAGTGTGAAAATTCAGGACAGGGGGTGGGGGGGTAAGAGGTGCCTATATAAGAAAAATCCCGCAAAATCAGGACTGTCCCTATAAAATCGGGACACCTGGGCACCCTAAGTGCGGACGTTACCTCTCTGAAGCGCCACCCCAAGCATGCCTGGCAGCATCAGATGTGCTGGTTGACTCACATACCAAGCGCATGAAGATGTGGGCAGAACTTGGAGAGAGGTGGTTTGGGTTTTGGTTTTGAAACAAAATGCCTCCTTTAATTCCTTCCACAGTGTTTTCCAATGGCCAGCGGCATAGGTTGAACAGGGACACTGTTCTTCAGCAGGAAAGCAGAGCCGTTTGCAACCCTTGTGCAGTCCCTGAGCTTGTTCTACAAATAAGGGTCATACACGCATGTGAAGGAAGGATCTGCGGCACTGTATTAATAATGAAACTCCCCTCGATTCCGAGGATTGGGCACCACAAGGGTTTGGAAACTCGGAACACTGCCAAGAGTTTCTGAGCTGGGCCAGCTTTTGCCAGAAGGGCTGTAAAACAAATACCACCAAGGAGTACCTTCAAAACAAAACATAAGTACATTTCTGTGACAATCGCTTCACATTTGTAAAGTCCCTGAAGGGAGTCGTTCCCATGGGAACACATCCAAGAATGGTACGAGCCAGCTGAGTGCGAGGTGTGAGCATGTGTTGTAGTATACGTCCCATCCTGAAGCAGAAATCAGGAGTGTCTGAATGAGCAACGTGGCCACGCCCGTCTCCAAGGATCCTTACTGAGAGCGTAACAGCTCGTCTGGGGACTTTGTTCAAACTGGCCCGGTGCTTCCATGCTGGGGTCGTTACCGCCACGAGCCACTAACCAGAAGGGATGAAAGGTCTTAAGGAGAGACAAAGGGGGATCGAGGTCCCAGAATACCGGGCAGGGCTCAGGTCAGATCCCAAGAGTGAGAACGCTGACCCGTGCAAACGCCTCCCTTCCCCCAAAGGATGCTTGCACCCTTCCTGGATGGCAAATATTTAGACCCTGAGAGTGGATGTAATGCTGACTGGGTCTTGTCCAGCTAAATAAAAGGGGGCACATTTGAAACATTGGCCAGTGAGCTCTTCTCTGACCAGGGCAGTTTAAAAGGCCATAGGAAGGTGCCGTTCTGAAACGCTCAAGATGGAATCCTTCAGCGGGTATGTTCTTGCCCCCTCCCCAGCCTCGCTATCCCTCCTCTATCACACATCTCACAGGGAGGAATTGGAAAGCTCCTGCTCATTGATGCTAGCGCGCCTGGTCTTCTTCTTCACTGGCATCTCCACCTGCAGCTGCTTCCAGAACCTGCCCCGTGGGTACTTGGACTTCTCGCCTTTCCACTTAATGACAGTGAGCGCAGTCTTGGCCCGCTTCAGCTCCTTCACCTTGCTCTTCTTGATGGCTTTGTACTGGACCAGGATGACTCTGATGCTGCCCTGGGAGGCCATGTTCTCCAGACCAGCTTTGAGCTCCAGAAGGGCTTGTGTGCCCTGGAGGACGTAGTTGGGGCTCAGCACAACGAGCAGACGGCGGCTTTTCTGGATGAAGCTCAGAGTTTCATCTGTGACAACTGGGAGAGAAAGACACCGAGCTGGTTAGCGACGGCGGAGAACGCACCGCTGAGGGACTGTGGTGAAGCAGACCCTCCTGGGAGACCGAGCCCCTGTGTGTGTCTGCATGGGGATTTCGCAACCACTTCAGGCAGCTCTACCCAATGAAGGCCTCTGCTCCAGCAGCCAGCACCCCCTTCCTTCCCAGCAGCTGGGCCTTTACTGATCCACAGAGGAACTGCTCCCCATTCCCAACCCCGGTCCATGCTGCCCTTCTCTCCAGCACAAATGGCCAGGCTCCACAAGAGCAGAGAGTGGCTGGGGTCGCTCAGAGCCAGTGCTATGTAAACGCCATCATGCCACGTTACCACGAGAGACTCGATCACTGCGGGAAGGCTGCTTTGGGCAGGCCTGGATTTATCCCAGTTATAAGTGGGACAGAAAAGGAGACCCCGCAATCTACTGGAGCCAAGCACGACTGTCACGGGGTGTCATCCCCCGGGCAATGTTATCACCTCAGCTAGGGGGAGATGTGATCTAAGAGAAGCCAGGAACATCTGCGTTTTAATCCTGCTGTCACACAAACAGGCCTTTGGATAAATCATTTCACTCCTCTGCCTCAGTTTCCCCCGCTGTGAGATGGGGATAGTAATTATCCACCCACTGGGGTGTTCTGAGGGTTAATATAATTTTGAATTGCTGGAGTTCTAACTACTCTCCTGGATCCATTATTAAGCTCTTGCTCCTGGATTCCTCATCACCGCACCCCCACACTGTTCCCAGAGGCAGTGACCTCCGCCGCCCAGGTTTTTAATGTGGGGTCTCTAAAGCGACACCATGAGAGTCAGTGACATGGTAGCGGATGCCTTTGCTTTCCAGCAGCAGCGAGCAGATTTGCCTGAGCCACCTTCACAAAATTAATGCAAAGTCCTTCTGAAAGCGCATCTCCCAGCGGCTGCTTCCATCGTTCACGGGCAGAAAATATCATGGAAAAGAAAGTAACACTGGAACTTAACAGCATTCAGCCGCCAAGGGTGCCTGACTCACTCCTGCCAGCGGCACTGGAGGGATAATCCATCTCCCCCCTGCTTCTTCATCAAGGACAGCATAATCCTCTACCTATCACACAGGCGCACGCTCTGGGGGCAGGGTACTTCCCTAAGAAGCAGAGGAGTTGAAGCCCGGTGGTGTGTGATGGGGGAGCAGCAATGACCTCCTCACCGTCCAGGTGGGCAGGGACTGGCGCTTGGGGGACCTAACCAGAAGGTGGCAACTGCTGACCATTGCTGTGAGCCTGCGTCACACAGATGGGTATGGAAGCACCCCTGGTTGGGCTTGTGGCGAAGGGTCCCTAGGTCAGGGTGGAAGGGAGAAGCAGCAAAGCGACATGGGCGGGCAGGCAGGAGAGAAGCAGAGACATGAGAGTGCAGAGCAAGAGAAAGAGAGGTAAACTTGAAGGCACAGCTTGGCAGGTGGATTTCCGTGACCTACTTTCTTTAGGAATTCGCTGGGGCCTGTCAGGAGTTAGCGGATTCTCATTCTAGGAAGCCGTGTTTAGCAAATCTGGCTCCCCTGGTCACCCCAAGAGACGGGCTGCGCTGATACCAGCCACTCCACTGTCCACGCCAGAGGCAGATGTGTGGTGGGGACTAGTGCTCACACACTGAGCGTCACTAACTTCTGGGGCACATTCTCTTGTTTTGGCATAGG